>NC_141992.1:101776871-102083163 GCF_049901715.1 Pseudonaja textilis
AAACTTCCCGACTAGCTCCCTTACTAGTTCCTCTTTCTATGCATACTTTTTCAAAACATATTTTTCACAAGACCTCATAGATAAAATGTGGATAACTTTGAAATTAAGTTGGAAATCTGAAATTCTAGGATTTTTTTTATCTTTTCTGTCCATCTACACAAATGAGAAATGTGGTTTTAATGCAACACAATATTAATTTCCAACTTCAATAAATAATAGGAAGTGGCCAGTAGAAGATTTGTAAAAGCTACCCTTAAACAGTTTACCATTTTTCTCATTCATGCAGTTTTTATTGTGCCACCTCCTAACGCTAAAGGGAAATTGTTGAGGGAAGCATCTGCCTTCCTAAATATTAAAGAGATGATTATGTACCATCGTCATTTTTAGCTTGACCCACATAGATAGATTTTCTCCATAATGATCTGTTAGGAGGAAGTCATTAAATGCTTTTTGTGTCTTTTATAGTTATTTTTACTAAGTGATTCTAAAAATGTTGTGTCAAGCAATTTGATGTTCGAGTAGAGAAAGAAAGGATGTCACATTGCAGCTGTAGGTAACAATGGTATCTCCGAGTCTCTGTCAGATTAAAATAAACAGACTCATTTAAGTAACTGAATTTGTCAAAATAAAATATATTACTGTCTCCATAATTTTATGCATTTTGATGTGGCATATTTGATAGTTAATGTGGCCTAATTTATCAGAAATATACCATTTGTCAAAAATGGTGTAGGCTCTCCCGCTTGGGCAGGAGGTTGGACTAGATGACCTGCAAGGTCCCTTCCAACTCTGATTATCTGTATCTATCTATATGTGTGAATTTAACTACAGTATCTGGGGAAAAAAATTAAATCCTTTCTTCATCCATGGTTTTGGATTGTAAGAAAAAAGACTCCTATTTCATTGAGCTCCTCAGTTATGGCCAAAGTAGTATGAAAAAGAAAGTAAAGCATTATTAATTGGCAGTTTATCATTTGAGATACAAAATGCCTAAATTTATTGTTAATAATAATAAAATACATGGTAAAAATTGAAATATGACCCTTAAAAACCCACCATCTGCTCTTTTCATGAGAAGTGTCATCTAAAGACAAAATAAATCAAAGAAAGTTAGACTCCAGAGCTTTGTAGTTCTGAGCCAACACATTTAATGTGTTGGAATGGCAATCCAAGAGAAAGCCTAGAACTCAGTGCCTGGCATAATGGCTGGAAAACTATCTGACTGGAAAGATGATGTTGCCAAATTAGACTGTGCTCCAATTTTTGTTATGGCTATCCTCTAGTTCAGTAATCTTCTGAGCATGATGCTCTATACATTCTAAATTCAGTCCAAGGCAGTATGTTTCTTTAATCAAGTTGAAGTACAGATTTTGTTAGCTGCTGAAGGACGCTAGCAAAGGCTACAACATTGTAGACCTTTTTCCACAGCAGCATCTAAACAAGGAAGAGCAACAGACAGTTCCTATTAAGCAAGGCTCCGTTAAATTTCATGCCACATTTGTTTTCAAGATTGGCACTCCTTCTTTTGATCAATTAGCTTCAAAGATTCTTGAGGCTAAATAATCATTGTTTTGTAGCATGGTTTTTTAAAATTAACCACATTTTTAGTTAAAATAACTCTTATAAACCACCTGGAAAGCTTAAGATGACTGCTAATATAAATTAATGTATAATTATAACAATTTATGGATTGATATAAGTTTCAAGTTAAAATTAATAATTTAGTACATTATAAGGTAACAGAATAGCATGGTGGCTCAGCAGTTAAGATACTAGGCTTGTCGGCTGGAAAGCCAGCACCCCAGGTTCGAATACCCTGTGATGGGGTAAGCTTCCATCCTGCCCCAGCTCCTGCCAACATAGCAGTTTGAAAGCATGCAAATGAAATAGATAAATAGGTGCCACCTTGTTGGGAAGGTAACAGAGCTCCATGATGTCATACTGGCCACATGACTGCAGAAATATCTTTGGATAGCACTCCCTCAATTGCCTTGAAATGGAGATGAGCACCGCACTCCTGTAGCTTACCTTTTTATAATGGAGCAGTAAAAGAAGCAGAGAATAAAGAATATTGAATAAACTGCAATTAATTCAAAAGTGAGAGGTAGTTAAAAATTAAATGCTAACTTCTCATATCAACATGGAAGCCAGAAATCACGATAGAGCTATTGTTTCAATTAAAAACAAATAGAACTGTGAATTAATAGTAATGATGGGTGAAGATTTGGTGGATAAAATGGACAATCTGAATGGTGGGCATTCAGATTGTGAACTATTTTTAGCAAGAGTTTTGTTTTGTAAATTCAAATGGGAATGTGACACTCATAATATTAGGATTGGTTTTAAAAATACAAGAACACTTCACTAATATGATAATTCAAAAAAATAATCCAAAGGAGGCAGAAATAAACTGGTTCAGTCTTTCCTGATGGCTATATTCAACTATGGTATTTTTATGGAAACAGCTACACAAGTTTCAATTCTTGTCTCAAGATAAGAACGTGCTGACTTGGTCTGGGGTTTATTTTTAATGCTAGCTTCCGAAAATACATGTATCTGGAATCTATAAGGTGATACAGCAGTGTGTCAAAGGTTCTTTAGATTGGGACTTGTATTGGTTTTAATTTTGCATTTTATTCTTCCTATTTTTTTCACATTTTAAAAGTCATCAGTACAACTTAATATCTGTAACATATTTTTTAGGATCACCTGTTGTTACCTGCCACTACGCACAATAAGACCAGGCGACCAAAGATGTCAATAGTGTTACCTGCAATAAATATCAGTGGTGAGTATGGAAGTTAACAAATTGTCAAAAAATCTGTTTGTTTCATTACAGTCAAATTGTATGAATATTTCATGGACATTTTAAAATTATATCTGTTCAAGTTCAGTCTCTTCTGGTGAGCTGTGGTTCAAATAGTAATATGGCTGTAATTTTGAATTTTATTTATTTTGGTTATACATCACAAAAATCATATGATTCATTCCAGTTTACATTCATAAGGGATATTAAAACAGAAACAGTAAAAACTAGTGCTGCTGATTATAGCAGAAGTAAGAGTAAAGAAACAATAATCATAACACTTACCAGCAGCATCAATCTAGCAATGGACAATGTGAGTTTTCAAAGAAACTGCAGAATAGATGGATGGATGGGAGGAAGGAAGGAAGGGAAGGAATGAGAAAGAAAGAAAGAAAGAAAGAAAGAAAGAAAGAAAGAAAGAAAGAAAGAAAGAAAGAAAGAAAGAAAGAAAGAAAGAAAGAATTCTTTATTGGCCAAGTGTGATTGGACACACAAGGAATTTGAATCTCAGTGTACATAAAAGTAAAGATACATTTGTCAAGAGTTAAGAATCATAAGGTACTTAATAATAGTCATAGAGTACAATGACTCCATTCTGGCAGGTTTCCAAAAAGAAATCAGGGTTTCTGCTAATTTGACTTCTGATGGGAGACTGCTATTCAAAGCCACCACAGGAAAGCACCATTTTGGAGTCTATAAGAACTCAGGAGCCAAGGTATTTATGGCCATAAAAATAAAAACCAGCATTTCAAGTTTTATACAGAAACCCATTGAAAGCTAGTGCAGTGCCCCCAGTTCACTATAGGCCCCCCAGCAATAGTTGCTTCCACTCATCACTGCGCAGGCAGCTGTGTTTGGCAACAGTTGCAGCTTCTGGGTAACCTTGAAATTACAGCCCCATATAAAATACACCACAGTAATCTAATGATCTTTTCATGAACACTATTGTAGGACCTTCCACCTCAGGTAGAAGTTGTACCAGACAAAGTTAGGCAAAGTCTTCTTAACCATTCCTTGTAGCAGTAGCATGAATCAATAAGAACACTCTAGTTATAGATCAGATGTTTCTGATGGAGTGCCATCCCGTGTAGAGTAACATTTGCACCAGCATGACGGCTTGTGGACAAACACAGCTTCATCTGGTTCGAGTTCCCTCTCCAGACCTTCAAAGTCATGACAAATCCAGTTCAGTCCAAGGGTGACAATGAACAATCAGCATATTGATGATGCCTTACCCAAACTGATTGATGACTTTTTTAATGGCTTCATATAGATACAGAGGAGAAGAGGATTTAGTCCTATAGGACTCCAAAAGGGAGCCTCCTGGTAGCTGACTTCTCCTTCCCCACTTACATGGATTGGAATTGCCCACTTAGGGAAGAGCAGAGCAAATAATCTAATTTTGCTCTTATGTTTTGCTCTAAATCAAACACAGAAAGATACTGTGTTTGATAGTATCAAGAGCAACCAAGAACTCCTCAGGGAGGACCGCAGTGAGTGTTCTTCCACCATCCATATCCTGGCAGAGAGTGTCTACCACAGTGAGTGACCGTTCCTGTTTTAGATGTCATACCCTGACTTGAAACCTAACTGAAAATGATCCAGAACATATTTTTTTTCTGAAGCAATGTCAACTTCTCAGAAATAGGTAGGAACTATACATTAGGTAGCCAGTATAGCTGAGCCCTGGGGGCAGACTGGTTAGAATACAGTATTGCAGGCAAACTTTGCCCTTACCCTGTAGTTTGATTCTGACAGGGCTTGAGGTTGATTCATCCTTTCATCCTTCCAAGGTTGGTAAAATGAGGACCCAGATGGTTGGGGGCAATAGGCTGACATTGTAAACTGCCCAGAGTGTGCTGTAAAGCAGCAGTCCCCAACCTTTCTGGTTCTGGACTGGCGCCAATGGCGGTGGTTGGAGGTGGGGGGAAGAGGGGATGGTTTTGCACAGGTGTGCGCCAGTTCCACAAATGCAGCTTCACATGCTCACCCATTCCTTCTGGGCCACAGCTTAGCACCAGGCCGTGGGTTGGGGACCCCTGCTATAAAGCACAATGAGGTGGTATATGAGTAAATGCTATTGCTATAGCTGAGTCCAGGGAGTCTCTTCAAGAATAAAAATCACTTTATGCATTTAAATATTTAAAACAATTCTTTTTCTAGATTAGTTCACTTCAAGATACTGATATGAGGAATCACATGATGGAATGCTTATAAAAACAAGCAAAGGAAGAGAAAAGTTGGAAAATCAATACTTTCTATTTCATTGAGAGGCTCATAAATGCATTCATGCACACACTCAACAATAGGGAAAGTTTGGGTGCATTTAAAGTGTTTTTAAATATCGGTATAACTTTGATTTCTTAGAATTTTTATTGATACTGCTCCTGTTTTCTACTTTAATATTAATTTAATTTGGTCTTTTATACCATATTTTTATTCAGTAAAGCACATAAAAAGTATTTTCTGATTAAAGATCTTGCGCAAAGAAAAGGACTAAAACTACAGCTTAAGCATTTTAACTATTGTATTTTCATAAACAGTATGGAAAAATGTAGATGATATTAGAAAGAAAAATGCTTAAATAAAATCTCAGTTTAGCAGTCTTTATATTGATATTTTACAGCATTCTGTATTTATAGAGAACTTTTCCTCTAATTATTCAAGGGTTTACTCTATTAGTTAAATCATAATTTGATTTTGGCATTTGTTTGCAAAATATGTGCAGTAGAAGCAATTTCTAAGCAGACTTAGGCTTTCACACCTGCTGCAAGTAACTTATCACTTGCTGTTTGTACATCTGCTCTCGAGACATGTGATGCTATAGAAGCTCTCATGTTTCCATTGGAAATGTGTTTGCTGTCCCTTTCATTCCAAGATGAAGTTTGCCAAAAAGAATCAAATGGTGCTTTTGTTCCACCAAAAAAAACATAAAAAGGGATCCTGGTGAACGTGCCCACAGGATCTTATGATAGATCAAAAAGGGTTATAGATTTGCTTTCTGATGCACTGATTGCTAAAGTAAGTATATTAGAAAAATTAGATAATAAAGTATGTTTTACAAACTAAAGAGAAACCTTGCAAAGACATAAGTGATTGTGGTTTTATTTGCTGAAATTTGATGGCTCACTAGCTCTCTATCTTATTTTCATTTTTGAAATCCAGAGCCAGATTATATATCTTATTATATATGAGGCTTCATGTTCTTTCATCCATTATAAGTATGCACACATGTACTATAACTCTCTGCTCTAGTCAGTAGTTTGCAGCCTGGGGAATTATCTGTTCATAGATAGCCTACCCAGCATAAATCTAAAGGATTTAAAATGTTCCTTATAACATTTATCTTATAGGAAAAAAACATTTATTGTATTTAATCTGCAAGAGAAATTTAATGGATCTCTACAATAACTGAGATTGGGCATGAAAACATACATATGGTCCAACATATGTCAGCAAGCATGAGTAATATCTGTAAATCTGAATGGTTCTTTAATGTTGTTTAGGGTGTGGTATTATAATTCTAAGTAAGATTGTTTAAATCAGGAATGAGTGAACCTCCTCTGAATCACCTCTTCTGAATTCTATCTGAGCAGAAAAATCTATTTGGATGGTCTCCATAATGTTCAAAAGCAAGTCTTGGAAGCTTTTTCAGTATCATCTCTAAGTACTTGAAGTGTTCCTGTAATTATCATATGAATTAACTATTGTTTTCTCTAATCTTTTTTATGGTCTCTGTAGAAAGGCACTGAAAACTTTCGAATATTTTTTTCTGTTGAATGTTGAGATAGTTACTGAAGAACAGGTTTAATTTTTGTTATAGGATTATTTTGCTTTATGCTATTACTAAGATACGGATCCAGAAAAACTAATACTGGTGCCATAAAAATACAGTATATATTTCAGTAGTATGGTATTAATGTGTGACATCTTGATAATTGAAAGCATTCTTCCAAGATATCAATAAACTGAACTACTTTCATTCTTAGTATGATGTCCTGAGCTGTCTTGAGTTAATTAGATCATTAATACAGACAGTCCCGGAGTTAAGAATTCAAATTTGTATGTAAGTCAGAAGTCACACTTACGCATAGACTGCCTATTACTAAAAATGGCAGATGGCTTTCTTTTTCCCCTGCATCAGTAGTTCATGGAAATACTGTGCAGTTACAGCAGTTCGTTGGCTCAAGGAAGGAGAAGGCCATCTGCCATTTTTAGTAACAGGCAGTACGAGTTGTCTACAAGTCAGATGTTCTCAATCTGGGGACTGCCTCTACTTAAAGTTTGTGTGAGTTATTAATAATGATTTAGATGTAGTGTTAAAGTACATTAATGAAATCGCATTACCAGTTTGCTACATAGATCCCAGTTCAGAGTGATCATGTGTTAGCAACAATATATGGCAGAGATGGTGAAATGTTCTTAAGTTTCCCAGAAATCCTGCTAATTGGTAAATATAACTTCTTGGTTCTTATAGAATATCTATGTATTAAAATGTAAAAAACAGATAGTCCTCAACTGTTTGGGACCAGAATTTCTAAGCAAGGCAGTTGCTAAGTGAGTGGCCCTCGATTTTATTACCTTTTTTTTTGCAATGGTTGCTAAATGAATCACTGTGGTTGTTAAGCAAATCATGTGGTTGTTAAGCGAATCTGGCTTCTCACATTGACTTTGCTTGTTAGAAGCCATCTGGGAAGATCACAGATGGCGATCTTACAACTCAAGAGCACTGCAGCCATCATAAATACCTGTCACTTGCCAAGTGCCTGAATTGGATCACTACCTCTATAAGTCATGTTACTTATATTGTGGAATGCCATATTGAAAGTGACCTCCAAAATCTAATCTCAAACGTAAATGATTTCAATCATAAAGATATTCTTTAAAATGTCCAGGTATCGGTTACATAACTTCAGTTTGGTTGCTGTTCATCTTTCATGGTTCCTGGACACAAAACTCTTTCTTTTCTTTCATTGCCCATAGCTTCTTGTTAACATAAGGATTCTTGCCTCCAAATCTGAATATCTGGAAAAGTATTCACAGAGAGCATCATGTTTGTTTTGGAGTGTATTCATACTTTAATCTATATTTGGAGCACTTGCACTGATTCAGATAACATATTCGTAAAGCAAGAATAAAAGAAAATGAAATTTAACTTCTAAATAAATAATTTTATAAATATCAGTTAGGTTTACAGTACTTTTATCATAAATAACATTTAATTTCTTTAAAAATGTTTTATAAAATGAATCAGTTATTCTGACATGTTCACAGATTAAGTTGCCATTAATGCACATTAATTTGATATGAGTTTCCCATGTGCAATTAATCTTCCTGTCTGCCACATTTCCCAGAGTAACTTAAACATCTGCTGTCTTAATTTCTTGGTCTATAAAAAGTTTTATGATTTTAAAACCTTGCTTATAGTAAAGAGACTGACATCTGCAGTTTAACCTTTTTTGGAAACAGAATCAAACCAAAACCTGCAGCTTTTAAACTATTCAAGATGAAAATAATTTTCAATTTACAACCACAATTGGGACTGGAACTTCCATTGGTAAGCGATGCTGTCATTAAGTGAATTGTGCCCAATTGTACCATCTTTTTTTTTGGGGGGGGGGTGTTATTAAGCAAATCACCAAGCAAATTATGCAGTCATTAAGGGGATAGGCTCCTCCTACAGGCTTTGCTTGTCAGAAAGTCACAAATGGCTTTCATGTGAACCCAGGAGCATTGTAAATGCCAGCTGATTGCCAAGCACCTAATTTGTGATCATATGATTATGGGGACAGTATGATGATCATAAGTGCAAGGATCGTTCATAAGTATTTTTTTTCAATGCTGTTGCAACTTCAAATGATTGCTAAATGAATGGTTGTAAATCAAGGATTGCTTGTAATAGCCCTTCTAAGCTCTTAGAAATCTGTGTACATATAGAAAGAGCTGTTCTTTTATCACACTGCAACCCAAATAACCAAGTTTGATTAAAAAGATATATATAATTCATCTACAGGCAAATTCTTATAAAAATAAATAGCTTCGAAAAGTTATTTCATATAAAATGTATTTTATATGCACTTTAATGGCAAAATATTTTCAACAACTGTATTGTCTAGTGATCCCATTATACAGTTAAGGTTACCAAGGCACCTTACTTCCAATGAACAAATCGTGACTAAAAAAGAATATTGGATTGTAAAATAAGCCAGATAACTAAACTCTACTGGAAAGGGTTTATTTATTTTATTACTTCATAATATAAAATACAAAAATAGAAAAGAAAATAGTAGGAAAAATAAGGAAGGGGAAAGTGTAAGAAAAAAAGTGGGGTGAGAAAAGGTGTTTACTCCCTGCTCCCTTTGGTGCAGTAGAATAAGATAATAACATCAAACCTCAACTTTTTAATTTTACATAATAGTATAAACTAGCCATTTCTATAACAACAAACCTATCCAATTGCTAAAACCCAAAATCAAAGTTCATTTTTTTTCTACTCAAGCACAAACTCCAGAACCGGTTTCCAAGCAGAAACAAAAGTAATTGTGTCTTTTTTTCTTTAATCAAAGCAGTCAAGTTTAGCCATCTCTGCTAACTCCATCAGTTTTTGCAGCCATTCATCCATTGTGGGAATCAAAGTGTCCTTTCGTTTTTGTGCATAAAGTAATTTTGCTGCCATCAACATATATAGCACCAAAGTTCCAAAAGTCTTTTTCCATTAAACCCCAAATCTTAAGTTTATGGTTTTATCTTTATATTCACTTTTAATATCTTATGCATTAGGATGTGAATTCTACTCCAGTATTTCTTTGCTTTGTCACATGTCCACCATAAATTATAAAACATCCCTTCTTTACTTTTGCATTTCCAACATTCATTTGAAATACCTTTACACATTCTGAACAACTTACCTGATGTTAAATACCAATGCTACATCATCTTATACCATGTTTCTCACAAAATAAGGCCAGGCCTTATTTTGTTTTTTGAGCCCTGAAGAAACAGCTAGGCAGTCTTTTTGGGGGTGACTTAATTTCCTCCCCCACCTAGAGCGGCCCATATGCACGTATCTCTCCATGAGGCCGTTTCTATCGGCCGATGAAAACTCCCCGAAGGCAGAGTCCCCAGCCTCTTTGGGGCGAGGCAGGGCTGCCTGTGTCCCCTCGCAATTAGGCAGTGCCTTTCAGGCGAT
The DNA here is from genome assembly GCF_049901715.1 of Pseudonaja textilis. NCBI lineage: Eukaryota > Metazoa > Chordata > Lepidosauria > Squamata > Elapidae > Pseudonaja > Pseudonaja textilis. The sequence continues at coordinate 101,786,867 of NC_141992.1, forward strand.
GGAAACTCCCCAAGGGCAGTCATCAGCCACTTCGATCAGCCGGTAGAAGCAGCCTCAGGGCGAGCACACACACACACTCCCCTTGCCACAAGGCCGCTTCTATCAGCCGATTGAAGTGGCTGGTGACTGCCCTTGGGGAGCTTCCATCGCCCGAAAGACACTACCTAATGGCAAGGGGACACGGGCAGCCACGCCATGCCCCGAAGCGGCTGGGGACTCTGCCTTCAAGGGAGCTTTCACTGACCAATAGAAGCAGTCTCACGGGAAGGGGAGTGTTTGCGTGCACTCGCCCTGAGGCCGCTTCTACCAGCCGAAGTGGCTGGTGACTGCCCTTGGGGAACTTCCATCGCCTGAAAGACACTGCCTAATGACGAGGGGACATGGGCAGCCATGCCTCGCACCAAAGCGGCTGGGGACTCTGCCTTTGGGGAGCTTCTATTGGCTGATGTTCTATCGGTAGATTGGGGTATTCTAGCCTAGGCTACCTGCAGGGCACCCCTAAAGGCAAGTTTTCTCCCCACCCCACCCCGCCCTTCCCCCCCATTTCTCTTCACTTCATGTAGTTCTAACGAACGATGTGAGAAATGGTGGGGAAACGCATGGATTAAATAGGCCTAATTTTTGGGGGTGGGGCTTAATTTCACCTCATGCCTAGAAATCATGCTGGGCCTTCCTATTGGTGGAGGCCGTATTGTTGGAGAAACACGGTAGTTGTCTTTTAAGTTATAATTTAGTGTAAATTTTAATCTTTCATCCACATATTCTTCCATTGTTTAAGCATTACATTATATCCAATCATTCAATGCTTCACATATTCATTTTCCAAATACAGATTCAATAACAATTTATAGACCATAGCAATAATATGTTCATCACTACCATACAGTAGGATTTCCAGTTCAGTTTTCACAAAATCAAATCCATATTTTTTGATGGATTTAAATCTTTCAATTATAAATATGTTAACTAATGGTAGACATGTCCTTCTGATTCTAACTCCTCCTTAGACTTAAAGATAGGATCACCAAAATTAAAAAAATATTTGACAATAAGTTCACCACTCCGGCTTTACCATCATTTCTTTTCTAAAAAAAGCTAAAAAGGCGGAGGGGGCACCCAAAGAGGCAAGTTCACAGAAAACCTTGTTTTATATTTATTCCAAGCTCTTAGGATGGCATGTCTAACAAAATAATTATTAAAATCAACATTTATTTTAACCTTGTCATATCATAAATAGCCATGCCACCTCAATCTTTTTCTAACAGACATGTGCAAATCTACTATTCTGGGAAGGGAACGTTCTGGATAACAGCTAGACTAATCCCAAAATGGCCAGGCGGTATAATGCAGTGCACTGGTGCAATGCTGTATCCACACCAGCTACTGACTTAGCCTCTACTCTAAATATCTGGGAGAGCCCACTATTTCCTGACCTAAGACAATCTATTGTAATAGTTTTTTCACAACTGTAGGAGATATACCTTTCTCTTAACATTTAGGCAACATCTTGTTTTGGTTTTGTTCTAATTTTCACCCTTTCCCTTTAGGTTTTTTTCCTCTGGTGTAATAGGAAATGAATCATTTTCTTCATAACAAATCTTTAGAATTTCATTGATATTTGCATTGTCTTCGCTTAATCCTATTCTTTCTTAGCTAAATATATCTAATTCTTAGGCCTTCATTTTTCCATGCCTTTGCCAAGTTATGACCAGTTTAAAATACCTGAAATATACCTGCATTGCTTTTGCTGTCAAAACTTTGTATGTGTAATTACTGACTCCAAGCTGTTGTAGAACCATAAATGAGCACTATTGATTACATAGCTTAAGAGGAAAAAAGTCATTAGATAGATAGATAGATAGATAGATAGATAGATAGATAGATAGATAGATAGATAGATAGACAGACAGACAGACAGACAGACAGACAGACAGACAGACAGGGAGAAGTTGAGGAAGAAGGAGAGAGTTGTTCTAGATAAGGAATTAACAAAATGCCTAGAGGAATAAATGCAGATACCCAGTACAATCCCTGTTATTTTTTAAAGTTTTCTTAATGGCAGTATTTAATCAGCTATGAATCCATCTTCGAGGAATAGTCATGCCACAAGTTATTATATGTCAACAAAGATGTTGCAGAAGTTTGTGGCAGAGTTCATCCTCATGGATTCTATTTTTGGTTCTTGCTAAAACATTGAGGTCTACCAACTAGCGCCAGACAGAAAATGATTTGAATCTAAAGGCATAATCTGATATCACATGAGCCATATCCTCATATGTGTGTGTGTGTGTGTGTGTGTATTAATTACCAGAGAATAAAAATTCTTTTTACATACTTTAGCAGATTAAACACAATGCTTTATAAAGGAAAACAATCAGAATGAGAAACAATAAAATTATGATATTCTCATTAAAAAAAACTACAAGACATATCTTAGACATACAGTATATGGCAATTTATTCCAGTCTACTTTCAGTTCACCATATACTGTATATCATAGGAGACCTGGTACATGATAAAATCAAAGTGTACTGTATTGAGAGCTTTTGAACAGTTTTTTATGTTTGAGATAGGGTTGGCTCAAAATGGTTTATTCATGATAAAAGTAGTAATTGTTATAAATATAAAAATAATACTTAATAGTATTTTTATAAATATTCAAAAACAGTTTAATCATCAATTCTAATTTTTTGGCAAAAATCTAGGACAAAATCTAGGACAGTTTCCTAGAATCTCACTTGTTGAACAGTTTACTCAGATTAAAAGTAATCCTTTTTGCCAGGGAGAAATGTCACAGAGTTATCTTTACAGGATTTATTAAAGTGAAATGAATAGACTTTTCAGAATGTCAGCAGCTGAATTATTGTCTATAAGAACCAATTTATTTACTAAGACATTAGACAAAGCCTTTTTTTTCATTTCTTTCCAACAGCTTTCATGAGAATTGGTGAGGAGATGGGATTTTCTTTTAATGATAAGGGGATGAGGTTGCAGGTGTCTATTTACTCAACCCAATCTCCTGAATCTTATCAGTCTGAGAATGGACACTTGATTTCCAAGAATTTTCAAAAGAGCTCATTTTATTCTTTCATGTTTTTCTAAATCTCATATTCTATCAGTTTTACTCCAGGAACGTTAGAAGCACATTTGTAACATTTTTATGTTTATGTTAACTAGCAGCAGTCTTATTACTACTGTAGTAAACTGTCTAGAATTGGCTCACTTTGTCCCTGTATCTAACAAACATAGCCTTGCAATGGTGGTGAATATCTGTAGCTCGGATGTAGGATGAGGGTTGGAGGTTCATTCTCCAAGCTTGTGGGTTGGTTTCCAAATGTTTTGTTACCAGGCTACCAGCAGAGTTTAGGAGTTGTCAGTGTCAGTGTTCTTTTGTTTATAAGGGGTTCTTGTGGTCAGTAGGTCTTGTGATGAGGTCACGTCAGGTGAAGGTCTTGTGATCGGTCAGGTGTAGGTTGTATTAAGTGAAGGTCTTGTGATGGGTTAGGTATGGGTCACGTCAGGTGAGGGTCTTGTGTTGGGTCTTGTGATGGGGAGGTCACATCCAGTGAGGGACATTGGGAGGTGAAGTGCTGGTTGGAGGGGATTGCATGGGTTGGTTGACAGTTGGTGCCAACCTTACTAGAAAAAAATCTTGGCAAGCTTCTAGGTGACGAAGCTTGCCTGTTTTTAATAGTTACAACCATACAAAAATTCTCCACCCCCAAAACAAGCTTGTAATAAAGAAGGAAAGCAAGATTCTGGCAGTCTTCAAAAAACTCAGAAGAAATAGGACATCTCTCCCCCACTCCCTTTTTCAGTTCTGTTGTAACTTTGAATGATCACTAAAGAAATGGTTATAAGTTGAAGACTATCTGCAATGCTAACCCTTTAGAAACAGGTACTAGGATAAAGTGCAGCAGTGTATACATGCATTCCTTCCCTTGCTGGAGCACTTGTAACATTTTAATGGTGATTCTTCAAGTGTTTGTTTCCAGTGCCTTGTGAATATGAATTGAGTGTTATTTCATTTGGTATATCAACTTCCCTTCCAAGCCATTTTTCAGAATATTGAAAGCTCTGGTGTCTTGCCATCCACTGTTGGCTGTTGGTCAACTGGGTCGGGAGACTGAAAGACAGAATTGAGAATGTTCCTTGGAAAGCTGGGCTTGAGCAGATTGGAAGATGCTGTGGAGGAAAGTGCAGCTGGGCTTTTGGACTCTGAAGAAAGCTCTGGGAAGAGAGAGTTGAAAAATCAGGAAATGGAGCGGGGATGGTGCCTTTGGATGAAGAGGGCTTGATTTCAGCACTAACCTTCCCTTTTTAAAAAAATGTGCCTAAATTTCAGTGTATTATAGATGCAAACCAAGCAGTATTTTCTCCTCAGTGAGTGAGAGCAACTTGTAAAACAGAACAAAAAAATGATTAAGTTATTTTTGTGTATAAAGATTACTAAATCTGTATAACTTAAAAATTCATAAGTGTTTAGTCATTTGGACAGGAAACAGCAGAGAAATGAAATAATAAAGCAAATTCTGCAGGGAATTTTCATCCTGTCTTGTTTTTCTAACTTGCCGCCTTATGTATTAAAGCAGCAGGAAAGCAATTTTAGAGGTAATAGAAGTAGCCTGACATGTTAACATATATAGAAAGAACTGGTAATGAGCCTCTGTTTTGGACAGGGTCTCTTTTTCCTTTCTCCCATGCAAGATATTGTAATAGCGTTAATCCAAACACATTTGGTAGAAAGGTTGAAGCATAAATTAATCAGCTAGGTTGCAGATTCATGCAGTTGGCCCACCTCAGAACTTCACATAAACATTTATTCCAGGCTGTGTATATAGCTATGTATGCACTGCCAGTTTCTTGCCAAAAATGGGGATGAAAACTAGTTTGAGAACTGAATTAAAACTGAGGAGCTTTATAAACAATTTTCTTGATAGGGTATGTTATTTGATTTTTTTTGTATTGTGATTTCCTTGTCATTCAATTTAACAACTGACAAGATTAACATCTGACAAGATGTTGGTAAAAATTTAGTTTGAAGCTCATAGTATAGCTGTGAGAATGCCTGGTAGCCACATATTAATTAGGCTTTTCATTAGCATAACCAATTAACGTATTTGTGCATCTGTTTTTTCTAGGGAGCATCATCTTTATTTTAATTCAGGCTTGTATCCATTCTTGTTTGCTTGTTCGTTTGTTTTTCAATAGGTGCAACAGATCCTTGTGATCTGTATTTGAATCAATCTATTTCAAACAAGAATCAGAATCCAAAAGGAAAGGGAAGGGAAGGGAAGGAGGAATTACAATACAGATAAAAGCCATAATAAAACACACCCTAAGATAATACTGTTTTTAACAATGCCATTTTATTATTACAGCATAGCACTTTGGTGCCAAAAAATATATAACCCCACAACCTCCTTGTGATCTGACATCAGAGCAATGAAATTCTTCCTGACATTTTAGGAGAGAAATGTCTGTACCTGGCTCTGCCAAGTTTGGGTAGAAGGGGTAGTGTAGTTTGTTGTTCATGTTTATTGATGTCTCAGTTTCTCCAAATACTTCAGCTTTGAGGAAGTTACTGTTCAAAAACACAAGGTAAGGCATTGCATTGAGCTAGTCAGCTGGACAGTTAATATATCTCTGTACTAGTAGTGGATTTGTTTCTAAAGCAAGATAAAGTGTATTTCGGCAGGATTGTTTTATAACTGGAAGAACAGTGTTACATGCTTTGCTTTCCTTTCCTTTGCTTTGCTTTGCTTTGCTTTGCTTTGGAATTCTATGCGTAGATTGTTCAGTTTTCCACTCTTGCTGTATTAAAGTGAATGCTTGGAAGAACTCTGCTCCAAATGTCATCCCTTGAGTTTTAGTCTATCTTTAACATATTTTTTACAATGGAAGTGAAAACGTATTTCGTCAGCCAATCCATCTTACAGTCCATCTTTTCTCCCTCTTGTGCTGCTGCAAAACAAAAGTACCATTTTAAGGAGACCATGAAGGGGGGTATCTAGTTCATATACTGTGGACAGCTATTTTCTTGTCAAAAAATCTATTTTCGACACAGTTGAAAATGTAAATAAATTACATAATGCTAAAAATCAAAATTAAACAGGTTAGAAATGTGTCAAATCCTCTGATGCTGTTCTATGCATTAACTTTTTTCTGAAAAGAGTCTGTTTCTGCCCCTTTTTCGCCTCTGCAGGCGTGGCTGCAGGTCTGCAGGCCAAGGAGCATGACAGATATTGCATGGCAGTGGCCTGCTAGTAAGGGTGCTTCTATTACCACCCAGTACACTTAGCTACATTCCTTACTCAGTTGGGATTTGGGCTCCACAATCCCATTCTTAGCTCATGGGCTGTACAAAACCAGGCGGTGGGCCAGCCTTAGCCCTGGGCTTTGCCAAACTTGTTTAGTGACTCTTCAAGAACAGCTAGCAGGGCTGGCAATAGGAACTGATTGTTTTGTTGTGGTTTTTAATGTCAGTTTATTTGCTGGAACTTTTCTTTGTTCCAAGATCTACCTGTAATAATTATACTGCTGACAGAGTGGTTCTCAGAGTGGCTTATTTTTTAAGCTATTGTTTACATAAGAAATGATAAGGATACGTGGTATGAGGGCACTGAATATTATTTCATCTCTGAAACTAATTTATTTTTGCATCAAAATAAATCAAAATTTAAATGTTCATTTTGATTTATAGCAGAAAAGGTAATATAACATTTTATATAAAATTTTAATGCAGTATGAGTTGTTATCAGCTATTGGAAACAGTACATGGCAAATATATATCCAAGTGCTTATTATATTCACAGTACCTATCAATGCACATATACACCCCCGTATTCTGAAATTTATTTATGGAAAAGTTTTATATGGTTGCCCATTTCCCATGCAGCCCATAAGTTTGTTCCATGCCAGTCTCATCCCAGCATTTGTTAGAAACGCCAAGCCTTCAGCATTTTTTTAAGGTCAAAGAGGACTTCCGAAGCTTGGCTGAAACAGAAAAGGCAGGCTTCCTAGCTCCCTTTAAGCTCCCTTAAATGACAGCATGCCTGTCTGTTCTGTGCCATGTAGGGCTTTAAAAATGATAACCAGCATCTTGAATTGCACATAGAAGAAAATTAGGAGCCCGCCCCGCTCATACTTCAGGGATGTCATCTGTACACCCAACACTGGACATGCCACCACATTGTGGACCACTTGTAGGTTCTGGGTAGTCTTCAATGGCAGCCCCATATGTAGCTTGTTGCAGTAATCCAAAGGAAAGGAGCAAGGCCTCTTGCTCCAGAAATGGGGCACAAGATGAATCTTTGCAAAGACACACCCCTCTCCCTAACACAGCTACTACGTGTTCTTTGAGCAAGAGCTGTGGGTTTAGGAGAACCCCCAAAATTATAATGATAATAATTCAGTAAATGGCTGTTTAATCTCTTCTCCATGGGTGCAGGGATGTAATAAATAATCTTGACAACCACAGTGCCTTTGCCCAAGAATCCCAAATCCTTCAGATATGAAAGCTTGCACAAGGTATCTTAGGCACCTTATAAGTAAAGAGATGGATAGCTCCTGAAATGTCTAAATTGGCAGGAAAGATTCTACAGGGACATAAGGAGTTGTCCTGGTAAGGCTGTAAAAGAGAAAATAAATTCAAAATCACACCTGTCCATGGGTTTCCTGAAAAGCACAAATAAACAGGGCCCAACTTCAAATCATTGATTGCTAATATATCAGCATTGTGTCGAAAGTTTGCAAGCAGGAGTGCAGGTTGTAAAAATAGCTAGTGAAAGTAATAGTCTATTCAGATTTTTTTCTTAAATGCCAATCCCAAAACAACCAGGCTCTAGGTTCAAGGAATATTAGAAAGGTGCTCAAAGAAAGGGTTCAAAGAATTCCTACACTTTGTAACTGTTTCATCTTTGCTAGGTTATTGAATAAGATAGCAAAGGCAGTTAAGGCTTAATGCAGCCAAAGAATGCCTAGATTAACTTCAAGGTCTCATACTCTTTTCCACAAATAACTTCTAATTTGGCATATTGGTAAAATTGCACTCTTATTCACATATTACTATAAGGTTTAAAGTTTACATGTCCTTTATGTGCATATTTGTTAACTCACATGATTCTATAAAACATTTTTGTTTGGATTATTCATTTGTTTGATTAAATAAATACAAAGAGATAAAGAAAGAGATATATATCTCTATACAAAGATACTCTGGGCTGCTTGCAACAGGTACAAAACATAAACACATATATTACATGTTTTGTCAGTTGTAATTGAGCAGAGATCATAATGAAGAACTGAACTGAACTATTAAACACTGACTTTCAGCTGGTGTGCTGACATTTTACTAAATAAATGATAGAAATTTGAAAAGTGAGTCACCAAGTACATCCTTGAACCAAAAGTGCATGGCTGTTCTGAAAATACTGGAGACCGCTGGTTAAAAGCAATTTGAAAGCAAACAAAAGCCAGTCGCTTATGAGATCATCATTCTGTTTTGTCTTGATGGTGTTTCTTGTGGTTGCTGCTGTTGTTTTTTAATCCCATGGGTAGCAGTTTGTTTAATTTGCTGGGATAATGAGGTTTTTGGTCAAGATTTTATTCCCTTAGTATCCCTTTTATTGTCTTGACTTGAATCTCATGTCTAGCATTTTCTGGGAATTGAGCTTTCTCCTCTTTTCCCATCACATTCCATTTTCCAGAGCGTGGGATTCTAACTGGGCACTGCAAATGAAACAGGATTGTTCTTAGTTTTAAAAATAATCTCTTTGGAGCTTTCCCATCTCTAAATAACAGTTACATATTTCAAATTTCTTTCTTAATTATACATTTCTTTTCGCAACAAGGAGATTGTAACTTGTAGCATCTGTCCTGAAAGACCACTGTTTGTACAGATGTCTTCACCAAAGTTATTTCCCCTTTTACATCTCAAGCCTCTTCGATATACTCAACTGGTATCTAGTCCCAGGTATTATGAGCTATTAAAAAAGATCTGCTGGAAGGAGAAGTTGGACCTCTATGTAACCTATTTGTACTTTCCAATTACCTGATGTACAAAGCAGTATGAAATAAATGTGTAATGAAAATTGCAATATATAAAACATGTAAAAAAAAGTTGCAATAAAGTTGAGAGCAATTTACACAGAATAAAACAATCTTTTAATCCTCTAAAATAGGGGTGTCAAACTCACATTGTCATGGTGGCGTCATGTGACGTATCTGAACTTTTTCTCCCTTTACTAAACCGGGCGGGGTGGGACCAGCATGTGGCACATCTGGCCCATGGGCTGCGAGTTTGACAGCCCTGCTGTAAAACATTAAATATGAATTATTCTAATTTCCGTGGCTAAATCAAGCTGCTGAAAATGACCTGTTTTATGAATTCACCAACAAGATCTTTCTACTATGCAAAATTGTTGTTTCTCCAATGTTGATGATAAACTTTAAATATATTTATGAATTATAGAGCTAAATATATAGGCTTATAGGTCAAAATGAGTGGTTTGAATTTATATGTTATGATATATGGTTACAATAAACTTACTTAAGTGGTTTAAATTGAATCTGAAAACAAAATGGAAATAATTGAAGTTGAAATCCAAATTTATTCTACTCGTAGTTCTCAAATAACTTCAAGAAAATCCTCACAATGATCAGGATTCTGTTTTGCACCTGGTATTGGGTGAAGCAGGGTGTTACTGCAGAGTTTTACTCAGAATATTCCACAACAGTTATGAGAATTTTACCTAATTAAAAGGAACAATGTGTTATAAAATGAGTTATAATTAAAGTGTTGATCTAAAATGGCTTTAAAGCAGGTTCTTGCATTGAAATAAAGCCCCTGGACTCAAAAAGATGCTTTTTCTTTAAGTTCAATAAATATAGTACCAAAAGAAGATCTCTCAAATTCTGATGGTATGTGGTTGGAGAGGAGTGTATTTTTAGCAACTTTTTGCTGTAATAGTAATTGGTGTTTATAGACATATTTGGTAACGCTTAGCAACTCTTTTGATGGAAATATTGTCCAGACAGAGGTGGAACAGCTCAGTTTAGTCTGAGTCACAGCATCTGCAAGAAGTGAGTTATGGGATGAGTTACAGCTGTGCCACTCACGTGCAACTAATCTAATGTAAACCCTTTTTGGATTTGCTTTGGAGTTCCCTCATTCCTGCGCAGTCTTTGAGGGAAAAATAAAAACTGTGTTTTAGATTTTACTCCTATAGTGTTTAGTTGGATAAGCTGCATTTCCATTCATCTTCTGGCTTATCTGTCCTTGAGTAAACAAGAAAGACAAAACTTTCTTTTAATTCATATTTTAATTAGTTACTTTTTAATGGAAGAAAAAGAGAACAAGGATATGTGGTATCAATAACTAGACAAAAGAAATTACCAGGGTTCTACCAGATTTAATGCTCAGATATTATTGAGGGAAAATTACCATAAAAAAGAATACTTTAAGTTATTTCATAGTTAGAAAAATAACGTGTCTCCTATATTTTGTTATTTAATGATATAAAACATACACAAAACAAGGTAGAAAGAAGAAAAACTTCTAAATATATTATATGTAATTAGTTTCTAAATTCTTTTTTATACTGCAGCTAATATACATTATTTATAAATATTTAAAATATAAACATTTAAAATGTTTATATATTTCTGATTTCATTTCTTTTGGACAAATTAATTTTACCCTTAGAAACCATACCCTGGATGCTTGAATTGTCTGCATAACATATAAGATATAGAAGCCGTTCTCATTTGAATAAGAAAGTGAAAAGTTGATAGCGATGAAAACATAAGACTATGACTTTTCAGTAGTTTTTAAAATTGTATTTTAATTATCATATTTTAATTACCTTTACAATTCTGATTTGGGACCTTCTAAATTGCAGCTTGATGTCTTAGTTCATTCCTTCAGTTTATTTATGTGTGTTTTTGTGCCCATGATGAAGAGTTGATTTTGATGTTATTAGTGATTCCACACTTATGCAGAAGTGTCACTGAAACATCTGTGATAAAGATGGAATGCCACTTCCATCCAAATGGTGCCATAGGATGTTCCTTAGAGCAACCAATGTGGTTTCTTTCCCATGACCACATTTGAATCCAGATGGCTACGGGTCCAGTAATCTATATCCTTCTGTCTCCTCTGCAACTGCAGTCACATCACCTTCTCAATAATCTTTTTACCCAAGAGAAGTTTAATGATAAAACCACAGTTAATTCAGTTTTATTAGATCTCTGAAGTGGGGAGTGGTCACATTAGTTCCTTTTTAAGAACCTCTCACATCTCCCCTTCTTTCAAAGAGGCATTAAACTCCACATCTTTTCCCTGCCTGCTTTAACTAGCCAATTGAGGCATGGATTGAATCTGCAAGGGGCAGAACCAAAGTAACAGTGGACTCTGCTGATTTCCTCAGAATTGACAGGTCAAAAGCCTCCTAGATGACACCACCACACCACACTTCTGTCATTTCAAATTCTGTTTGTCCAGATTCCAACTTAGAGCAAATGTGAGTCATTCAAAAAAAATTTTTTTTGGCTAGGAGATCACAACTTACATTGACTAGTCTTTTAGCCTATTCTTCCCCAAAAGGATCATGGACATTTTAAATGTAGAAGCTGCCCAGCATTTCACAGCTGCAATAAGGGCAGAGAAGTACTATACTTTGCCACCTTTAGTACTGAATAGGCTTGTACCTGAACTCTAATTCATATTTGCTTCTTGTTTTCCACCAGCATTGCTCCTGGCATCTCTATCTGCTTCGTTTCTTAGATCTCCTTAGTAAACCAAGGAGATGCATGGGATAAGTAGACCCCTCCTAAAAATAATCCTGTCAAGCACTTTAATTGCCTCTAGCAAATCACTTCAAAATATGTTGCCAAGACTGCAGGGACTTGACCAAGCAATTATGAAAAGACAAGACTGATGGGAAGTCTATTTGTGTCTAAAACTATGAAACCATTCCTTTCACTTTGTTCATTCATTCATGCTCTTCACCATATATCTTGTTTATATTAGTTGTCACTTAGTGAGTTTTTGAATATTGACTTCAGTCAAGAATCATGACTTGATTAATTGGTTAATCCACGTAAATGTTTTTTTAGAAAAATAGAAAGGCAAACATTAGATTGCAGACTCATTGTCAGATATAGTGTTCCCTGCTAGCAATTAGGAAAGTAATTGGTCATTTTGTCCACTACTTCATAAGTGTAATCAAGGCCCAGTTTTATCACAGGCATGTTCGTGCTCTTCTGTTGCAGGCTTGGATCTCTATAGACTGTCTTGAAAATCAATATATTGCTGCTAACATACCACCAGTTGGGAGGTATCTGCATTGTATTTGCACATTCAGGATTCATAAACAACTACTGGCATATTTATAAATCAGGATATCTAGATAGAAGGAGGAAGGAAGTAATTTCCTTAATTATCTTATGTAATTCTGCAAAACAATTACAGCATAAGTAACCCACAGGACTAAAATATTTTTTAAAAATGTGTGCTCTTAGCCAGCTTTTCACTGAACATCATGTAATTGAGCAGCTGTCATGTACAGCCGGGTAATACTACACAAATATCCTGCAGAAAGTTTCACTCCAGCTAGTTTCAAAGTTAACTAAATAATTAAGAGGAAAGAAAACACTAATGCTATTAAATTACTCTTCTCCATTCTGGAACTCTTGATAATCCTCAGAAGTCTTAACCAGAATGATCAATAACCTTCCTGGCTGGGAACCCTGAGAGTTGCAGTCCTAATCCATTGGAAGGATTCCAGATTGGGCAATGTTGGGTTAAATAAAATAATAAATGTATCAGGAATCTTCAACAATTTTTTTTTAAATTTAGTCAACACTTTGAAAGCAAGCTGTGGGTACTCAATTTCTATGGTGGGTGGGTGGGTGCCTATTCACAAATTTCCAACTTAACAGAAAGGCTCATTATCAATTGTTAGTTTGCTTTTTGTCTCGAACTGGGCAATATATATTAACAAATAAATCCTGCCCTGAAACCTCTTTCATTTCTTCTTCATTCAAAAAACTCTATAATAAGTCCAATGGGATTCTTGGAAATGAAATGGATTCTGGAGATTGATATTATATGAACTTCCTTTTAAATTTTTGTTTAAAAATGCGTTTTAGACAAGCACTTTGGTATCCATCCACAGGTTCAATAATGAGGATGTCTACAATAGACAGTTCTTGCCCATTCTCTACAAATATGACTGGTCTTGTCTTTTTGTTGGGATGCTTGCCATGGACTGCACCTGACTTGAGGGCCTGGGAAAGCTGCGTTACTCCTAGAGCATCCTTAAGTTGGATTTTAAAAATTCAATAGCAAAATCCAGTACCAAATACCAGCATTTAGGGCCAAAATAAAGTCCAACGCATCATTTTTTCTTTTTCAAGACCTTTCCCTCCATCTGGCTGAAAAACTACCCAGTCATTAATCCTTCCACTTTTAGCATTAATTTATTTCCTAGATATAAAAAGCAAAGTGAAGCAGTAGCCTTGGAATACATTTTACATTCCAGTAGTCTTTCAAGACAAGGATATCACACCACCTTAATTGTGCAGATAGTTTTCTAACCATTAGCTTTAGTTTTCATTAATTTGTATTTTGCTGAAAAGAATTTGATATAATTTGATCTCTTGGAATATTTATGGGATTTGATCAATAAGCAACTTTATTTTAAATACTGCAGCAATGTCAAGTATGTCTTTATTAGTTTACTTCAAAAAAGGAGACATAATAACCAGCAAACCAAAATATCAAATAAAATAACTAGAATCAAACCAACTGCAAGTTAACCAGTTTATGCATTGCCCTCCCTCTAAACCTTTCACATAATTAAACTATGTTCTGATGCTACCAAAGGAGAGAAGGAAAAGTAATCTGTACTGCAAAAAAAGATGTTAACCATTATCTCTTCTTATTTATCTTATGATAGCAGAACTCAAATGGCCCATTCAGTAGAGATCTCAAAAGTCAGCAGTCTTGTCTTCCTATCATGGAGACATCCTGTTTGCTCTGTCAAGCATCTTTTAGACTTTTTAAGGAGTTGTATCAACTTCAGAAAAATTGGGTACTTTTCTGAAATAACAAGTTGCTTTCTACTGTCTTCCATTTATCCATGAGCTCTGATGATCTGTACAAGTGGTTTAAGCTATGGCTGGTATAGAGGTTAACCTGGAATCCTAATGTATCCTGGAACATAACAATAAATAAAGCACCAATGGAAGAGGAAACTGTATATGTAGCTCAGGACTGAATTGTGGAGTCCTTGGTACTCTGAACTTGGTTGTTTGCAGATTCAAAAAGTAAAAAATCTTCCCAATCAAGAAACTACAACTCAGACAAACAATTAGTAAACAACAGCCTAATCAAGGAACTACCTTGATTAGGGAGAAAATAATATATAAATAAAGAGCAAGTCCCAAAGCTGTCTAGCACCAAAAATGTTAAGTTTCATGTCTGTCCCATATTTTATAATTTCATCTGTCCAAAGGCTAAGACAACAATTTGCACAGATTATGACGGATATGCCTTCTGTTTGAAAGAAGATATTTGCCTGCTGCCAGTGGCATCCCATCTGCTTTTGTCTCCCTAAGCACCTTAGAAGGTCTCAAATGAAGCCCTTACCAAGGCTGTCTCTCACTTGGGGTCTTCTTTGTTTAATCCTTGCTTTTACCTAACAAGAAACATGAAGACAAAAGGAACTCCTAAGAAAGCCAGTATTTCAAAGTACTTTAAAATGAGTGGACTTCCTGTCCCCCACAATTAATATCATGGGCTCCTGTAAGGAGGCCAGTCTAGTTCTTGGTCAGAACATTCTGCTTTGGGTTTCATGTGAGGCAAATTACATCTTATATTTTAATATCTATTGTGTTAGGATTATTAAATTATGGGCTTCATGATTGGGAGATAATTAGTCATGGAGATGAAATTTAGGGCTAAACTCATTTTCTATGTATGTAGAGGAGAAATGACGTTTTGTAATTGAGTTCATGTACTAAAAGTGGAAAAGTCAATATTCAAAAAGGCTGAGAAAGATTGGATTGAGAAACAGAGGTCCTATAAAAGAGAATTACTAAATGAAATTGACCCATGCCTGGCTTAGTACAGGGCAGAGCCCCCAGTCTTTTTGGATCATGAGCAAATGTCGACAAGGACAACATTGAAATGGAATTTTGTCACACCCTGAGGCTCCCTTTTCCTATCCCTCATATTTTTGCTTTCTCTCTTTTTTTAAAAAAAAAAAAGATGGCCACCCTTCCCAAAGCAATGTTGAATTTCAGCTGCATATCTGTTTTATTTTCTTTGAAAGCTTTTGAGTCCCAAAAGAATACTTGGAAGTAAAGAAGAATGCCAGAGATACATATTTTGCAATACAGCATACTAACTTTTCATTTTTTAAAATAAAACTCAGAGTAACACCATTTATTGTACACCTCCATATACTTTTATCTTTCATCTTATTCAATAATTTATATTTTTTACTGTGTGGTCTTCCTACATTCCAAGTTGCAGTCTTCCACATATGCCTTAGGATACAAATTCCTTTGAATCTGTGTTTTTCAACTTTAACAACTTTATGCATTTCAGTTCCATGAATTCTTTAGATAATTGCTTATAGCAGGAGTGGGAGTATAGTAAAGTTTCAGGCTAGGCATGATCAGGGTGGTATTTTCTTCCCTTAGTATGTTTTCTGTTTCACTACATCCTTGTTATTAAATTTTCATGAAAGAGAATCAAACTTTTCTGGATACCAGTGAAGAGTACTGTTTCACTACAGACATTTAGCTCATTCAGAAACAAATAGCAAGAACAAAAATTACCAAGGGCAGTTCAGGCTGCAGAATTTTTTGGAGTGAACCTCCCATGAATGTAGGAAGCTGGCCACCTACTGAGAGGTACTGGGATGGTGCAAGTTTGAAGGCCAGCTGGCATGTATGCAAAAATGTTAGGAGGGAAGACTGATTGATTACTTAAGTTATGAGAAAAGCTTCAGAAAAGCTTCATTAGTCTTAATGAAGAATTAGATTATTCAGGGGAATCCTACATAATCTACCTTAATTAAATGAGGTGGTTTTAATTATAAAATTAAATCTCATCACTTGAGACTTTCAAGAAGAGATTGGACTGCCATTTGTCAGAAATGATGTAGGGCCTCCTGTTTGGATGGGGGGTTGGACTAGATGATCTACAAGGTCCCTTCCAACTCTGTTCATCTGTTGATCTGTATAGTTTCCAAACTAAGAAAGGGGGTGGGAGTTGAAATAGTTCCTATTGCAATTTTGCCCATTTTCCTGCCAGAAATGGTGTTTTAAATGGCTAGCAGTAGTTAAGCATGCATCAGGAAAGATAAATTTAATTCACAGTGAATTAAAAATGCATCAGACTAAATAACAACCAACCAGTAAAAGCTTATTTCTTAAATAAATCAACTTAAATGCCAAAGTTAAAGAAAACTGTCTTTGTAAGAAAAAAGATGCTACAGAGAATACTCATCTGGCCTCCATTAGTCCAGAGACAAAAAAACTCTCTTGTTTTTCTTTTCATATTCCTTGTGATTATGGGGGATAAAAAAGGGAGCCTTGCTCAAGGCCAAGCTCACTTGGATGAATGTGAGCC
Source organism: Pseudonaja textilis (assembly GCF_049901715.1). NCBI lineage: Eukaryota > Metazoa > Chordata > Lepidosauria > Squamata > Elapidae > Pseudonaja > Pseudonaja textilis. The sequence continues at coordinate 101,803,512 of NC_141992.1, forward strand.
TTCTGATTGCAATTTGTTTAGGACTTTGTCTATGATAACTTCACTTACATTGTGCTCAAATGCACCAAAAAACCATCAAAGCCCCTCAGATTAAGAAATCAGTTGTTCCCTGGAAAGGATTATCTTAGGTTTCCAAATACTTGTGAAGGCATAGGTAAATGTGTTACAATAGTCAAATGGAATAATACAGCCAAGAATTAGGGGTTTATCATCACATCCAGTATGATATACTTCTCAAAATAGGATACCATTTGTAACTGTGGCAGCAATCTTGGTCACCTAGTTCAGGTCTGAATACAGGAATATATATAAGGCGTAGCGGTGTATTTCCTAGTCTGATCTGTTATGAGAAGGGACAGAGGAACAGATCCAAGAATCTAGTTTTCAGTTCACTCTTCTTAGCTACCTATGTAGGTGTGAGTTTTTTGTGCAATTGCCACCACCATTGACCAACAGAGCAATAGTTGAAAGACATAACTTGGCACTAGAGGAACCAGTAGACTGCTTCAGCCATGTGTTCTGACACAGTGCAATTGCTGTAAAAGAGAGAGCCTTGCTATGTTGGTAATCTAAAGCTGAGTGTCCTTCCAGTAGTCCTGTATCTTCCAGGAGGCAGCCATGTACCTAATCTGGGTGCATAGGGAAGCACAGAGGAAGAAGCAGTGAAAGAGAAGAGGAAGCTTTTCATAACTAAGACTAGGCCCTTGGGAGTTCTAACTGGTCCCAGTTGCTCTGCTCACCAGGCAAGTTGGTTTAGGAGGCAGGACAAAACTTCCTCTGCCCACAAGTCCCAGGAGGAGAGAAATCAGATTTCACAGATAGTGGAATCACAGCTGTCTCCACTTTCTTTTGAATTATTAAAAACAACTGGGTTCATTTGAATTAAGTTCGGTTTCTTAGCTTCTAACTTAAAATTAATTTAAAACTTCCATCAATTTAAAACTTGTACAACAACTTCAGATAAAATTAAGGGAGAAAATTATTTGCATATTGGTACTTGAACTCTTTTTTAATAGATTCCAATTGCCGATGCTTATTTTCTAGAAGGCAAATCAATAAAGCTTTAAAAAAGCTAAGTACATGGTAGAAGTGAGGTGTTTATTCCCAAAAGATGCAGCTTCTCTTTTCAGTTCAGTTTTCTGCTCCTTTTTTCACTCTTTTCGCATAAGACAAATTCATCTGGCTCAAAGTAAATAGCTTTGCCAAGTAATTGGCTGGATCTGAACCATAAATCCCCACTCAACATTATGTAAAGCTGGTGCCTAAAGGCCCTCCCAGCTTAAATGAGCAGCTTTGGTAAAACTTCCTTCATTTGCGCCACTCCTTCCCCAGAGGGAAAGAAAAGCAAAAAAAAAAGAGCAAGTAACTTTCTAGTTATTACAGTGTTCTGTATGAGGTGACAAAATGCGGCAGATGTTAAGAAGTGCCTTGAGTAAAGTTCTGCAGCCCTGATATTGTCCTAAGAGGCCAGATTACTTTTATAGACTGGTTATCCATCTCTGGTTTAGCTAAATCTGAGGAGGGCAATGTTTCAGAGGTCTGGAGCTACTGTGACCTTGAAGAAATGTACTTCTAGTCCTAAATGTAACAATTTCACCCAAATAAATATGCCCCAAAATAAAGACTATCCTGTACGATAATGACTTTATTCTCAAAATAGTATATTGTTGCTCTTTTTACTCAAGCTTATCTTCTTTGCATATGTTAACTGTTGTAATCATTCTGGAACACAACAGAGAAAAGAATGAGGAAATTGGAGGTCATTTGGAGGGAAATTCCAGATTGCATGGTTTCTATCATTTTGGTATAGATGGGTGTAGGGAAGAACTTCATGTTGTTTAATGGGCTTGACAGGTTGGTCACTAAACAGGGATAAAATTGAGAATTACAAAACCAGCTTTAGCTTTCATTTCTAAACCCTTATGGGAAAATCATCAAACTAGGACACATTTTAAATGCTTTCTCTTTAATTGAATATGGATGCCAGTTGAGTTTAGATAAGGAAGTATCATCAGAAATAGGACTCTCATTAATGCTGCCAAAAAAAGCCAATGTAGTCCTAGACTACATCAACAGAGGGATCAAAGTCCCTCTTTATTAACCTGAAGTGTTAGTACCGTGTTTCTCCAACAATACGGCCTCCACCAATAGGAAGGCCCAGCATGATTTCTAGGCATGAGGTGAAATTAAGCCCCATCTCCAAATTTTAGGCCTATTTAAACCATGCGTTTCCCCACCATTTGTCACATTGTTCTTTAGAACTACACGAGGTGAAGAGAAATGGGGGGAAGGGCGGGGGGGTGGGGAGAAAACTTGCTTGTAGGAGTGCCCTGCAGGTAGCCTAGGCTAGAATACCCCGATAGCAGCTCCCCGAAGGCAGAGCCCCAGCCGCTTCAGGGCGTGGCGTGGCTGCCCATGTCCCCTCGCCTTTAGGCAGTCTTTTTCAGGTGATGGAAGCTCCCCAAGGGCAGTCCCCAGCCACTTCGATTGGCCGGTAGAAGCGGCCTCACGGCGAGGGGAGTTTGTGTGTGTGCGCTCACCCCGAGGCCGCTTCTACCAGCCGATTGAAGTGACTGGTGACTGCCCTTGGGGAGCTTCCATCACTTGAAAGAGACTGCCTAAAGGCAAGGGGACACAGGCAGCCACACCACACCCTGAAGCAGCTAGGGACTCTGCCTTCGGGGAGCTTTCGTTGGCCAGTAGAAGCGGCCTCGCGGCGAGATATGTGCATATGGACCACTCTAGGTGGGGGAGGAAATTAAGTCACCCCCGAAAAGACGGCCTAGCCGTTTTTTCGGGGGTCAAAAAAAAATAAGGCCCGGCCTTATTTTGTGAGAAACATGGTACCACTTTATACTGCTTTGATAAGTATAGTATAGTATGATGAAATGGAATACACCATCCATTTCTGGTCACCATGATACAAAAAAGATGTTGAGACTCTAGAACAGAGGTTGCCAACCGGTGTGGGCTGCAAGAAAATTTTGGTGGGCTGCAGCATGCTGAGGCGGGGAGTTGGGGCAATCCTGCAGTCTCCCATGTCATGGCTACTGCCTCCTGCCTCAGCGCATCGAGGAGGCCGAGCAGCAGCAGGAAGAGCGCGGACTTCCTGAGCCGCAGGAAGCAGCTGCCCTCAGGTGAAGATGTTGCGAGGGGGAAGCTCTACCCCCTCTTCCTCCTCGCCAGAAGCACTCGCATGTTCAGCGGGAAGGAGGTGGCTTGTCAGGGGCCAGAGGGGCAGTGAGGGCTTTGCGTGTGAGCTCTTCTCGTGAGGAGGAAGAGAAGCTCTTGGGGGGTGCAGGAGATCGCGACCTCCCCTCGCAGACCAGGAATCACCCGGGAAGAGTTCCGATGCCATGATCTCCCATGCCCCTGCCCTCAGGAGCTTCTCTTCTTCCTCGCCAGAAGCACTCACGCTCAGCGGGAAGGAGGAGGCTTGTCGGGGGCCAGAGGGACGGTGAGCACTTTGCACGTGAGCGCTTCTGTCCAGGAGGAAGAGAAGCTTCTGGGAGGGGGTCAAGCCTCCCCCTTGCAACATCTTCCCTTGAGGCTATCGCTGGCAGCCACTCAACCTCCTCAATGCACGGAGGCAAGAGGCAGGAGTTGACTCCAATTCAGAGGATCCTTTCCCCTCACCCCCACCCCCTCGCAGGCCAGGCCTATGCCACGAACTCCCATGTGTATGAGTCCATCCGCCGCCAGTATCACCCGTTTCCCCACCTTCTCGACAACCATTTGGTCTTCAGCACATGGCTCGTCAGCTCAGAGTGGAGGTTGCCCGTTGTGCTGAAATGTGCACGCCTGTACCTGCCATTCTTCCCGGCAGGGGCAAGAGATCCCTCTCGGCTTGAACTCTGGGTTTGTGGCTGGTATGTCTTAACTGGGACCGGACTGACTTCGCCTCACCCACAGGAACACCGAATAGCAGCTGCCAGCTCCTTTCTCCACACACCACGTCTTACCACAGGAAAGAGAGCAGCTGGGGTATCAGTGTAGCCGCTCAGTTCATAATCGTCCTACCCAGAGAAGGAGGTGCAGGAGGAGGAGGAGGCAGTGGAGAAGCAAGCCAGGTGTTAAAGACCCGGGAGAGGCTTCTAGCTCGGCCCTCCTTTCCTCCCCCAACTCCAGGCAGCCACACCTGGCAAAAGAGGGAGAGGTTTCCTCTGACTTGGAGGAAGATAGGAAATGACAGGAGACCATATATATATTTTTTTTTTGGGGCGCTCTGCTTTTCTTATATATATATATATATTGTTATAATTAAATAAGCATTTTTATATTTAAAATATATATTTATGTATTACAAAATTAATTTTTTAAATAGTACATTTATATTTAATATAAAAAATAAAAAAATATTAAATATATTATCTTTTTTAAAAAAATTCATATTAGTGGTCCTCCAGATTTAAAAGTATGAGTTTGGTGATCCCTGAGGCCCAAAAGATTGGCAACCCCTGCTCTAGAAGGAGTGCAGAGAAGAGCAACCAAGAGGATTAGGGGACTGGAGGCTAAAACATACAATAAACAGTTGCAGGAATTGGGTATGTCTAACAAAGAGAAGGGCTAGGAGTAACATGATAATAGCCCTTGCAATATTTGACAGTATAGTCATAGTAAAGAAGGGGTCATTTTAATCTCCAAAGCATCTGGGGGCAGGAGAAGAAGTAACGGAAGGAAATTTATCAGAGAGAGATCCAATCTAGCATTAAGGAGAAATTTTCTGACAGAACAATTAACTCAATTCTGTTATTCTGTATTGTGATATATTTTTGGTCTCCATTGCTTTTTATATCGCTCTGATTCCACTGATGTTTATTTTGAATCAAATGCCATCAGGCTACTGTAGGACTTACCCAAGCAAAAGGGAAAAATCACTTTTGCACTACAGAAATGATTTGGAATAATGAAGGAAAATACAACTTCTTTTAAATATGGTTTAGTGATGACAACAACATGGAATTTTGATTAGATAAGTGCATAGCATTGACAATAAAAAATAAGGAAAAAATTGAATGCCTAGATGGACAATGGAAGAAAGTTTAAAATATTTGGGCATTTTAGAAGCAAATAAAACGTTGCAAACTCAAATGAAAAAAGAAAAACATATCTCAATATATTAAACAAATAAGAAAAGTTTTAAATTGAAGCAGAATGGTATTAATATAATCAAAGCCAGTAATGCCTAGTTACTGGAATATGCTGCCAGCAGTAAGACTCAACACAAGCCAAACTGAATGCTTTGGATTGCAAGTCCTGAAAATTTACAATAGTACAGTGTGTGCTACATTCAAAGAGTGATTGTGTGGAAACAAGCAATAGAGGATGACATCAAAGATTTAAATGATTACCTAAAATCAGAAAAAGAGAAAATGATAATTGATGTGTTCAAAGAAAATATTTTGATTGTGACAGCATTAAGGGCAGCATGCAAAAATCAAAACAGTTAAAACAGTGAATGAAAAATTGGAAAAAGAAAACCTTTGCGCAGTCAAAAGAAATAAAAAACAATTGCTTCATATTGCATCCATCAGGAGTAATAGTAAGACTAATATTTCAGCTCCAGAATAGGTACTAGCAAAAAACAAACAAACATTTTAAAAAAACTTGAAAAACTGTAAGCAACTTATTGGGAAAAAAATGAAGCTGTTAACCATTCAATAAGCACATGTAGCAAAATTGTCCTGTCATTTTTTATAAAATAAAAAAATGTGTGGCAGAAATAATATACAGGATGTATCTTAAAGGTATGAATTTGATATCTCAAAGTATAGGTATGCTGATAACATTGAAAAAGTGACTCAGAATGATCATATCAAAATGTTATGAGACTTCCAAATTCAATTAAAAAAATCTGGAAAAAGATGTTGCTTATAGCTTGATAACCAAGTGGCACTAGGGTATCCCAAAAGGAACTGAAAGGATTGAGAACTATTGTGGCTTAACCATGGAATAAACCGGCAAACGTTTTTCCATAGTTGTTGGAGTATTAGAAGTTACAACAATAAAATTATCAAAACAACTGAAAAATTAGAAGTATTCAGCCTTGCAAATTCAGCTATCAAAAACACTTGTAACATTCTCAGACTTTTAGATACTGCTTGAATTGATCCTAAACCATCATTATTTGCTGAGCATTCTTCAAAATAGGATAAGTAACAATATATCTAAATCTGAAAGATTTATTATAAACTGGAAGTTTTGAAGTATGACTTTTCTTTTAGAAGTAGGTTGATTATTTGTCCTAAATCATTTCCTTGCGTTTAAAGCCTGCCTGCCATTTTTCTAAATAAATTACAGGCACCATTGCTTCTGTGAAGTCATTTTAGTTTTTTTTTCCTTTTATATCCCCAATAGTTTTATTTCTGATTAATTCTTCCTTCTTCTGTCCTTTTGTAGAGAAAATAATTAATGGGCAAGACTATGAAGTTATGATGCAGATAGACACTGAAGTACTGGACACCAGGATCCTGCATATCAAAAGCTCATCCATCCCACCTTACCTTCGAGAACAGCAGAGGAACCATACAACGTCCTTCTATCATTCTCCTCCAACTGTTCCAGAGGCAGCTTCTGCTGTGAGAACAATCAGTGAATCTCCCCAATAGGCTCTCCAAATGAGGCCTTCACATGTGCCCTGGGACAGGCAACCTATGCAGGTTTGCCATGGTATTGTCAGGGGCAGCAGTATCCTGCCTTAGACAACAGCTTGAGGTTTTTGGATCTCAGGATTCTGTCTGCTTTTAGACCTAGCCAAAAATAGTTTCTCACCCACTCTGTCTAGATTATCTGCCATCTTTATAAGACAATATTTAAGGGCCTAAAAACTTCACTTTGTTGAAAGGAATGCTAACATTGCAATGGGTAAAATAGTGTTATTGGTGGAAGTGAGGCTTCTGTGGGGTTAACTAATTCCTGGGATAGGGGGTTGGGCACTAAATGTCATTTCTTTCCCTTACCTTCTTAGAAATAAATATCAATTTCTTGGCAGTTTCTGAAGAAGAAAGGAGCCACATATAAATTACAGGGTATTTGTCGCTAATTGTTTGTATTCTATTTTTTATTTTAGTTGGTCTGTAGAGTTTATACTTTGCATTCTTTATTCAATCTTATCCTGGGTTCTCTTTCCTGCTTCTTTTTACCAGTGGGGGAAGGTGGAAGAAAATAAGGAACTACGGGCTTTTGTTTACCAAATTAGAGTTTAAGCCATTCTTTGCTACACTCTCTATTTTCTGTATTTTTTTATTATTTTATTCAGTCTCTAGACAAAGCCCTATGTCCTACACTGCCCTTTTCTTGTACTTTATTATACAACAAATGCCCAGTCCAGCTATTTGGCATTTGTTACACAAGATACAGATGTTTTGTTGATACCACCCTTTAACTATGTGCAAATTTGTAAAGTATTGTTACTGGGGAAATGTTTCTAGTACTATTACAGAAATTAAAATTCTGCCAGAATGTATCTGAACCAGTTTCATGGGCACCTATTGACCGAACCTTGCAACATTATTAATGAAGAGCTTTGTTTTGAACACACTCTTATTACTTTGGGCTAAATATTAAGTGAATATACTGGAATTGGGGCAAGTGGTGCTTGTCTATTGGCCCAGGTTCTGTGTGCATCTTCATGAGCTTCCTACATGAATTTGCTCATAAGAATAATTTATGTCCTCTGGTTTGGCAACAGGGAAGGATCAAAAAGGGTAGGTTCTCGTGGAAAGGCCCCCATTCATACTGAGAGCGCTAGATCAGTGAGAACAGATTCTCTGCTTTTTCCACTCCACCTCTTCCATTGACATAGTTCATGCCCACATTGGGCATATAGAATACCCACATTGGGATATACTTCAAGATTGGGATAGGGGAGGATGTGTTGCCCAATGCATAGATCTTTACAGGGGATACAAATTAGAGCATAGTACTGCATAAGCTACGGTATTTATTTCTTATCAAATACCTAAGCCTCCTTTAGATGTAAATATCCTCAGGGCAGATTTCATAGCAAAGTTAAGACTAGTGAGGAAAGAGGAGCACTAGGCTAAGCATCTGTGAAGTGGGAAAAATAAGCTCTGAATGTAAAAGGCTGCTTCAAATAAGTGGAGAACGTATGCCTCACAAGCAAAGGTTTGTGTGCCTCTCAGCAAAGAAAACCTCCATTGGCTCACTCCCATTGCATAGTCATCATCTACTTTTCTTCCCTTCTGTATGTGTGTGATTTTGTTTGACCTCCAAAATTCCACTTCCACATCTTGCACTCTTCTTTTATTAAAGATTATCACAATTTCCACAAAAATTCACTTCAGGCATTGAACAGATATTTATGCAAATGTATGAGCAATGTATACATATGATCAATATAACAACAGATTTGAAAGGGTAAGCAATAGAGTCTTCCCTGAAAAGGGGTAGGCAAAATTCTTGTCTGTAACTGTTGTGTTGTGGGTTGAATCGTTGATACATTAACTCTTCTGGATAACAGATTGAGTAGGAGTTGTAATATTACATGTGTATACTCTAACCTGAAAATCTATCAGCTTTATTTATTTTCTGTGCTGTTAATATACACATGAACTGATGGATGTAACCAAGGTAAAGTCAATGATATGTACATCTGAATTTCTTTTAAGTCTTTCTTCAGAAGCATAAAAAGTGACCTGGACAAAACCTAACAAAATTAAACAAAGGTAATAATCCACCGTAAACAGTAGCAAAATAATCGAACAGCATAAAACTAAAATCCTTACAGAACAAGAAAAGAAACTGGCCGCAAAATTAGGCCAAGTCAGCTTCACTCCCATATTTTCCACCTGCTCTGCCACAATTCTTGTTTGTGTTGTGTATTATAAGCTCACAAGGCAAGAATCCTTTTTTATTAGTTATTCTGTAGAGTGCTATGAACATTGATATATCAGAAGCACAGTGCATAACCCTGTCTTGAGAGGAGCATGAAATTACTTGTTAAAAATTCTGTCATCAGAATTGCATTGTACATGGAGCTGAGGATCTCAGAGCATTCAGTCTTGAGGGACAAAACAATTCTGTTATTTTATTTTATTTTTTTGAGAAAATTTGTCTGGCTCTTACTGGAAATTAAGTAATGTTTTGTAAACATTATTTGATTAAAGAAGGCGTTGTTCACTTGGATGCTGATGTTCCTTCGTGCCACAATCAGGAGAACGCTTTTCCCTGTTAACTGTTCCCTATACACATCCATATTATGTGCAATTTGACGCTATAAAAATAAACAAAAAGATGTTTGAATGTGCACTTAAAAAAAAAACAGTAGGGAACAGATCAGTGAGCAATTTACTTTTTTGGGGTATCTTGAAGATAAACCTTGGTAGTTATCCTGGTTTTCAGATTAATTTCACCCAAGATCACAATTTTCCAGATGAGAGCATTTTTAGTTCAGCTAATTTTTTTCCTGCATCTTAAAGTTAGTGTTATAATAAAAATCTTTTGCAATCAAACTAAGTTGTATATGTAGCTTGTATGAAGCTAATTGCCAACTAAAATCTAGCAGTGGTTTTGAATATCAAAATATCCCAGATCCAATTTTGCTAAATATATTATCTTGAGAAAAAGTATCTGCTGGTAGAAAAGTATACCTTTTGAAAAGACCAATCAGTGGGCTGGGGAAAAGAGAATTCAAGACTTTGAGTCAATCAGACCGAAGTTTGTTTTTAGTTTTCTGTCTGCCTTAAGCATCCTTCCTTGTTTGAAAAACTTCCCCTTCTTGAGGGCCCTTGTTCAACTCTAGTCTGGCCAACTGTAGAAATCAGTTTCGAGCTGTTCTTCTGCCAGCCTCAGCATTTCTTTAATATTGCCTGTCCAAAATTAGCCAACTACTTTTGGCTGAGTAAATGTCCCGTGTTGCTTTTTCATTACTGTGCTGGAAATACAACTTTTTGCAGAACACTTTATTAAAAACAAACAAGCCTTCCTCCTCTGAGAAAGTATATGGACAACACTTTCACAAAAGCCTAAAATTTCTTGAGTGTTTTCTTTAGACTGTAACATCTTTAAAAAATGTTAAATTTGTATCTTGCACATTAGGTTGGGTCTGTGCTTTGAGTAATGCTGTAAAGTAGGTTCAGTTAATTTGAGACACTTAATTCAATGGCCTACTTTTAACAATTGTTAGGTTTGTATTTAATGTGCTGTTTTGGTTTGTTTGTTTTGCTAATTAAGTTATTTCCTTGTTTCAATATTGTGCTTATTTTTTTTGAAACATCTGAATAAGAAATTATTTTTGTTATCTGAAATTACTGTTGGAAGAGCGATTGCATTGTCTTTTTTGTTGGTCTTTAAACAAGATACCTAGAATTGAAATCAAACTACAGGGACATCACAGTCAAGAATTACTATTATGTTTACATTCTCTTCTAAAAGATAAATAAAATATACCTGTAGAGCTGTGGTATTTATTTTTATATCTGCATATCATCAAATTCACCTGTTACAAGATGCCATAATATTACCTAGGGTACCAAGGAATCAGTTCCTTAGCACACTAGGCCAGTGGTGGCTAACCTTTTTTGGCTCCCGTGCCAGAAGGCAATGCGCACACAATCCTCCTCACGCACTGTGCAACTTTGTGCATGCACATGCAATTCCCCTTGCGCGCCATGCATCTGTGCATGCATGCACAATTCCCCTCACGTGCAGTGCATCCCTGTGCATGCGCGCACGTCACACACACACACCCTCTGCCCCCTGCACATGCATGCCAGATACCTGACAATCAGCTGTTGGGTGGCGACGCGCACACGCATGCAGTGTGGCTCTTCTGGGCAACCTCTTGCGTGCCGGGGAAAATGGCTCTGCATGCCACTTCCGGCACGCGTGGCATAGGTTCGCCATCACAGCTCTAGGCAAAACAGGAACATTGGCAGGATTACGAGTAAACAACGTATTTAGGGAATGTGCTCAGATAACTTTTGTGAAAGTGTTAAAAATATAAAACTCGGATAAGGATCATTCCCTATCAATCACTGGAACATCTGGGAAATCATTTTAACTTCACCCTGGCAGGCCCCTTGTTCCTTCACAAGAAATATGCATTATAACTCTCCCAATATCTAGATGTCCCTTCATCTCTTGGCTAAAGAATTCTTAGCCCATCTACCAACTACTTGTTTCTCCTTTTTTCCTTTCCTGTCCTCTGAGCACTATCCTCAGTTGCAGAATATGAACGTGATTGAAGGCATCCCTCTTTGGGGAGACTGTTGCTGTTCTCAGTTGAACAAAGAGCTCCTGATGTTTTACGATTACCCAGCAAATCAGAAATAGCCTTCCTAACAACACTGTTAGAATGTTCAAAGCACAAACATAGTTTTCACCTGTTGTGTCATTATATAATGGGATTGAATGGAAGTTGCATTTTGTAGAGTGCTATTCATGCCTTTCAAAAGATACTAGAGTGCCACCCCAAAATATGAAATAAAAACACTCTAAAACCCAAACAGAGCATTGGTTATGGACAGGGGGATTGACCCTGTTTGATCCCATTGCAGCTGGAAAGGGCATGGCTTCCACAGAAGAGCTTCTCTTTGTCTCAATGGCTTCATCAGCATTGGAGGGAATGTGCTGCCAGCTCAGGAAGGTGCAATTTCTTTCACTTAGTGAACAGCCACCTTTCATTGCCAAGTGCTAAAACAAGAACCAGGCAGAGGAAAGAATCAAGAGATGAGGCATCACAGACCAGGAAACCAAGGCAAACAGCTGTTGTGGAGCAGGATAAAATAGCTGAAATTATCAATAATTCATCCACAGATGTGTGCGTGTGTGTGCACATGCCCAAATTTGCAGTCACATTCTCCTATCTCCACTATCTGTTGGTTTATTTAGTATGATAAAAACACATTTCAGAGGCATCATGATTTGCAGCTGCCCTCCTTGTATCTATTTATCCAGGGAAAGTCACTGTTCTTGCCAAATGTAAAGATACCTTTAAATATATGCTTCCCCCAAATTCCCTGGGTACGTTTCTTGTTTTCCAGGATGCCTGTGGTAACCTTTCAATAATGTAACTGCAGAATACTAGCAAAAGTGAGCAGGAAACAATTTCAACAAATGATATAGGATGTTTTTATTGACAAAAGCTGTAATACTGGGAGTGTGTAGACATAAATTCAGTTGACCACGAGATGATTGAGGTTATGCTTGCTGAAGCATCTTACCCTGGCTGGATTGTGTCTTGAAAATGTACTTATTATGAAGGGAGTTTGCAGGAAGGCTTCAACAATCTATTCCCATTGGCTCACTTTTATATTCAGCCAGTTAAGGTTTTGGGAGAAGATGTTACATGAGATGAATAATCCTTGGATTTTATTTATTTATTTTTTGCATACTTGGATATACATCATTTGCTTCATTTCCGGTCTTTAACATTCTCACCCAAACCTCTAAAATACTCCTTTCCACATTCCCTCATTTTAGTTTCATCCCAGACCATTTCATCACTTTTATTTTTAATATTCACATTGTTGGTAATGGTTTGTTTAATCTATTTCATCCATTTCCAAACCAATTCTTTTGTTTCCATCAAAATCACTCTATCTTATTTTTGATTCTTTTAATTTAATCATTTTTAACTTTTATCTTCTGCAGCTTTTTCTTTATATATTTCAAATAGCTTTCCTCATTGTTTTTTTTTTTGCAGCAATCATGCTGTGAAATGTGCTTTTCCTCATCCACAGCATTTTTGTCTGCATTTCTTCTATCAAATGACTCATTGGAAATAAATTATGCAAAGAGCCTCAGGACTCTGTCTATTTGCTTTATCTGTCAACAGGATAACACTCCAGAAATGAAACCGACCAGTACCGAGCTAAGCATGACATTAAGTTAGCATTCATTCAGTTATTTACACTTGCTTTTCTTCCATATGCATTTTCCTCCAAGATCTATTCTGGATGCTGCCAAAGGTTGCCTTTTTAACATTCCGTACCTCTCACCATTATGTCCTTGTATTGTTCAATTAATTTTTCATCACAAACAACCAACTCATCTCTATTAAACAATTGGAGGAGAAGAGTCCACATTTCATGCTGGTTCAGTTTTTTGCCAACTCCTGGGTGTTGAATCCAGCCACTACCCCAGCAGTGAGGCAAGGCAGTGTAGGGGCTAAAAGATGTGCATCTATCATCAAGAACAGGCTTCTATGAATTAAAAAATGCCTCCAAAATACCATAGGATTGCAATCTGAACTAAAATGTGAATATAAAAATCCACAGCAGTTTAGACAAGCTGATCAGCAAAAAAGAGAAGCACACAGTAACAGCAGAAATGTGAATAAGACGCTGGTTTACTGAGTTTCAACACTGATATTTTATTATAAAAATGTTAACTTTAGAAGGTTTTCTCATCCAAACCAAGTTTTCTATTACAATAATAAAGACAAAAGCCCTCTGGTTTTCCCCTTTGGGGTGTCTGCACTTGGCAGAGTTAATGAAGACATAGGTCCCATTGTCTCAGGGTAAGCAGTATATTCCATATAAAAAGTTATGCCCAAAATAAAAGGGTTGATTTGGTATATGGACTGTTCTACAGTCCAATTTTATTTTTAAAAAACTTTTAAACCCACACATTTACTCTGATTTATAGAATTAAAAGCAAACGTGTTTATATAAAAAGGTGCTGTGACCCATTAAAATCACCCCCTTGTGTCCTTAATAAGCAAAAATGACATTGTAAGTAACCTGGTGGCCGTTGTCCCAAGCATAAAGGAGCCGATCCTTGGGGTTGTAGTCTATCTGAGTGGTGTAGGAATACTCATTCTCAAAGAGCAGGCGAGGGATAATCTGGGTATTGGTGTGCGTGTCGAATGCATATGAAATATTGGCATTTCTCTTGTTGTAGCTGTCAACAGCATAGAGGACACCGCAGATGACAAAGGAGTTGCCATAGAAGTTCTTCCGTAGACCCGTCTGCCAGGTGGTCTCCTTACGGGTGCTCAGATCCATGGCATTGAGTTTGCTGAGGACAATCACCTCTTGGTTGAAGCTATCATAATTAATGGCGGGATAAATGATCCATAGGCCATTTTCATCCACAGCAAAATCTACATCTGAATGGCCGCGCCACCGCCAAGGGGTCTCCTCCTCATAGGCTACATCATGCAACATGGCCCAGGCAGCCACGTAGCGCTGCTTTAGGTCATACTTAATGAGGTTGCGGGTGAAGGCTCGGTTGTAGTAGAGAGAACCATTAAAGACAGCATGGCCTGTTCCCATCCAACTGTAGGGCAACTTGTACGAGTTACTCCATCGGCCTAGGAAACAGATGGTATAATAATTTAAACAGCACAGTTGATCCTAATCCTACTTGCACATATGTTTCCTGTGAAGATTCCAACAGAGACATTCTACCCACTGCTTAGTGGCAGCTGTTCAGGATTTAGGCAGATGTCAAAGATTAAATCTGGAGATTTACTCATGTGTTACTGAACTCTTAATCTGGAACATACTAACTAGATGTGAAATTTATTCTCCCACATTTTCTTCTGTAGATTTTATCATTCGAGTTTCAGTATTTCTTTTTTCAGTATTCTGTACATCTGCAGTGTATCTGCTATTTTGTATGCTTTCAGTTTTTAAAAATCTGTTAACAGTAAGCATATCCGCCTTGTGGCATACAAAGTATTTTAATATATAGCCATGGATAGTTTATATGACTCTTGCCAAAAGTGAAGACATCACCATATGCAAATAAATCTAAAGCACTTAAAATTAAAGATAAAGCACCACAAATTTTGCATTCAAAATTTAACAGATTTCAAACAGTTTGTCCATTAATAGAAAATCCATTTAGCTCCCCTATGTTTGTTATAGGGGGAAACTGGATTGATGCCGAAGTGCTGTATTTGGCATATACCCATTGTGGGCTTAATTTTCTACAAGTAGTTCTGGGACAGGGATTTATGTTGCTAAGCACCGTGGTCATAAGGCACAATGTCACATGACCACATCATTTAACAATGGCAATCCTGGCACTCCCCATGGCCATCATTACCTGAATTCCACCCACCCTGAGCCAAGCCATTCTGGGTTTGGTCCCTCCTACTCCTGAGCCTGGGTAGAATAATGGACTGCATCCTCTGGAACTCTCCCCACCTGCTTATCTCCCCACCATATCTTAGTGCTTTTGGCTGCCTGCCTGCCCAATGCTGGTAGCTGGAAGCTGCCCCAACCCTGTTTGTACACCAGCCAGGGCCGCCATCTTTGCACCAGGTAGAGGTTGTTGTTGTTTTTCTGCAAAAGAGGCCCAGCCCATGAAAGACAGCTCCAGCACAAAAAAGCACCAACTGAGGAGCCCTAGCTGGTGTTCAAAGTGAGAACTACCTGTAATGTATTTTTTATTTCACAGATTTCTAAGACTTTTGATCCCAAGCTCATTTTAATTGCCCTTTCTCCAAATGCTTGTGCTTGTAATAATTCAATTTTCCATCTAAACCATTCAACAGATGCATCAAATCTCCCCTGACCTCCCAACCCAGTATTCTTCTCTTCCGTAAGTTATCTTCTCTGGCAATTCACCCCATAGTACAAAGCAAACATAAAACCTTGTCTGAAGCTGTCCAGATTCCGGAATTCCACCAAGGTATTGCCATAGTAATAGTTGGTGACATAGATTCGCTCATCTTTGGCAACTGGATCCTTCATCCAAGCACCTTCATTCCGCCCATAAGTATTCTGAATTACTGGCCCAGTAATAGTGGACAAAGTGTCCTTGCATTGACCTGAAAAACAAAGAATGTTTAGAACTTCCTAGGTATATGAAAAGGCTTTAAGGTGCGCTAGCTTTTCTCTTTACACACACACACACACACACACACACACACACACACACACACAACACACACACAGAGGGAGGGACGGAGGGAGGGAGGGAGAGAGAGAGAATATAGAGATTGCTCCACTATAAACAAGTCTGGGTGGCTGACACTTTAAAGGCAACAGTAACAAAGATAACAATCATGTGTGTCCAGAAGTAAACCATTCAAAAACAAGCCATCCTGTAGGGGCTTAATAACTGCTTTAACTCCAAGATGTCTGATGCTATCCTTTCCAGAGGTAGGTGCTGCTTCCCAAGACCCACATATGACATTATTTAATCAAGGGGACCTGGAAATATCTGATCTGCCTGATTTTCCTAAGTGTTTCCTTGAATAACCAGGCTATGACATGTGGAACTTAATAGGTGATAACCAGAACCTTGAACTGCATCCAGAAGCAACTGATGTGACATGGATACGCCATGGAATGACCATTACTGTCTGTACTGCTACTAGTGTAGTTTCTGAGTGGTCTTAATGGCAGCCGCACGTGGGATACATTGCAATAATCCATTCATGAGATGACTAGGATCTTGTGTGATCTTCTTGAACAGCCTCCCAATCCAGGGATGGATTTCAGTAATGCACTAGTTTGCTCTTTGCAGAGGCCCCCTAGGCCAGGGGTCACCAACCTTTTGGACCTCAGAGACCACCAAACTCATAATTTTAAATCCCACAGACCACTAATATGCATTTTGACTGATGGTGGCTTGCTGACGCTGGTGAGAAAGTCAGTCCCATATTCCAGAGCTGTAGCAGTCACAAGACTGGCCATCATTTGGTCATCCTGGAACAGTTGCTCCTCCACCCGGGTGCACCGGCCTGCTGTGGACTGGAGGAACTGCTCCGGGATGACCAAAGGGCCAGTCCTGGGACTACTGCAGCTCTGGAATATGGGACCGACTTTTTCACCAACAGCAGAAAGCCACCCCAGGGTGGATTTCCCTCCCCCACCAATGGTTTTAGCTTCCAGTTCTAGCTCGTATGGCTCTATTCAAGGTAAGATTTGCACTCAGCCGAAGGTTGGGGGCCAGGGGTGAGTGGGCCATGGCCATGTGGGCGGCACAGCCTTGTGTTCCTGTGCAGCTTGGATTAATTGCTTTGGGGGGAGTGCTTTGGCGGGGACATTTATCTGCAGACTACCAAAATTTTCTCACGGACCATCAGTGGTCCCTGGCCCACTGGTTGGTGAGCACTGTTCTAGGCCACAGCCGGCATCTGCTCTTTGAGCAGGACCTTAAAGTCCAAGACCAGATCAGACTTGACTGAAGAAACATACCCACCAAACTTAAAAGATGGAAAGTCCCCAAGACTAAAGGGCCAAAATATACACAGCTACTCAGTCCAGTCAGGACTGAGCCTGAGGCTGTCCTCATGCAGCCTCTAGATACTGGGACACACATAGACAGTATCACTTGGATCTCCCAGGGTCAAAATATATAATTGGGTGTCATCAGCATACTGATGACCTTGTGAATCAACAAATGATCTCATTCAGTGATTTCATGTAGATGTGTATTTATTTATTGAACTTTTATGGATTACTATCATGCACAATAAGCCTATGCATAACAAAACAAATAAAAAAGCAATAAAACAACTGTATCAAACTTACAAAGGAGCACACCATACTTCCCACTATTGTGCCATCACATCCCATCAAACCTAAATATGCTGGAACAATCCCAGAAAACTGAGGAGAACCACTACAATATGGCATCACTCTACTCTCCATCCCCACAGCCACTTCAGAAAGAGACTTTGATCAATAGAATCAAAAGCACTGAGGATCAAGGAGAACAAGAAAGAACATATTGTTCCCACCCCAGCTCTGCCAAAGATCATAAAAAAGCATGATGCTGCTTGAAACCTGACTGAAATGGGTCAGATAATTGATCTGATTGATCCAAGATCCTCTGGGGCTGTTGCCCAATCATATCAACAGCTTTTCCAAAAGAGGGAAGATTTGAGATTGGACAAAATTGTCCAGGACTGTTGGGTTCAGCAATAACTTCTTGAGGAGGAGCCCACAATCATTTCTTTCATGGTTGAAGGAATCACTCTGTCTCTCAAAGAAACTCATCACTGTATGAACCATATGGACCCAATTTCAGGTCATTCCCCGCTGCCCACAGGCAGCCTTAACAATCTGGGGGTGAGCCTGGATGACAGGTAATCAAGTGCATAGTTTGAAAGACCCTATCCATATCACAGTATCCAATCCACTCAACGCAAAACTGTGCCCGAGCATCTCAGCCAGACTTACCCAAATGATAGCCACCTCTGAGTGGATTTGAGAAATGTTATCTGCCAGAAAGCTTAAATATACCTTACAGTGCTTATATAAATTTCCAGTATTTGTCCTTCTCCAGCAAGGAATTAGTCATCTTAAACAGAGTCACTAGACTCTGTCAGTGGATTCAATAAAATGGCAAAACAAAAAAAACCATTTCACCTCTTTCCATCATTCTGTAATCTAGCCCAAACTGAATATTGCTTGGTGATCAATTGCAATCCCTGGAATTAACAATCTCCAGATCTCTTGCCGTGAAATCAAGTAGATTAGGCAAGGATGGTGCTGGGCAGCAGGGAATGCAGTACATCAGCAGCGATTACTATTGTACCTTATAACCTGATTTCAACCAAGGATGCGGCATTCAGTTATCTGCAGCACAGACTTTAGTAGATAAGTATTAATAACGTGCCCTCCAGCCAGCTCTAGGATAGAAATCCTGAAAACTGGGTGCACACATTTCAGGAGAAATGGTGGGCAGAGACAGTCTACCATCTTTTCTCTGCAGTCCCAACCTGTAACCATTTCTTCCCATAAATAAACATACCAAAGGTATGGGAACTGATTAATAATACATTTTAGTGATAAGTGCCTAAGCAAGAATATATTAATAAACAGAACGATGATGGCACAAAAGATAGTCAAAGACAATGTCTAGACTCTAAATCTTTTAAAGTAGAGGCATCACAAGTTGCTAGTACCAAATTCTAGGACTGACTAATAGAACAAAAGGGTAGTGAGCAACAGCGGTCTTGAACCAGACATTTTGCCTTTTGATAATTTATATGTTTATTTTAGTTCTGGCCAATTAAAAAAAAAATGACTTTCCTCATATAATACGGGGTTTCCCCACACAGTAAGGGAAATTTTTAAAATAAGTAGGGCCACCTAATTCTCAGAATAAGGAGAACTATAGTATGATGGTTTTTGGTAGTGTCCATGGGGTTTGGAGTGGGTTGTCATTTCCTTCTCCAGTCGATCACATTTTGTCAGAACTCTCTGCTATGACCTGTCCGTCTTGGGTGGCCCTGCACAGCATAGCTCATAGCTTCATTGAGCTATGCAAGCCCCTTCACCACGACAAAGCAGTAACCCATGAAGGGGCTGAAACTCAAATACTTTGGTCACCTAATGAGAAGGAAGGACTCGCTGGAGAAGAGCCTAATGGGAAAGATTGAGGGCAATAGAAGAAGGGGACAACAGAGAATGAGGTGGCTGGATGGAGTCACTGAAGCAGTCGGCGTGAACTTAAATGGACTCCAGGGGTGGTAGAGGACAGGAAGGCCTGAAGGAACACTGTCCATGGGGTCGTGATGGGTCACACATGACTTCGCAACTAACAACAACATAGTATGATGCACAGATAAATCTCTAGCCCTGTTTTTTGAAAACCTGGGGCAATCAACCGGGCCCACTGATTTCATGAATAGAAATAAAAGGCCAAAAAACAAACAAACCCCAGATAGTTCCAGGTTACGTCAACCTCTGCCCAATTCATTCATCTATTCCTCTAGAAAACAAACTTTATCTCGCAAAGATAAAGTAAAAACAAACATTCAGTATAAGTCTGGATTTCATAAACTACAATAAGAAAGCAGAAAAATGTGATTTAAGACCAGCAGAGACCCAAACATAATAGAGGGCAACTATTTAGATTTCATGGAAACAATACTGTATTAAGGAGAAAAGCCTCTGATCTTCCGGGGCAGCACTTGTGTTCTTGTGTCATAACAGGGGCCTCTTTAACCCTGTCCCTGGGACACCGAGTCTGCTTCAGATTCTTCCTCTGATTCATCAGGCTCTGTCCCAATGCTGTCTCTACCCATCATGCTTTTTAACCCAAGAATTCGTCTCTGCAGTCCTTGACATCATCCATTCAATAGAGAATTTAATACTGTTTTACTTATAATTTATTTAAGTCCCCTTCTATTGATTTGGCCCAAAGTAAGAGCTTTCTTTATACCTGTTGTGGTTAGCCAGCAGTAGTGCAGATGGCTGAGGAGAGCGAGGACTCATATGAGGGGCCAGGACCATTAGGGAGTGGACTGCTACCTTCAGAGATTGTGGGGGCTGGCAGCGGTGATGAGGAGGTTCCCGAGGAACCTGTGCCAAGTGCGCGTGCATGCAGGATTGCTTGCAGGAAAGAGCAGCTGCAACAGCACGGGCAACTCCGGAGTAAGGCTGCAAGGTAATGGCCCCTCCTTCAAGAAGATAAAAGCCAGCTGTGAACGAACATACTTTGCAGATGGCAAAGACGTTTTGAACACAGCCTCGTGGACATTAAGTTGATATTTGAAGACTCTTGTAAACTATTTCTTATCTGTTGTGTTTTTGGCAGCCTTGAAAAAACTTTGCAAGACTCTTTCTTGTCGGAGCTAATTAGTTGGAAGCAGCCTTTTATCTGTGAAGAAACAGGATTCTTAGCTGAAACATAAAAAAGTTATATTGCTACCTTTGTCTTGTGTTTGCTCTCTTGGAACCAGGTTTGGGTCAGAACAATACCATTCTAATGTTATCCAAGTTACTAGTAATGAAATATGATAAATGGGAAGGGAAAAGAAAACAAACTCACCAATGCTGTTTCTGATATCTTCCTCATCGAGGTTATATTTCGGTGTGACAGTAAGGTTAGGATTCACAGAGGCTGGAGAGGTCACAGTTTTGCTCATGGTAGGCTCAGACGTCATTTGTATGTGGAAATCTTTTGTGGTTATGCTAATTATGGGTGCCCCTATAGTAGCTGTGTCCTGTTCTGCTGTAGTTGTGATTGTGGGAGCCTGAGTGGCAATCTGAGACAGTGTTTTCAAGGTCCACGTGGTATTTTTATATGCTGCCGCAGTTACTGGAAATTCAGCTGTTGCTGTGGTCTCTGGGATTTGGGTAGTAGAAATAACTGATGAGGTAGTGACTGTGGTTGATTCTAGAGGAAGCACCCTGTCTGTGGAAGACATTGGTGATTCTGTTATTGTGCTAATGTTCGCAGGCATTTCTTTTCCATGGGGTGCAGTGCTTGTAACATGCGCCTTCAGGAGTTGAATATCATCGTGTAAAAGCAGATCTTCCATAGGTGGTGGTTTCCTTGAAGGGACATTTGACAGGTAGTTGTGATGCAAAAGCTGGTCCTCAATCAGCAAATCTATAGTATCACCACTGAAGGACTCTTCTTCTGCTAAAACACATATTTTTTAAGTATTACATTTTTATCAATTATACAGTTATAATTGATAATAAAATGTGAAATATACAATATTTTTAAAACTCTACATATGTTACATTAAAATCATTTTGATATATTTATTCCCTGGAATTAAATACTTTATAATGAGATGACCACTTTACTGAATTTGGTTTGATTTATTATTCCTAATTTACCAGCTACAGTTAGACAGTCAGAAACTTTAATACCTGGAAATATTACAGAAAAATAGATCTCTCTGTCCTCCTCAAATCCATTCACAAACCAAAAGGGCAAGACACCCTGTCACCACTAAATTAGTTAAACTGAAGATTTAACTGCACTTAATCTCCCCCTGAGGGATAGGAATGGATGTGTTGCAAAATCATTTTTCCCAAACTTTCCAGGCATTGCCAGTCTCCAAGCAAAAGTCATCCATCAGTTTGATCACTCTGGATTCAATTTCAAATGGAAAGACATCATTGTGTTCTTCGGGACTTCTGGAGAAGCCACCAACATCATCATCTCCTTTTTCAAACATGAAAGGTTAAAAATTGGTCTGTAATTGCCCATCTTTGAAACATCCAATACAAATTTCATAAGACAGGTGTTGTAACTGTCAGCTTTATACAAAGAGGCATTTTACCCACTCCCTCGCAGAGGTGTTTGTAATACTAATGAAATCAAGACTGGAGGAATGAACATATGTGAGCTAGTAAAAGCAAATGTCATCTTTCGGATCAGTTGCTTGGCAGAGAAGAGGAAGTTAAGAAGCAGGATCCAGCTTTCCTTCAACAGCTGATTGGCAGCCTTCCAGCTTTGTTTAGTAGACAAAAACACTTGTCCACTAAACACAGCTGGAGAATTATTGCATAGATAATTGATTGCAAAATCTCCTTCAGGATATATTTAAAGCAACTGAGTTGGGTCATGTATGAATATATGCTTAATTCTCTGAATTCTGAATTGCATTTAAAATATAGAGACACAAGTAGATAAAGCCAAAATAGGATCTGGGATGAAATGTGGAGGCCACATAATCCAACTCCAAGTTACGAAGCAAAAACACCTGCTTGCTCCAAGCTGCCTGCAGTCTAGTCCACAGAGTGACAGCGACAAAGAGCAGATGCACTGAAAAAGGGACTTTGCAGAGTAGAAAGCACCATATGTTCAACAGCAAATGATTCATGTCAGGGACATGAACATGCAGTCATGCACACCAAACATTCTCACCCTCTAACTGGGATAATTGACCAAATGGAAAGGTTAATCTCTAAATCCCAGGCTCTAAATTGGACGGAAGCCCTAGCAGCGCAATTCATACCACATAATATAATCTATACTGCATCAACAACTGAATAAGTCTGAGATCACAACTTAGGAAGTGAAGACAGTGGCTGATTTCAAAAGCCCACCCTGAGACTCATTTACATGTGTTCATTTGTTTAGTAAAACTGTTTCTAAGAATATAATTTTCAAGCCATATGGTATTTTAGGCCCATTCCTTGGCTCATACACACAAACTTTTCTTATCAGTCTTGAACACTTTAGTCTTGCCAAAAAGTTTTTAACTATTATATTTTTTTAAAAAATGTATCAGTGATATCAAATTAAAATAATTTAAGAATTAGGAAAAGCTATCTAACAAAATTTTATTAAAGTGCAGTTTCCAAAATTATAAAAATTATGATTTTTTTAAAAAAAACATTAACTCACGTTCTTCAAGGTCATTTTCTGTTTCAGCATCTTTGGCCTTATAGTATGTGATTTCTCGGACAACATTCTGTTGGGTGGGAGGCCTGCTCCTCACGTGAAGTTTTCTTGCTGAAACTGCCTGTGGATTCATTGCCCCTGTAGCTGGGAGGGCATAATGCAACGACTCAGCAGAGCTTATATGCCGAGAAGCCTTTTCATCATGTACAAAAACTTCTTCATATTTTTCCTTTAAGAAACCAAAATTGTTAAAATTATAACCTTCTTAAACTTATCTCAGGGGACACATCCATGAATTGGAAAACCTCCAAAAGTCCTTCCCATCAGTGGTAGGATTCAATTATTTTTACTACCGGTTCTGTGGATGTGGCTTGGTGGGCATGGTGTGGCTTGGTGGACGTGGCAGGGGAAGGATACTGCATAATCTCCATTCCCTCCCCACCTTAATAACATGCTTTCCAGCTCCGTTCTCCTGTGCAGGGCAACAAAAGAAGTCCCAACCGATCAGCTGGGACTCGGGAGGCAGAGCCAGTCAGAGGTGGTATTTGCCAGTTCTCTGAACTACTCAAAATTTCCACTACCGGTTCTCCAGAACTGGTCAAAACCTGCTGAATACCACCTCTCCTTCCCACCCATTATCCTCTTTTGGTGGCAACCCAAATTGCCTAAAGGCCACCAGAATAGGTTTAAACTAACTTCTCTTTGGAAGGAACATGAAGACAGTCTGTTTGGCATTTCCACCAAGCAAATTTTGTAATGGTTTAACATACCGGGATTTCTGAAGCATCCTATGACCACATTAAAAAGGATGCTTTTAGATATCTATCAATACCAATTAGTCCTAGAAATATAGTAATGCAGGTGGTATTACATCAGTGGTGGGAGGCTACTGGTTCTGACTGGTTCTAGCAAACTGGTAGTTCTGACCATCAGCTGACCCCACCCACCTGCCCCCTTTATTTCCTTCTTTCTGGCTCAGTTGATTCATGCAACACAGCTGATTTCCACGCCTCAGCTGTTCTACTTACTGGGGCTACTCTAAAAGGTAAGCATTTTGAGCTTCAAATTGGTGTATTTTGAATACTGTGCGCTCACACAAAGCATGTGCTTGCAAAAACGGTTGTTAAACCGGTTGCAGCCCACCACTGATTACACCAAAATAAAAAATCTAGTATTATTCTCCAGCTGCAGTTTCCCAGAACTCTTTAACAATACTGTGTTGCGGTAATCCAGCAGAACTATTCTTGAGGCTAGTTTCTCCTGTACTTTCCTATGTATGCATTTGATGAGAAAAGTATCACTGTGTATCATATAAGTTAAGGAAACCAGAGCTGTACCAATGAATTGATTTGAACAACTTATTTCTCTTTTCTCTTAGAAATCAGCAAAGACATAGACGTTGATTAGATAAGGCTAAATAAAATGAAATCCAACTAAAGCAAGAGTGAGGTAAATTTGTTGCAGATCCTTCTGACTTGCCAGTTGCAAGTTGCTTTAACAACCACACAGCATCTGTATTAGACTTTACTCTTATCAGTTTAACATGGTGCACAAATTCTATTCTCCTAGGCAAAAGCAGCTTGTCAACGTCATGCCCTAAAAATAATAAGGTTTGTTGGTATCCTCTTTTCATTATTAATATTTTAGGTTTGGGTTTTTTTGAATTTTAAATTTTCTATTTGTGTTTCATAGGTCTGGAATCATAAATAAGTCAAAGGGTTTGGGAATTAAATGCCTGTTGTCTAATTTTCTGATAAGCTGACAGCATCTGTGACCAACATCTTCAAAAGCTAAGGGAACTGCTCGGTATTAGAATTCTGCTGTTTGATCTTTCATCCAAACTAATCTGTAATTGGATTATTTCGTGGGAATCAGAGAAAAGTTATTCTAGACTGATTCTTTGTCTGGGTGATTTTTCAAATTCCCTTTTGTGAAGAAATCTGAAAGGAAACTGATTTTTGTTTGCCTGATTTTGAGACAGACTATAGCTATGTGTTTCTCTGGGTTAGGCTGCTGAAAAAAATCCCTTTGTTGATGGTTAATTAAAGATTGTTTGATATTGGTACAATGTAAAGCCACAATCCAGGTTTGGTTGATTGATCCTTAAACTCTCTTCCTTCTTGTTAAAGTTGTTAGAATATTTGTAAATCTCAATGGCTTTTCTATGCAACCATATAGCATCATGGTTGCTAGTACCTGTGTATGGCTTTAAACTGGATTTTATGTCCTTTATGTAGTAATGCATATTCTGATTTGTCAGGTTGTTCTAATTGGCAATCCTTTCATGTTACTTTAATTGGGTATTAATACCATGTTTTGCGGATCCAAGATAAATCTGGCAAAAATTGCAAGGGATAAAGTAAAGTAATGACAAGAGTAGACCTCTACTTTCCTGAAGTAATTGAAATAATTTTTTGGACTTTTTGTTGGTTTATAAATGGTTATTTAAAAAGTTACAATGATTTACCAGTTTGATCTGTAACTTTCTCAGTTTTAAGGAAGAAAGACATTTCCCAGCGGGAGTGGGTTGTCCTTAGATGTATATTCAATGTTATTTTTATTGCTGGAGCACACAGCTTGCCTGATTCCCCTGGAACAATATCCATTACCGTGTAAGCATTGGCAAGATGGCTAAACCCATCT
This sequence comes from Pseudonaja textilis, assembly GCF_049901715.1. Taxonomy (NCBI): domain Eukaryota; kingdom Metazoa; phylum Chordata; class Lepidosauria; order Squamata; family Elapidae; genus Pseudonaja; species Pseudonaja textilis. The sequence goes on from NC_141992.1 coordinate 101,829,177, forward strand.
GACAATCTGCCAGCTCAGGGATATGTCTGGCAGAGGCACTAACATTTTTGATTATGGTTGTCTTTTGGCGGGACCAATGGTTAGAATTTTTATGTAGATAGAAATATGTGTTCATTGTCTTTTGATATACTGTAAGCCCTACTTTTCCTTGACTGATCAAAATATTAAAAAATGCAAGTTGCCTATATTGTCCAATCTCCATAGTAAACTGAATATTATAGGTGATAATATTTAGATGGTCTAGAAATTCACTGTGTTTTTTCTCACCCTGACTCTAAATCACATCCACCTACAGAAATCCAAAGGGTGGGTTCAAAAGCACAGAATCCAGTTCCCATTGCTCAAAAAAAAAATGCCTGTAATTGGACTTAGTGGGCTCCTCACAGAACTGTATATTTTTAAATGAGGGCAACAGAATTCTGACTTCATTTGTAAGGGATATTTCTAATGTTTGGAGGGGGTGGAATAGAAATCTGATTGAGTTGTGCGCCTTACCTCTGTGAGTGTATAAGCTGCTGCAGCATCCCTCTGCAATGAACTCTGGCTATCAGCATGGTTGTTGGAAGAATTAATTGTGCTATCAATATCCACCTCCTGAAAACTTTCTTCTGCATTCTGTCTCTTCTGTTTATTGTCTTTGGTGAGGTTTCTAGACACTTTCTGGAATAAGTTTCAAAAGTGAGAAAGTAAACATCATTTATACCTGGAACATATTCAATACTTTATAATTCGTGTTGGGCAGGGAGGCAATGTAATATCAAAGATCCTCTTGTTTCTGGGTTTTCCTTCTGCCTTCAATGGTCAGTTGTTCCCTTGAATTTCCAGAAACAGGGGGAAAGAGCCCAGTCCAGTCAGTAGCCAGAAAAAGAAGGCATGTAATCACTTTCGTGTTTTAAAAATACACAAAGGTATTAATGTCACAGAAACAAAGCAGGCAGGACCAATTCAGTTCTACTCAACAACACCTGCTGGTATATTATCCTCCTCCTGCTCAAATTGTAACAGCAGCAGTTCAATACAATATACGGTTAGACCTGGCCCAGTTTAGCAGTAAATGGCACATAATCATCTGTAATTATAATTACAATTATCATATGAACAATAGCAGTTTGAAGTTAATAATTGGCAAAACAGTATAGATCACCCAGAAAGCTAACTTTTTTAGTATGCTTCCTGAAAGTTTAAGCTCACATCAATAACCATAGCCTATTATTTCCAAAAAGAATCAAGCTCTATTTCTAAAAGGACACCAGATCTATCGATAGTTCTTTTAATTGTTCCCATGGGTCAAACAATGCAATGCCAGGATGTGGCATAGCATTCCTGACAACTGAAGCATCTCTGCATGCTATTGCTTCCTAAATTCAGCATGCAATAACTGCCTAAAATCTTTCAACACATGTTCTCCCTAGGTCTCGGGGACTAGGAAGCCAAACTAATTAACTATTGGTGCATCTCCTGCTACAAAGGAAACGCAGCACAAACAACTTTGCAGCACTTGCCCTGGAGCTGCAGGGTAGGTGGTAATTTTCTATTGGCAGGATTTCCCATTTAACCCCTTCCTGGGATTTCCCTTGGCTCATTTCTAGTGGCCAACTGGAGTTCTTACATTCGGACAGGCTGTGGTGGGTGATTGTTATTCCCTCCCCCTTTGGCCAGTGGGCTGGCAACATGGGATGGTAGAATCCAGCCATGGGTTCATTCACCCAACATTTAAAAAGTCCGCTATTAAAAGGCATAAACCCAATGACTGTGTAGAATTACCTGAAGGCTCAAACACACCCCATTATATTGTATATAACTAAACATCTACCCCTCCTACTACATAATTTAACTGCAAAAACTTGATTGTGGCCTTAAAATAATCAAGGACCCTTATGGCATTTTAACCAACAACAGCAATACTTTATCATGAAAGTGTGTGTTTTCTATTTTGTTATGTGGAAATGGATATTTTATTGTCGATGGGATGAAATGGCTTCTCTAAAAGGCTGCGGTTCCTCCAATTCTAATGGAAGGCAGCAGAAAAATTACTTTTAGATGTGAAAAAAAATATGCAGTTAATCCACAACAGCCATCCTACAGTCAAAAATTAACTCTTAAGAGAACTTTGGGGGGGCGGGGGGAGAGACACCTGAAAAATAACCAACAATTCTCTCCTGGAAATCTGGCCTATTCTTTAAACTCCAAGCTCTTCAGGAAACACTATATATCTTCAACTCCAGCTGCAGTGTAAGACTGGAATACTGTACTGGTCTTCCTTATTGTAACAACTAAGTTAAACTAAATTATTGTAACAACTAAACTAAACAGTCTATCTTATATTGTTGCTGTGATTTTTTTAAAAATAAACATGCTGATACATAAGCCACTTTTCCGTTTGATGTAGAAAACAGTGCCCAAAGAGACTCACCTTAAATTCTGCTCCCAACCCAGACAGGACTCCAAAAACTGTTTTCTATTGCAAGTCACTCTGTCTCTGGCTCCTCTTAGCCCAAAAAGTGCAATTTGCAGTAAGCACTACTTTCAGGAACAAAAAGTTTTAGAATCATAGGGCTGGAAGGGATCTTGGAGGTCTTCTAGACTAACCTGCTGCCCGAGGCAGATCTTATTGTATTCTGGACAAATAGCTGTTCAATCTTTTTTTTAAGGCTTCCAGTGATGGACCATCCACTACTCTGGATGTGATGCTGCAATTCAGCATATTGTTCCTCTACTAAAGATCCAGGTTACAATTCAGTTTTACTAGGCTATGGGCTTACCAAAACTGCGTATAAAGTTGGAACTGAGTTTTACAGAGTCAGACTGTGGGTCTATCTAATTCATCTCCTATTCTTGCCATCATCTTTTCCCAGGAGTCTTGCCTGTAGCTAGCAGCAAGAGCAAATACAAATATGACAATAAAATATCGAAGTTCAAATTAAAAATAAACAAATATCAATGACAGGAAAATTGCCAAAATACTTTTAAGCAGTGAAAGGAAGCATAATAGCTCCAAGGCTGGACTTGGTGCAGTTCATATAGGGCTCAAAAGCCATCCATGCAGGGACCAGATAAAGATACTTAGGAAGAGAACTCCACAGTCAGCAATTCTTCGGACTTTACTCAGCACAGAAATTGCCTAAAAAGCCGTAAGTGCTTCCCTAGAAGATCATAATAACTAGGCAAGCTCATATGGAAGCCAGCAATTTTCCACAGTGGCTTTGGGCTTTAAGGGGCATAAATAACACTTTGAATTAAACTGAGAAATGGAATGCATGTCCGTGTAGTTATTTTAATAATGGAGTAACATGATCCTCAAAGACATTTCCAGCTAACAATCTGGCTGCTACATTCTGCACCGATTGTAAATTTCCAGATACTTTGTCAGAGCAAATTGTGCACAGTGCACATTACAATAACCCAACCCAGGTGTACGTTAAGGTATGAGTCACTGTGATTAGATCAGACATCGCTGGGAAAACACACATGCTCCCATCTAAATTGGGCACAAGCATTTTCAACTGTAGCCAGCATCTCTGAACATTGCGGCATTGCCAGTCTGGTGCCCTCTAGATAAATGGACCATTATCTCTGTGAATTGTGAGTATTGGTCCAACACATCTGGTGGATGCCAGACTGGGGAAGACTGGCAAAAAAGTTCAAGGCCCATTTCCACCATAACAGATTGGATTGAGATTCCATTAGGCTTCCATCTTAACTTAACATCCATATATTCTCTGCAGCCAATTGCTATGCAGTGTGTCCAAAACTCAATTCAATCATATGATTCAAATAATCAAAAGATGCCAAATATCAAAAGTCTACCTAGTTCTCATAGTAGGTCCAAATAAAACTATAACTGAGGACAACATAAATTAAAAGGCAGGTGCGCCCATACCCAGCATTGAAAAAAAACCTTGCATTTTCTTATGTCCCACATATCCATCCATAATTGCACCACTGAAAAGTAGCAGTCAATCATTTCCCACCCATTTTCATCATGAAAGAAGACATATAGTAAAGCTCACATAACTTATACATACTTCATCACTTTTTTTGTAAAAGGTAAATCCTCTCAGAGGAAAAATAAGCCCAAACTGTCCTCTCTAAAATGCACTGTCCAGTCACCATCCAAGTGCCCTGCAGACCTCTAGTGCTTTTTTTTTTTTTTAGATTCTCACTCCAAGATATGAGAAGATGTAAAACTAGAATTTGATGTCAAATTTGAAATGGTTTCCCATTGTTAAATGCAGGCTATTGTAGCAGCCTTTTATTTATGGTTGTTACTTGATGAAAAAACAGTTGTTTCATATTTATAGAGTTGTAAAATATGCTTTTAATAACCATGCAGTCAGCAAAACTTCACCTGCTGAATTATTTCCAGATACTCTGGTATTGAAACCCACCCAGCCGTTTACAGAGATAGTCACCTGTTTAAATTCTCACACTGATGGAGAAGAACTTTTAAGTGGTCAACCTTGACTTGGTCACATTCCGTATTTTGACTGTGAAATATATTTGTATTTATTTCTTTATTTCTTTCTCACATTAGTTTTCAGTAGTTTCTATTACTAATAGCCTTGATTCTCAACATGTTAACCTACATAATTCCCCAACTCAGCACAGTCTTACATACAGTATATCGTTTTTTCAGTCCACAATGTAAATAATTAGTCAGAGGAAGTTTGATTTCTGCATGTCAGCCGTAAAGAGAGGGTTAAAATAATCACTAAAGGAGATGGAATTCATCTTACCTCTTCCAGTTTCTCCACACGACCCACAAGTTTCGTTGTAACAGAATGCAGTTTTAGCAAGTCTAAACCATAGAAAGCATTTTCTAGCATCTCAATGACAGCTGCAAGCTGCAAAACAGATAGTAATACTATGATGATGTAACAGTTATATACTTTAGATTTGCTTTCCATTAATTAGCACACTTTACATACAATTTTAATGAAAGCAGTAAATATAATAGCTCAACTATGACAGTCACTGGACAAGTAACCATAACTTAATCTAACTAGTTGCAGTGGATCTGAGCATCTGAGCAACTGGTACTCTAAACATCAGTAAAGGAACTATATTATTTATTTCAATGTCTTTAACAGTAATATGATCCATAACATAAAAATCACATTTCTTGCTTTTCACGTAGAATATTTCTATCCATTATCTACCATAGCACCACTCTGCTGCTACTGCTTCAGTGCCACCGCAATGCCACAATCAGTCATGGTCACACGGTCATCCTTTTCAAAGCTCCCTTCCAGTTTTCCATAAGCAAAGTCTTTGCTTGTGGATGATGAGAGGGAGTGTTGGCAATGGGGAAGGGTCACAAATTGCTTAGGTAAGTCTTCTCCACCTATGCAATTTCCCCAACTTTCACTGTGCCAGCTACTCATGCTTCCCAGCGCACACTGCCTGATCAGTGCTACACCTCTCGCATGCTCCTGCACCCTTCCTGACCACATCGCAACCCCGAATGCCTTCCATAACCCATACAGTATCTTTTGCACATTCCCACACACTCTTCTTGACCCACACTGCAACCCCATGTGCCTTCCCTGACCTGTGTGGGACCCCTCACACATCTCCGTGCACCCTGCCTGGCCTGCACGGCATCTCTTGCACATTCCCGCATAAACTTTCCAACCTGCATTGCGCCTCTGCAAACCCTTCCCAACCCATACCACACCTCCACACACATGGTTTTATACCAGTGGTGGCTAACCTTTTTGGGCTCCTGTGCCAAAAATTGTGAGCGCGCCAGCACGCCAGTACTTGCGTGCCAGCACCCAGAATGCAATGTGTGCTCCCCCTCCACACGCCCCCTGCACATGCCTGCGCAATCCCCACCCCCACACTGTGCCTTACAGCTGATTTTTTGGCTGGTTTGAGGCCTTCTTCAGCCTCCCAGAGGCTTGGAAAAAGCATCTGCAAGGCTTCTCAGGCCAAATTATAGGCCTGTTTCATCACTTCCGGTATTACAGGAAGTGACGAAACGGGCCTATAATTTGTCCTGAGAAGCCTTGCAGATGCTTTTTCCAAGCCTCTGGGAGGCTGAAAAAGGCCTCAAACCAACCAAAAAAAAATCAGCTGTGAGGCACGGGCATTGCGCAGTGAGGTAAGTTTGCCTGCAGCTCCCGTCCCAGCACAAATGGCTCTGCGTGCCACTTGTGGCACGTGTGCCATAGGTTCACCATATCGGTTTTAAACGCTTATAAAAATAGAGAAAAGTATATTTCTGTGTTTTTTAAATACATACTTGATCTACTTGGTCACCCTATGAGAGAGAAAAAGACCAGATCAAGGAACTGACTCCATAGGAACACTAGAACAATAACATTTTGACATATAGAGAATCCTGCAAATCTGAAAGGTAAAGTATTTTATCTTTCCTCCCTTTTATAACCTTCTGAGTCAAAGAGGAGCCAGTCTGAGCTCCTTCCTAGTATTAACTTCTCTGCCAGGGTTCAACAAATGGCTCTGCCCTTATTGTTTCTATGATGGTTTTTGAATAACCCCTTCAGGGCCATTTCCATGGCTCTCACCCTCCATCTCCACATTTCTGATCTGGTAGAGCATATGTGCATCTTGTTTTCCAGATATTTAATTAGTTTTGATTAATCCAATCTATTCTAAAATTCTTGGGTTTGTACATAATTCATACATTAATCTTCCAGTGTTATAACTGATCGTTTTCTTTTCAATGCAGACTTGATCCAGCTATGACAATTTAAAATTTCCAAATCAGAAAATATTGCACAGTAACTTTTCTTGTTACTAAATATTTGGAGTACAATAAGAGGCTCTTTTATGCACATGCAGTTTACACAACAGCTGGAAAACATTATATTAAAAGAAGAACAAGCTCTTCTTTGCCACCTCCACCAATTCCTTCTTTAGGCTAGACAAATTAATAAAGATATTAAATGGCATTGAGAAGTGTTGATGATAAATTGCCTTGAACTGGGTTTGGCAGAAGTACATCCTGAATGGCCTAGTTCTTTGAGTCCTCAGCTTGAGTTCTAGAGCCAAGGATGTTTGCATAACCCTCTTTAAGGAGTTTTTTGAATTGGCCCATTGAAAATTGAAGGAGGCAATCTGAAAATTACAGCTGAACAAAAAAAAAGTTGCCAGCTATTGTGACCTATATAATATTGCACCTGAAACAGCTGCTTTGGTTGCCTTTTCCTTTCTAGCCATGATTGGATGTGCCGGATACAAAGCTCTAAACAACTTGGGAATCAAGATTTGAAGGGAGATACCTGCTCACGCTGATAGAATAGAGAAACCCCTGTCATCATTCCACCATCAGAGGAAGTATATGTTGTGAATTATACTGTGTGAAAAAAATTAGGGACCCATCACCTTATTCTTAACAATACACAAAACTCACCTTTCAACGATCTAGACTGCTCACCACAGGAAGCAGTGGGACCAGTACAGTCAATAAAGGGATAATGACAGGGAGAAGTGAAGTGGTATTTTAAAGAGCGGAAAGTAGTTCAGGAAAAGCTCATAGCAACATGTTCCACACCCAGAGGCTCCAGATTCAGTCATTGCTGAACCCTTGACTAGTAAAGGCCTCTCTCTGGGACTTGAGCAGTGGATAAAGTTGGTAGGATCAGCAAAAGGTAGGTGAAAAAAAAGAAATGCAGAGCTAATGAAAAGGAAAGGCTTGAAGGCAGATTAAAAAAAATATGAAAGAAAAGTCACTGTGAACCATTTTGGTCCATCTAATTCTGAATTCAAAATACATGTTCTATGCACAAAATGATAATATTACTTCCACATACACACACAACTTTTCATGCTTTATTATATTATCAGTGGAAGATTCAAATCAAGAACAACCATATTCATAGTTCAGGATAATCACTATGCCATATGTTGTACCATAAAACCAAAGCATCTCCATTGTCACACTGAAATGTTTTTGGACCAAGTGAAAATTTAATTATATAATTTCAAATAATACATGCTGATTTCACAAGTCACTGTAGAATGTAACAAGCTGCTATCCCAGCACAAATTCTCCAGTGTACTGTTCTTCTGGTGTATAAAGACAATAATTCAGTTGTGACCCTCTCAATCATCCATAACATGAAAGTGTAATAGTCACACATTATAAATGTATTGCTTTGAACACTTGCAAAAGCAACAATACTGCTGTCTGCAGCTTTTTGTTCAGTCTGTACAGTCTAAAATCAAATTGCATAATACATTGACAGGCAGGAAAAGTACCATGCTTTTTAAAATCCTCTGGTCTACTATGGCAACAACAGCTTAGTGAAATCATTTTTCTTGCACAAAATGCCTTTTGTTTCACATAGTTCTAAGGATTAGAAGGAGAACTGGTCAGCAATGCTAGACTATCATTTGAAGCAACAGGTACACTTACTAATTTTAAATTCCCAGAACAAATAGGAAGAAACAGGCACTCTTCAACCCTCCAAACTCCTATGTTCTTAAGCTCAATTTCTTCTCTTGGTTGTCAATGCAACCTACTACCAAGTTTAAAAAAAAGGTGGGGTGGCTCAATGGTTGCATTCCAGTTCTAAACGTGTTATGTAAGGAGCCAATATTTTTGACAGATGTTTTTCATTTAAATGAAACAAGTAATGTGTTTAAAACTAAGTGGACTTCTACAAACACAGGAAAGAAAGAATATGTTGCTGACCGAGGTTGATTATAATGCATCTAACAGCATGTGTCCACAACTGGCTTTCTAAAGAAGAGATTTCCAAATTCCGCTCCAGGTTCCCAAAAGGCCAAAATACTGCACTGGCAACTTGAAAGGCAGCTACTATTGCCAATCTTCTTTTGAATGGATGTAAGCCTTCCAGAGTTTGCTTTCTTTTCATACAAGTAATCATGAGGTCCACCTTCTGGTCAATGCCTCTAAGTGTGCTATTGAATAGGGTGATTCCTGTTTTCTTTTGAGAAGTCTTTTCTCTGTGGAGAGCTTACTGTTTTGCCATTAACTATACAGGCTCTGAAGCAGGACAAGATAGGATAGGATTACAGTTTTGAAATTAGAAATAAATTGAAACAGAAACCACCATAGAAATAAAGTTTCTATAGCAGGTAAGCAAGGGTTTCTTAGAAGCAAGTGAATTGAAACACGGTTAACTTCTCTCAAGCTCAGAAGTGCAAAGATTACACACCACCATGAGCATAGATGGAGAAAGCAAAACCCAAGCCTGCCATTGCCTCTTCTATCTGGTATGGAGACTTCCCCGGATTCTCTGTAGCAGTGACCCATTCAGAAGGTTCTAAGAAGCAGAATATAATTCTATTTCTTTTGCTGCGGAGAGACATTTATTCCATTGGAAAATGTGGAGAAGAGCATCTAGGATCAAGGGGAGACTCTTTCTCAAACTTGGGAATCCAGCAAGTGCTGGCCTCAGTCCATATAATGCACAGGGGATAGCTTATCATTGCTTTAATCAAGAGAAAACCATCCTTCCAAATGTTTATATTTTTAGTTCTAAAGAGGCTCTTTCTGAGGAATATACAACTGACAAATGAGGAAAACGGTTTAAAAATAGATGGATTAAGTGTGAAATAAATTATTTTTGCATTAACAGATCATTGCTGTAGGGAAAGGCATAATTATGCCTTAAAGTAACTACAAATAATTAAAGACTCACCAAAAGTTTGGGGGATTTATATCATTTGCCAACAGAATGGTAAAGTAAGGAAAGGACGTTGGAGTAGGTTTTCATAATGTCCTTCTAGTGACTCTTTCTGAGATGGAATATTGTCCCATGTCACCTGGCTACTCTATTGAAACAGAAGTTAGCTGGTCAAATTGTTAAACGGGTTACAGTTTATTTGAGGCTGCTCACATTTGGAAGGGCTGATGGCTCAAGTTTCGTCATGCCCTTCAAGGACAATGTTGCTGGAGAAACTGTAACAATGATCTCCAGTTACATTTTGGACAGCTAAACATTTATAAGCAGAAAATAAAGAAATACAGCCATGGCCAGAACAAGTACGTGAAGTTGGTTGCTGCCTGCATTTTTGGCTCAGCCTCGCAGAACAGGCTTTCTTTTCCCTAACAGGATAAGCCAAGTAAACATAAGCAGTCACCTGGAGGATCTGTGGTCCCAAGGTGACAGCAACTGGACTCTGCAAACCAAATAAAGCAGAACACTAAACGAACCCTCTGTTTCAGAGTCTGTACCAGATGGGGAGAATAAGAGCTCAAGGGACTGTCCCTGCTTTTATGCTGTGCTTTAGATTTCCCTAAATGGGGCTGTTGCCTCCTAATGCCAATAGCAATTCAATAGGTTCCACTGATGTGATCCAGTAACACAATTCTTAGACTTGTAATATTTCCAAGTTTATAGCTGTTAGGAAAAACATGCTAGTATAGTATCTGATTTTGCAAACCAAGACTAGAGAGAAGAATGTTGAGATGCTTCTTGGCCAGTTCTTTTTTAAAATCAGTTTTTTATTTCCAGCTGAGAAAGGCAGGGAATATTAAAAATGCATTCTGATTTTTTTTTCCGGAAAGATTTTTTTCTTCCCTTTCCCCTTGCTGTTCATCACAGACCTGCTGCATCAATGACACACTGCCACGTACATGATCTCCTTTAGCAGATAATTTCCCACAAGAAATGCAAAATATAAATGATATAAATCTGTTGAGGAAATCAAGTGTAAGGTAAACTGAGCTGAATCTGTAGTGAAACCTTTTGCAGCCAAGAAGTATAAAATGTTTAGATAGCAAGAAGCATATTCACAGAACTGATCAGCACATAATTCGTATTCGTTAATAATATATCTTGGATAATTCAAAGCTCAATATTTATATATACATATATTTAAATAATAATTTAGCTCAGATATAGGAATGCTCCACACTTGAGCATGAAAAAGGATATACAATCATGACTTATCTTTGGATGGCACTTCAACTCAAGATCTTATGAGAGCCAATGTACTGGAATGGTTGCAATGTTGAACTGCAAGTGAAGAGACCAACTTTTTGGGTGCAAATAAATTAGGGAAAGATATATCATACTGATCTCCTTTAGAAACAAAGCAGGGTAATTGTCATAAACTCTGGGATTCATATCTCAGTTTAATATACCATTTTTCCTCATCTGCCATGTTCAGGATATTTTGGACTACAGATGTCCTCAACCAGCACATTTTCAGGCCACGTTGGCCAGGAATTCTGGTCCGCAGTATCAATTCAGATTGGAAAAGAGGGTAATATGTAATAGCAGTTCTTAGAATGAAGCCCCTTACTTATTTGTTTGCAGTGTACCCATCTCTCTTGTCCTTCCCTCAGAAATAAGTTTATGCAGTTTGAAAATAATTCTTTGGAGGGCCATGTCTAAAAATGGCAGTACTTATTCAACTGTGACATTGAAGCTGCCACAATCACTCTCTGACAGATGATTTTTGCAAGCAGAAATTACAGGGAGTAACACTCTGCTAATTCTGCTGGATTTCTCAGCCACTTTTACTACTATTGTCCATGGTATCCTTCTGGACCATCTGCTCTTGGCTGTGGGTTGGAGTCACTGTGCTCAATTTTTTTGTTCCTGTTGGATGGCTAATTCCGGAAAGAACTGCTGCTAGACTGACTTTTGAGCTAGGGGGCTTTTCGGGATTTTGATTTTTTTTATCTATTGTTTTCTTTCTGGCAATATGAAATGTGATCAATAAGCTCAATTTCTCCGTTTCAACTGATCCAGCCAAGGTTTGGCATCGGAAGGGATAATATTAATGTTTATGACCAATAATGAGGATTAAGAAATGAAGCTCGATCCAATGGGCAGATTCTGAATATTGGTTCTGATCTATCTGCTCCTTTTATTTTTTTACAGAGTTGAATCTTGATCCTCAAACTAATGTTTCACAAAGACATAAAATAATTACATCCAGTTTGAAATGGTAGCAATTATCTTTAAAGCGTGAGAATTGGATGCTAAAGAACATCGTCTGATGTCCTGATATTTTGGAGTTTGCATCTCAAGAAATGTTTGAAATTCTGGGATTCTCCCCTTTTAATGCTAATTTTAACTTTTAGTTTTATGTCATTTGTATATTTATAGGAACCAGCCTGAAGATTTTTATCTGAAAGACAGAGTACAAACTCCACATTCCCATCAGTGTTTGTATTTATATTCCATTTTATACCTTCCAATTTGCACTCGATTTATTGAACTGCTTAAGCCAAGGACACTGATTTAACCAGAGATTTCTGAATCTGCAGCCTTAGGACTAATGTCAAAAACCCTCTGCGAGCCATAATTGAAACCCATCACTGGCAAGAATGGCCTGGAGGAGCAAGGGAGAAAAACAAGCAACAATGGTAGAAAAGGAGCAGATGGGAAAGTATCTATTCTGGCATCCAGTGAACAGATAGTTTCCTGGGAATTACACCTTCCCTCCCTCTTCTCTAGATCAATGTAAAATCTATCCTTTCAGTCTATCACATCTCCACTTAAACTGCTAAACACCCAAGAATGCACATTTTTGTAAGAAATAAGATTGTTCCATGATGGAATCTTTCCTTGCATATTCAACAAAGGTAAAACATTCATGACTGGAGTGTCTTTTGGGGTCATTATGTAGCATATATCTGTTAGGTCCCCATCCTACTGCACGTGGGAGAATTCAGAGGTACATATTTATTAAGACTGTTGCTCTTCCTGCTCCCAGTAGGCAGAGAGCTGGGAAGGCCAAGGGTCTGTTCACTTCCTGCTAGGTAAGAACAGAACTTCACCATGCAATCTCCACAGCAATAAACTTTGGAGTGCATTTAAAGAGCCACATTCAGAACTAGTTGCTAAGCCCACTGCCAGAGTTTGGTCCCTTGATATTAAGGGATGAGCTGGCTGCAATTATGAAGCTGCAGTCCAACAGCTGAAAGAACAGGTTGGAGAAAGCTGCTCTTCTCACCTGCTGGACAACCAAGCCAAGAGGAAGTACTGCGGCTGCCACTCTAGTTAACCTGATCTTACTGTTTCACAGTTTACGGTTTATAAAATTAACTTGACATTATAATGCTATGCATCTCATATTATTTTTAATAATTGTTGTTTTAATAGCTAGTGATAGCTACATTATGAGCATAAATGGACTTAAGTGCCATTGGCTTCTTGCTTCCAGGTGTTCCCTGTCCTGCTGAGACTGCATGAACAGACAGACTGGGGCTCTCACACCTCGCCAAGCATTTTATGTGGATTGTTTGGCCTTGACATGGGCTCTCTGAACTGAATCACCCTTGGTTTTATACCAGGGTAATTTAGTAAACAAGCCACATTTTTGAACCGTGGTTTAGCATATAAGCCAGATCACAACTTAGGATTTGGACTGCGATTAGGGGAAGCATCTCCAGTTTGCAACTTGCTGGGACAAAATTGGGGAGGAGATTCTTTCATGGCCATGCTGCATGCTTTGGTGTGGACCGGGGGAGGATTGCTACTATGGTACAGGTAGTCGTCAACTTATGTTCATTCAGTGACTATCTGAAATTACAACAGCATTGAAAAAAATAACCTATAGCCATTGTTCACATGTACAATGTTGCAGAATCCCCACGTAATCAAAATTCAAATGCTTGGCAACTGACCAGTATTTTTGACGGTTGCAATGTCCCAGGATCATGTAATCCCCTTTTGCAACCTTCTGACAAGCAAAGTCAATGGGGAAACCAGATTCACTTAACAACTGTGTTATTAACCTAATAACTGTAGTGATTCACAACTGTGGCAAGAAAGGTTGCAAAATGGAGCAATTCACTTAACAACCATCTTGCTTAACCACAAAAATGTTGGGCTCAATTGTGGTCATAAGTTGAGGATACCTGTCCCCTGGTATCTCAGCCTTGTACCTCTGCAAAGAAGCACCAAATCTCCAGATGAATCTCCTGTTAAAACCTGCCTTAATTTTCCCATTTACTTGGGAGAGGAAAACCCTCATGGCTGCCCTTTGGGTAGAAAGGTGTGGCATCAACTGAAATCATCAAAATAACATTTTTGTCAACTGCAGTAAAAACTCAGGAAAGGCAAATACCTTGAAGTCCTTGTTGTCTGCTTCCTGCAGTTTTTTCAGCCTGAAGTCCCCTTCGCAGGGATTGAGAGCAGAAGGTGGAGCCACGCAGGAGCACTTGCATTCTGGTCCAGAAGTAATTGTTTCCACCATGTAAAAATCCTCAGCTTTGAAAGAGCCTTCGTTGATCCTCTGACATGCTCCTCTGCCCAGGGGTCTCACCACGCACTTGCACTGGCAGTTTGAGCCTTGGGACACCGCCTTCACCTTGTCATAGTCACCTAGCAACTAATCAAGGAAAGGCGGGGGAGAGGAGGGAAAGGAAGTCAGTCAATTTGTCCTGGAATTTTTGGTGGGTTTGCTTTGGACAAATGTTTGGGAGAAACTCTGACATTCTGAATCCTTGAAGAAATGGCTGTCTGGCTTAAAAGGTTGCTGACACTTCATGTTCGCTATTCCTTGGTTATCTGAAAAAGTAATTTTCTTCTACCACCTAAAAGAATCGGAAAGCCAAACCTCAAACTAGTCAACTTGCCCCCAAACAACTTTGGTTTCTCTTGGGTTTAGGGAAATTAAAAGGTTGCTGTGCTCAACGCAGACATTCTCCAGAATGATCTCATTTAAATATAATGGGAACAATCTGTTGGGAAATTCTCTGATTTCTTCAAATTTCATTGAAGTGAACAGAGGAGCTCCACATGAGATCTTTGCATCTCTCCTTTATTTTCATGTATCCTGTACATGAAATCCTGCTGGGAAGACAGGCTATCCTATGTTAGGTATATTTAAGAAGAGTTGCCCTCAGAAAAAAGGAGAAGATACGTTTTTTAAAAAGCCAAAGCTATTACATTTGATAGGAAGCTAGAGTTTCCAATGTGTAATGCTAGTCCTACATAAATAGGACATTTTTCTGGTTGGATTCAAGAGCAAGGCAAAAGTTGTGAAACAGACTGGCACATCCTGCCTAGCTAACACAAGGTTTCAACAAACATTAAACGCAATTCAAAGAATTTCCTTTAAGGGAATATGCCTGGATCAGATACAACCTTGGATAATAAAAGTAGTCAAACGTATGTTTTTCTGATTGCACAGTTCATGCAGATATTTTTCAAGGGATTTTGGCCTCCATCATCCAGGCAGATATGTGCCAAGGGCATTTTAAGCCTTTTTCCTCAGCATCAAACCCAACACAATTTCAATTTACATTGCACAATTACTTCAATATAAATGCATGCAACTGATTTTGCTCATGACAAAGAGGAGGCCCAGCCACCACAGACTGTACAAATGTTGCCATTTGCAGCACTTCTCTCTTTTAGCTGGCTTTAGCTACAAAGGAAAACCAAGAGGAGCTAAGTGAAAGCTGCTGTAGGCTCTACGCACCAGAGGAATTGACAGATAGCATTGCTCCCCCAGCACAATTATTTATGTATATACTCAGCTCTGTTCAATTAGTTGACTAGAAATAACTAATACGTTGTGGGCAGAGGGAGAAGGGAATTGTTGCTTTTAGAAAGGCAACAATCCCAAACCTGGTCTACTAAATGGAGAGACCAGAGATCTACTTCAGAAGGCCTTTTGTCCCAGATATCTGGAGTAGTCAAATGCATAAGGGTGCTGCTTCTGTGTATTTCACAGTTCACAAAGAACACACAGAGAGATAGATTTTAGCAGATGCCCCTTTTCCATATGTCTGCTTCTTCTCCGTGCACTAAAACTACATCTGCTTTCCCTTTTTCTGCATTGATCGACACCCCTGGGTCTAACAGGTACTAGATGAGGACAAAGCAAATTGTGTACAGGTGGAGTATAACACTATAATGCAAAGCTTGCTGATTCTACCCAATAGAAACCCTTGTAGATTGTTACTGAGTGCAAGGACCCAGCTTTCCTGAAATGAATTTAAGAAGGGTTGATTTAATGCAACATATTCAATTCAAGACATAAACCAGCCTACAATTTTAGGCATAGCCGTTTGGGTGTTAGCCTTCAGCAAGTCCTGCTAAGTTCAAATATTCTTTTAAGTGAAAAAGCTCTTTATTTGGAAGCCTACCTGTAGATTCCTTGCTCTGTTCTTCACTGCCTCTAAAATCATCCCATAAAATCAAGCTTATGTTGAAGACTTAATTGGGATCCCTTAGCTGTGCCAGATCTGTGCTGTGTCAAATTGCCCTCTACAGCATAAACCTCCCTGGACATCTTCTACTTCATGCAATCCAAGCTTATTGGTAAGCCCATTCCAGGATAGATTTCCCTCCCGCAATGCACACAATATTAATTAGTTGTGGAGGACTGTTTGCACCTGTTCAAGAGGCATTTCTCGTGGCTGTTTGTTTGTTTTTGTGCCAGAAGAGAAGCCGGGGTGAGGGATGAATCTGTGCACTTCAAGAGCAGAGTGCCGGAGCCTTTTAGAACTCCTGCAGTCCATTCCCCATCGTTCCTGATGCGACGCTGGGAAATCACCCCGATTCCCCCGCTCCCTTCCAAGGCACCGACGGCTTGCTGCTCGCACCGGCGACGCCTTACCTGCGAGAGAATGTTCTCCTGGTTCTCCGCTTCGTCCTCCAGCGGGGGGCCGGTCGGAGGCGAGCTCAGGCTGGCGTTGGCGGTGCCCCACCACGCCGCCAGCAGCGCCGCGGCGCAGCAGCAGAGCAGCATCCCGGGCCGCGCCATGGACGGCTAGCGGGCGCCGCTGGGGGGAGAGCCGGGCATGGGGCGGGCGCGGCGGCGGCGGCGGCGCACGAGCGGTCGAAGTTTCTCCTCTGCCCGGTTGGAAAGCCAAGTGGACGGGGCGCGCCGGGGGAGGCTGCGAGGGGGAAGGTGGGCTGAATCGGGCGGCGTTGCTACCCGGCTGAGGGAAAGCGAGGCGGGCCAGAAGGAGGAGTCTCCCTCTTGCCCCCGCTTCTCCTCTGCGGCTATTGTGTCCTCCCGTCTGTCCGCCGCAGGAGCTGCTGTGGGGGAAAAGAGGGCGAAAATACCAGGCTCCTCGTCCTCTGGGGGTGCACTGCCCGAGGCCCAACCCAAAGGCGGCTCTCAAAAGAGTTGAAATCTGCGGCGAAACCCCGGAGAAGCAGATGCTCAGCCGAGGACAGGTTGAAGGCGCTAGAAAGTTAAAATGTTCTACATCCATATGCAGGGAATATGTGGATATGTGCATAGACAATACTCTAGGGACGCTAGAGCCAAAAGTAAGGCTTCCAGATGTACGTAGAATTGGCGCCTTTCTGCTCAGTTTCAATGGCACCATCAACTGAATCATTATTGGATCCGAGTGGAGGAACCGGCCGCTCATCTCTGAGTTCACAAAAATTCCCTGGTTGAAACTTTTGTTTCATGGCTGGCCAAAATAAAGGAAAGGCGGAAATTGTTTTGTGGAACAGTCTTGGTGGCAACGATTATTTGGATAAGGCCAATTAACTGCAGTTGATTCTCCTCTCCAAAAGAAATGCTGGGAATAGAGCCCTTTCTGGAAACTGGGTAAACTGGCCTTGTTCTGGATAGGTTGCACCCCAATGTAATGTGGAGGTCTCCCTTGATTCAGAATTTTCATTAGAGGGACAGGTGGCTTCAAGGATGAGAAAAGGCACACAGCCAGTTCACTGACCCTGATTATTCCTGGAGGCTTAGCTTGTATTGGCACATACTGTATCTTAATAACCTAATCAATCCATGACATGAAGCCTGGAATTTCCTCCTTGGAGAAGCACACTTTTTTCTTCTGTTTTTGATATCTAATCTGGCACTTTGATTTGAGAAGATTTGCCCTTCTCCTAAGGCTGAGAAAGAAAGAATGTCCCAAAGTCATCCAGCTGCCTTCGTGCATAAGGAGGGACTTGAATTCACTGCCTCTCATTTTCTAGCCTGGTATCTTAACCATTGCAGCATACTGGTTCATGATCTGCAGCATACTGGTTCATGATCCACCCATTTAGTCAGGAGAAATTGTGTTCTAACTCACATGTGAATGATGGTGATCTGATTAGACATCCGTTGGCTGTGTGAAGGACAGTGTCTGGTTGACTGCTCCAGCTTTGGAATCTTTGCTAAATATCACCAGTTGGCAGGAAAATACACAACCATCATGGCAGTAACCTTAGAATGGGGCAAAATCCGATTGTGAACATTTTCACCCTTTCTTTTGATAAATAAAAACACTGGGAAGTGAATGGAATCATGAAGAGATTTGAGTCACACACAGACATAATATTATGCTTAAATACATGAGACCAGATAAAGGAAAAGGAAAAAGTAGGTCTAGTACTCTTGTGCACTTTCACAATTAGGCAAATCCACTTGATCTCTTCCCAGTGTGTCAGAGCCCCAGAAATCTACAGAGAGACAATGTATCTGTCCTTATCATTTCAATACCTACTTGTGCAACAACACAGACCAGAGGCTCAGAGAGAAGTCCATGCCACTTTGCACTTACACACCACTATGTCTGGAATATATTTTACATACCAGGCTGGGCTCTATTCTTTCAGAGAGACCAAGAGAATGGTGGCTAAAGAAGCAGGTGGTCTGGGAATCAGAAAGGCAGAAACATGCCTGTATTGGCCTGAATTGGCTGATCATCTCCCTTCAGGCCATCTAACCTCACTACTGATGGAAGGGGAAGGGACAGGCATCGGATTTTACAAACCTTTGTACTGGTGTTGGATGCTATTGACACAAGGGGAAAACTAAGTCCTAAAATCCAGGCTGAGGTCAGCCTGTCTCAACCATTGGGAATAAGATGAAGACAACGTCGGGAGTCAGAGCAGAAAAAAAGACCTTGCCAATGCATATTTGTGCCATGGTTAAGTGCCAATTGGGAAAGTATCTATGCTTACTGTGTTTTTTCTTTAGGTTTTTTCCTGGCTTTTTAATTATGAAGCAACTATCTTCTGTTTTAATTACACTGTACAGCTTCATAGGCAGGTCTGGGAGAAACATCAGGTTGTGCAGTCCCAAGAAAAGATGCAGCTATTTTAAAGAGCTGCAGGCAGGTACACCCCAACCTGCTTGCAATCTCAAACACTGCAGCGCATATTAGTGTTGGAGAGAGAAGGAAACAGACAGACAGATTGTGTCTGGGACAATTTCTTTAACCATCCAGTCTATTCAATTTAGGAAGACATATTTCCAATCCCTGCGCTTCAAGAAGTGAAGTGGGCAAAACTCAGAGGCAGCCAGTAGAATAGCTTAACCAGTGAATTCCAAGTGGACTTCCACATCTTAGACTTTACAAAAGTATGTTTGCCACACCTTTGGGCTTAAACAGTTTTATCCATATTTTGCTGTTAACATTTAAGGAAAATGTTATTTTGCTTAAATTTTAAGCAACACATTATTATTATTATTATTATTATTATTATTATTATTATTATTATTATTATTATTATTATTATTATTATTATTATTACCTGCCTTATTCCTATCCCATATAGAGCTACTAAGATAAATAATTATAACAATGGCAAGTTATGTTGAATATTAATGGTATACAAGTACAAAGAAGAGAAATAAAGAAAAACATTCAGAAGCTTTCACTGGTGCAAAATGTGGTACTACAGACAGTTATACATGCTCCTAGAACAACACACATTACACCTCTGTTTCGCAGTGGGATTCAAATTTTTTTACTACCGGTTCTGTGGGCGTGGCTTGGTGGGTGTGGCAGGGGAAAGATACTGTAAAATCTCCAGTCAGAGGTGGTATTTGCCGGTTCTCCGAACTACTCAAAATGTCCGCTACCGGTTCTCCAGAACTGCTGAATATCACTGTTAGGAATGTAAGTCACCTAACAGCTATTTGGGTTGGACAATATATAAACCAGGATAAACATTTTAAAACTGTATCTTTAAGAGAATCCAAAAATTGTAATTGGATGTGGTTTCTCAAACAGCCATAAGATGGAGCCAGAAACCTGGGTTGTCTTAGTCTCAGAAGAGAGTGTGTCTCAGTCTCTGTTCTTCCTTCTGTTGGAGGGTATTGTCGTTCCTTCTAATTGACTGTTATTCTTGGATTTGATGTAAGTCTGATACTGAACTGTTTTTGACACTGGACTTTGTTATTGGATTATCCCTGGACTAAAAACTGACTGATCTTACCTGTGAATGACTTTGGACTGCCTATTTTGAACTTTGCTTAAACTTTCTGGAAGTAAAAACCTACATTTACTGTACAGTGTATCTGTGTATTGTGTGTGTATTATTCAAATACTACTCTCAAATACGTCTCCCTGTATGTGCTCATTCTCCTAACGGGGAATTACCTCAACAATCACCCGTGCCTCTGTTCCACAAACTGCATCAGTTGCCTGTTGCTTTCTGGGTTCAATTCAAGACGCTAGTTTTGATCTTTAAATCCCTTCATGGCATGGGATCAGGTTTTCTGAAGGGCTACCTTTTCCCAGGTATATCTACTCACCCAATCAGGTCTAGCAGGAAGGGCATGTTATGGGACCCATCTGCTAAACTAAAGAACTTCATCAGGTGGGACACAGGAGATGGGCCTTTTCTGCATGGCACCTAGACCTGATCCCACTGGCATTTATGAAATCCCTGAATTGTTCTTTTCGGCAGGCTTGGAGATCCCAGAGAAATGGGGAGCCTGTAAGATGATTATTTTGTAAGTTGGATGTTGATCTGTTCTCCTGCGGTTTTATTTTTATTCTATATTTATTTATGATAGTGTTTAATAATGTTTAATAGTTGTTTTAAACTATATTTTAACTGTTATTTTAGGTTGCCCAGAGTTACATTTGTGAGATGGGCAGCTTTATAAATTTGGTGAACAAACAAACAAACAAATGAGGATGTGGGCTAGCTAATTTGCAAAAATACTATGATGATTTTAATTGGTTAAAATATCTGAATTTAGGCAAAATTCAAACAGAACTGACACTTCCTAGGACATTATCATGACATAGTTCTTTATTTTTTGCCAAATATATCAACAGTAAAGAATGGGATGAAGCATAGGCTATAAAAATATGGGAGGAAAGGGGGAAAAAAGTCAGCAATGTATTACTTGTTTCACTTTCTAGCAATAGGCCATTCCTTCTTTTATAGCCAAGATAAACTAATAAAGGCAGTCCCTGGGTTAAGAATGAATTCCATCTGCCTTTGACTTTGTTAACTTTGTACATAAGTTGGGCATTATACATAGGAATGAGTTGTCTATAGCATTCTCCTTAACTCCAGCTGATAAAGGCACCCAATGTTGTTGTGAACCATTGAAACCACTGTAAACAGGCTTTATACTGTATTAAAAATGCATGGCTTCTGAGGTTCATGAAAGCATCCCAGGGCTAACAGTCCATTGGATCAAGGACAATAGGCAGTCCATCTGTAAATATGAGTTGTATGTAAATCAGACGTCCTTAACTGCCTGTATCCAAGGCATAAGTGGAATGCAGTGTTTTGGCATTAGATTTCTATGCCAATTAAAAAACAAATATCCAGAAGGCAGCTTGGAAACAGGAAAAAAGGAAACATTAAGAGGCTACATGCAAATGTATCCAGCTGAAACTATGCATCAAATAATATGATGAAAATATTAGATATTAAAGAAATCACAGTTTTTGGAGAATTATTAGACAACATTACCACCTCTCCACAAGACATCAAGAATCTATGTCAAATATTTGTCAGCTTCTGTTAAAAAATTGGTGAGCTCCTTAGAAAGATTAAAAAAAACATGGGTAAAAAATTTAAATGTAAAAATTAAAAGAGACAAAAGTTACTATAATGTTGATTGTGATGATCAATGTATACTGTATACTGCACCAGTCAGAAAGAGCTGTGAAAATATTTAGAGACCCCTCACATCCCAGACATAAACTGTTTCCACTCCTTCCCTCAAAACAACGCTATAGAGCATTGCGCACCAGAACAGCTAGACACAAGGGCAGATTTTTCCCGAGTACCACCACTCTGCTAAAGAAATAATTCCCTCAACACCGCCCAACTATTTACAAAGCCTGCACTACTATTACTATTAATCTTCTCATCACTCTTTATCACCCATTCCCTCCCACTTTTGACTGTATTACTGTAACTTTGCCACTTGTATCCTTACGATTTATATTGACTGTTTCCTAGTATGATTTGATTGCTTATTGTATCCTAAGACTATTATTAAGTGTTGTACCTTATGATTCTTGACTCTTGACGAATGTATCTTTCATGTACACTAAGAGCATATGTACCAAGACAAATTCCTTGTGCATTCAATAACACTTGGCCAGTAAAGAATTCATTCTATCTATCTATCTATCTATCTATCTATCTATCTATCTATCTATCTATCTATCTATCTATCTATCTATCTATCAAAAATGTTCTAGTATGGAAGCAGAAGGACACAATATCTTTATTTTAATGGGGGGAGATTCAATACTAAGAGCACATGCACCAAGACAAATTCCTTGTGTGTCCAATCACACTTGGCCAATAAAGAATTCTCTCTCTCTCTCTCTCTCTCTCTCTCTCTCTCTCTCTCTCTCTATCTATCAAAAATGTTCTAGTATGGAAGCAGAAGGACACAATAACTTTATTTTAATGGAGGAGATTCAACATTTTACATATTAAACAATCACCATGATCAGAATAGTTTACATAAGTGTGGAAAAGCATATAAAATAAACAGATTTGCAAGTTGAGAAATAGCAAATTAACAAAACTATTTCTGGGATAATTCTCATACCTGTGAAGTCTCTGTATAGGGAGAAAAAAGGAATGTAATTATAATAATATTTGAAATAATAATCTTTCTCTGTCTTGAACATACATTCTAAAACCTGCAGAGCAGATATTACAAAGAAAGAAAAACACAGAACAGTTAAAATAGCCAAGGATCTGAATGTGGTCCATTTTCTGTATATAGTCCATTACTACTGTAATGCATTCTACATGGGGCTATTCTTGAAAAGCACCCAGAAGCTGTTACCAGTCTGCTTCTGGGTGCAATTCAAGATGTTGGTGATCACTTTTAAAGCCCTTCATGGCATGGGTCCAGGTTACCTGAGGGACCATTTCACCCCACTGGGATTGGCCCGTACCACTTGTGCCGGCAGAGGAGACATGCTGCAGTTCCGTGAGCCAGATGATTCTGGCTTGCAGGGTTCAGCAGGAGAGTCTTCTCTGCTGTGGCTCCTACCCTTTGGAATACCCTGCCCCACCTCCACCCATGTGAGGTTGGCCCCAACTTCCTATCCTTTCATAAGGGCCTAAAGATGTGAATTTGCCAGTTGGTCTGGGGCTCCAGTAAGGGATCAGCGCAATGGAGGTGGTTGATTCAATGAACACACTTCCCACCCACTCCGCCCCCACCCTCTCCATGTGTCTTTAGTTTTTAATGTTTGTTTTTAACTTTTTATGTTTTAACTTATATGCAACTGTAAACTGTCCAGATTTTCCTTTGGAAAGATTGGCAGCCAATACATTTTATAAATAAGTAAATAAATGTAAGGAAAGAGATAACAATTTGAGCCTTTTCAATATAAAGTTGGAACTCGATGATTGCTAAATTTGCTAAAATTGATGTGTCAATTTTCTTTTATTTTAAATCAATTTTCCTTAAGAGGCTGTTCAATCAAAAATGCACTGTGTGCTTCAGAGTATAGTAATATCAGTTTAATGTATGGCTTCTGTCTATTGAAAAGTTTGTGCAACTTAGAAAAAAGAAATTCGCACCAGGAAATTTTCCATTTTTATTTATAAAATTGTTAATTTATCCTTATTTAAAATGATTACATTAGGTTCCCAGAGTATGAAATTGACTAGCAACTGGGCAAAAGGCAAAGGGGATTATTAAAGGAGGGTGCTCTTTTTTTCTCATTCCCAAATGGATTGCTAGCAATATGAATCCATTCCTCTCCCTTCCTTTTTCCATTTTTAGGCAAAAAATCTGAACTAAACTATATAAACAGGTAATCTTAACAACAATTTATATCTTCAGGTGCAATAATATAAATCACACAAAACATGTGGCACCTTCTCCTTCACTTAACCCTAGTTACCTAATGTGTATCTAGTGCTCATAATCTCAGCAAATCAGATATTTGCTATGTAATTTATCATATGCTTACTCAGCAGAAATTGTATTTTAGAAAACCACACCATTGCTGTGTTTCACACCCAAAAGAGACTCCAGTTTAGATCATGCTGAGATATCCCTGACACATTATCACATTCACAACTGTGAAGGACATCAGGCCTGGAGGAGGAAACCCCCCCCATACAACCAGTACCACATTTTGAGTACTGAAGAAACCTGATGACCCCTATAAAAATGTCTCTTCGACTGAAAAATTTCTAGATGTCTGCTGCAAACAATTAACAATTGCTCTTTTACTGGGAAAATATATTGCCTGAAAGTGCCTAACTAATTCCAGCATGGGATTTTACAAGGAACAGCTTACTTCTGCAGATAGCTGATATGGATTAAGAAAATGGCATAATATATCTGCATCAGATGCATTAAAGCTGTGTGAAAACTGGAATCAAGAACACCACCATTATTAAATCTAAGCAGAGTACTTTCTATATTAAGAGACCCAAAACAGTCTTTTATGCCTCACTTCAGAATTCATTCAAATTCTAGTGAAATGGATGGGTGGATAACTTTTGATGGAAATAGAAAAGGACTCTTCCACATCTCGGACAACATCTCATTAATAGTCTGCCTACAATTTTAATGAAGTGAAGGTCAAGTGTTTCTAACTGGCATCGTATGTTAAAGTGGATGAGGTGAACTGTGGTGATCATCTTTATCAGATCACCATCAATCTATATGATTTTGAGAAGAGGAAGGTCACAATCAGGGACCACGTGATCAATGACTACTAATCCTGATGACAGTTCACTATTTGTGCCATCATGAGTGGCATGTTTTAAATACAAGCTGTAAAGAAGCAGCAGTGAGAGAAAACTATTGCTCTGACTACATGCAGTTTTTCCTGTACTGCTATGTTAGAACAATAGTTGTCATACAGAGCAGATGGAGTGGTTGAGCCTGTGCCTTTGAGACTGTAGGGGGTGCTTCCATGAAATGAAATTTCGCATACCGTAATCTCATTTCATATAGACATGTAGCTTTGATCGCAGGAATCATCTAACAGAGAGCAAGTTTGGTGTAGTGGTTAAGGCATCAGGCTAGAAACCGTGAGATTCTAAGTACTAGTCCTGTCTTAGGTACAAAGTCAATCACTTTCTCAATCTTAGGAAGGAGGCAAGAGCAAACCATTTCAGAAAAACCTTGCCAAGAAAACTGCAAAGACATGTCCGGCCAATTTCTGAGGATTGAACAGAAGGTGGGGGGAATCATCTATCTAAGAAGATTATTGCTTAATGATAGGATGGCTCTTGGTTGGAAGATGTAAAGATAGCAGGGAAATAATTGTGGTTTGATTGATAGCCATTAAAAAAGGATGCTAATAGTAATTGTGTTTGTACAATGACAAATTGAAGCGAAGCAGAAGGAAACTCAGGTTGGGATAGGATGGGGATATTATATAAACCCAAGATTTATTACAGCTCTTTCACGTCACTGTGGTTTAGCAGATATCTGTCCAATATGGACAGATAGAATGGTTTCTGCATGAGACACTAGAGTTTTAGGGCCTTTTGCATGAGTCTTATCCAGGGGTGGGATTCAAATTTTTTAATAACCGGTTCTGTGGGTGTGGCTTAGTTGGTGGGCATGGCTTGGTGGTCATGTAACTTTGAATGGTCATTACACACAAGCAAAGTACCAGCAAAGGAGGGGAAAAAAACTTCCTGAGAAAGGAAGTCTAGTCCTGCCAAGAAGGTAATAAGGGTTAACGGAGGGGCAGTTTCTGTAAGCAACACCAGAATGCTTCCTTCCTGCCTTCCTTACAGGATTAGGCCAGTAATTTCTTCTAACAACCGGTTCTTCGAACTGCTTAGAATGTTAACAACCGGTTCTAGGGAATAGGTGCAAACTGGTAGAATCCCACCCCTGGTCTTATCCCAGAGGCTTGCTAAATTGCAAATGATTGTGTTGAATACATGATCACTATCATTTCATTATGTGGATAGCATGTTCCAGAAGACATTATTTCCTTGGAACTTTCAAAAGACTTACAAGAAAATCTGAAAATCTCTCCCCATCTGTTCCTGAGCAAGGTTAGCATCATACCATAATGGCCAGTGGTTGTTGGTTGGGATTCCCACCCCTGCACATTGAAAACACTCTTTATGTAATTTGGTAACTGGATAACTTATTACAGTGACACAGTGTGGATCCATTTTTCAATGATGTTTGTGGGAAGGCTTCTTCTGTGTCTGTTTTATGCAAATAAAATTCTAATGTACATACCAGGGGCAGCTGGATATTTCATTTCAGCCCAGTACTGTGAGTTATAAAGAGTTTATAGGTCATTGTATATACTCCCTTTACTAGAGAGATTGCCAGGGAGGGCAGACAATTTTTATGTAGAATCTTCCGGGATTCAAACCCAGCTATTACATGTGCAGTAGCAAAATTCTGTGTTGCTGCAATGTCTACTAGAAAAAAAAATGGTTACAGAATTATAGCTGTCAATTTGTGACAATTTTTGAAGATAGAACAAACTTTGGAAAATGATATTTACACACATACTTATTGGCTCTCCACTCATATAAACCAGGGAGTGCCCCTAACTGTTTGAGAACATGTATTTTCTTAACGGATGTTTTTACCCATTATTAATGTATTATAATGTGTCAGTATTTTTTATATATATATTGTAAATAGTGACGTCTATTGCTGGTCTAAGACCGTAATAAAGTTATATTCTTTTCATTCCAGCCCTCTTTGGTTACATTATTTGTCTAAGCACCAAACTGGGAATGACACTCCTTTGGTAACTATATTTATTTTCCCAGAGATTAGTCCATGAATTCATTGGGAAATTTGGGGTAGATGATTTGCTGAGAGAGTGGAAATTCCATCATGTATTTTGCCCACTGGCTAAATACAGCTTTTACAGCTGAGTACAGTAGTAAATTACAGGTTCCCTTCCCATCTGCTCTAAAATAGTAAATTCCTTCTCAGCAACTTCTTAGACATAATTAATCATCCCATTCCTTCATCATAGATGAATGTCTTAATTTAGATCTCAAATAAAACATTTTTCCACCCAAAAACTTCATAGCCAATTTAGAGCAATTTTTTACTCCACAGGTAGGCATTTCCACCGCCCCCAACATCACATACCCTTGTCTTTTGAGAGATCAGTACCAAGATATTCATTAGGTTTGTTTGCAGTTGTTTTGTTCCATGTCCCAGTGATGCTTCCTTAATGAGCAGAATAAGTCTGTTTGCATTTCTGAACAAAAGGAAAATTAACCATGTAAAAGTATTTAAAGAATTTTAATAAATAAATGGCAAAAAGCAAAATAAAATTTTGAGCCAAGTAAGTTATAAATTAATTAAGGGTCCAGGCAAGTTTAGAATATTGAAATTTTGTTATAAGATTTTGGAACTAACTATATACAATAGCCTGTTTGAGTTGGGTGGCCATAGAACCTGAACAAATAAATAAATAAAATAAAATATGAGGTTTGGTTTGGTCTAGTGGTTAAGGCATCAAGCTAGAAACTGAGAGACTGAGTTTTAGTTCCACCTTGAGGACAAAGCCAGCTTGCAGACCTTGGGCTAGTCCCTTTCTTTTAGTTGTAAGAAAGAAGAAAATGCAAACCATTTCTGAATACATATTATAGGGACTCTTTCTGGCACTATAACTGCAAAGCTGTAGAAGATCTTTTTTTTTTTCCTCCAAAAAAGCAAACAAGTAAATGAGAAGCTTAGGTTGTCAATTATAGATCAAACTTCAGATTTCATGCTTCAGTTAGAATAGCATTCATACTGAGATAATATCCATCAAGGAGAAAATAATTGATATTGAGAACCTGAATTGTAAGGGGGAAGAAAAGGCTGCTGGCAGATGGCCAGTAACAATAGTATTCCAAATATCTCATGAAATTTGAGAACTTTCTATAGGCACTTTGAACCTTACAGGTGCTAAACCTGCTGCCATAACCATCTAATTTTCTTCGATTGTATGCTTGCAAATGTAGTAAAGATCCTGAGCAAAAACCTCTGACAGGGCTCTCAGCCATTCCAGGGGTCATCTGTGTCACTGAATCTGAAACTAAGATTGGGACTATGCACTGCAAACGTTCTGCCCTGGCCTGACTCCCTTGAAGCAAGTCTGCTCACTGTAGTACCTGAGTTTAGGAACCAACAGAGATTAAGAGAGGATGGGATCTGAGAGTGCTTAATAGATTGCATTAGAAAGCTGCTGGACACCAAGTAAGAATGATAAATTTGATCTTTGGGCTACAGTTATAGCATATTGACCAAAATGTGCCCAATTTGACTGCTATCAAATTATTATTATTAACAGAAAATGTTAGTATATGGTTGGATGCAGAGGACAGGGGTGTTGCTCTAGCTGAATGATTCTTGAAGTACGCTCTAGTCTTCCATCATTTTAAGCCTGTGCTCCTTTTTATGATCTCAAATAGCACAAGGGGATAGCCTTTTCCTTTACTTCAGATTTTGAAACTAGGGAGCAAGTTGGATAATAATAAGAAAAACAGAGCAAAAAAAAGTAGCAGCATTCCTGGGTGGGCAATAGAGCACACTGGCCAACATTAAACCATCTTGCTGATTGCTGTACCTGAAGGATAAAGAAAAGTCTGTTGTTGTTTTTTTTGGAAATGTCCCCACTAAATTCATTTAATTAAATGAAGAAGTTAAAGAAGTTACCCAGGCCTTATTATGCCAAGATAACACTACAGGTAGCCCTTGTGTTACAATAGCAATTGGTATCAGAATTGCCATCAATAAGCAATGTGATTGTAAAGCACGATAGTGCATGATTGCACCACATACTAATGACAATCGTGGCAGTCCTGGCTGTCATTGTAACCCCAAGACATGCAGGTTATTCAATGAGAGAGACCTTCAATGTGCCAGCCACAGCAGGGGGCATGCCTAATGCAATAAAAGATGTCCCAACAAGTGCTAAATAGTCCTGAAGTTATTCAACAAATTAAAAAAGACCTTTTTCAAAAGAAAAAAAGGGAAAAAAACATGCATGTTATAGATGTAAACTGCTTGTTGATAAAATTCAAGGGTGTCAAACTCATATCGTCACAGCGACGTTACATGATGTATCGGAACTTCACCCCACTTCATTAAACCGGGCATGGGCATGGCCAGCGTGTGATGCATCCAGTCCGCGGGCCGGGAGTTTGAGATTAATGAATGAATGAGTGAATTCTTTATTGGCCAAGTGTGATTAGACACACAAGGAATTTGTCTTGGTGCATATGCTCTCAATGTACATAAAAAGAAAAGATTCATTCATCAAGAATCATCAGGTACAACATTTAATAATAGTCATAGGGTACAATAAGCAATCAAATCATACTAGGAAATAGTCAATACAAATCATAAGGATACAAGCAGCAAAGTTACAGTCATACAGTCACAAGTGGGAGGGGATGGGTGATAGGAATGATGAGAGGATTGATAGTAATAGTAATGCAGACTTTGTAAATAGTTCGACAATGTTGAGGGAATTATTTGTTTAGCAGAGTGATGGCATTTGGAGAAAACTGTCCTTGTGTCTAGTTGTTCTAGTGTGCAATGCTCTATAGCGTCATTTTGAGGGAAGGAGTTGAAACAGTTTATATCCAGGATTTGAGGGGTCTGTAAATATTTTCACAGCCCTCTTTTTGACTTAAGCAGTATACAAGTCCTTAATAGAAGGCAGGTTGGTAGTCATTATTTTTTCTGCAGTCCTAATTATCCTCTGAAGCCTGTGTCTGTCTTGTTCGGTTGCAGAACCAAACCAGACAGTTATAGAGGTGTAGATGACAGACTCAATCATTCCTCTGTAGAACTGTATCAGAAACTCCTTGGGCAGTTTGAGCTTTCTGAGTTGCACAGAAAGAATATTCCTTGTTGTGCTTTTTTGATGACGTTTTTGATGTTAGGTGTCCATTTTAGGCCTTATGATATAATAGAACCTAGAAATTTGAAGGTCTTTATTATTGATAATGTGTTGTTTAGTATTGTAAGAGGTGGTAGTATGGGAGGTTTTCTGAGACATCCCTGAAATAATTATTCCCTCCTTACATACCTACTACATTTTAAGAAGAAAGGTGTTTTTAATCATCATCATTATTATCATAATCGCTACTGAAGCAGAAGTTAATAACTATAAGCCAATCTTTGGCAATGATGATATAAGAAATATTGCAACTTGGAATAAAGAAAGAATAAATTGTACAGCTCATCCATTAATGAATGAAATGAAAGAGAAAAACATGGAATTTCAGATCACAAATGCAAGTACATATTTGAAGGCAAGTTATAACTATCAGTTCAGACTGAGGAAACATGTTGTGGAAATCTCCCTCTGCTGTCTTAGCCAATCTCTGATTTTCACCTGTTTCTGTTTTTCACTTTAAAAATTCAATTCAGTGTGGACTAATTTCTATTTTTTCTTTTAGTTTGCAAAATTATGAACAATTTGATTTTGTTTTCATACCTTTCTGGATTGGTATTCTTTTACATGTCATCCATAGTATTCTATAACATAATTTCAAAACAAATAATATACAGCAAAAAAGACCAAAAAAGAAACAATTAAGAAGTCAAGAAGAAAGAGGAGGAGGTAGAAGGAAAAGAAAAAGCAAGAATATATAATTTGGGAACTAATGGAAAGGCACAAGTTTTAATTTATTCCTTAATCTGGTCATGAATTAACATGACAAATGTCAGTACATATTTTATTTAACTCAGTTACTATTTTTTCAGGTATATTTGTTTCCAATAACACTTGCTGAACATATGAAAGCATATTTGAAAAGCCTCCTGAAACACTAGTTCTAGCTTGTAAATAAGTGCTTAACAAATATGTAACTTTTCTACACTAACATTTTCTAATATATTTGACACAGTTATTTTGTTCGAAAAGTGCAGAGAAATCTATGCTCATAGCTACAAAGGTAAATTATGTTTTCAGTCTTTAAAGATGCCTTAATCAAGGACACAAGACGTTCAGTTTTCCAATGTGGATTGTCCATGTGAAGTCTGAGGCATCTCTGAGAGGTTAACTTCCTGACTTGGTTCCCGGACCTAGCTCCTAAAAAGTTAGGTGGGAATACAGTGACACCTTGTGGTAGATATGGAACACTATCTTATTCTTGTCAGGATTGCCCTATAGAGCAAGAAAAAGATTAGAACTCTTTCACTTTCTGCATTGACAGTAGTAATCTATCATTGCTCCTCCTGGAACCGGCCTTCCAGCACAGGGGTCTTGAACCGTGGCAACTTTAAGACTTGTGGACAACAACTCCCAGAATTCCTCAGCCAGCAAAGCCAGCAAAGCAATTCTGGGAGTTGAAGTCCCCAAGTCTTAAAGTTGGAGACCCCTGAGCATTCCTTTTTACCCTGCTTGTCTTACTTAAATATAATACAGAAAATAGAATATCACAGGGCAGAAATGTAAGAACTTCAACTTTCTTGCTATTTGGAGAATTCTACTTCTGCATTTTTAAATAATCAAACAGTGCACTTGTGTAATTTAATAGTTAATTGTCAAGTGTTGGTAGTACAGTGGGAATGGGGTTGAGGTGGCTGGCATTGTTCCAGAATGCACAAACATGTTGCAGGTTCATGTGTTATCTCTTCTCAACATTTCCACTATTTCTAGTACTCCCTAGAAACTAGGAAGGTGTCATGCCCCTGGTGGAGGAGTTGGCCGCATTGCAGGATTTTATTTATACCGTGATGCCTGTTGGATTAACCAATGCCCCAGCTGTGTTCATGCATTTTATGCACAACGTTTTCCATGATTTGTGTGGATCAATTCGTGGTCATTTATTTCGATGGCATTTTAATTTACTTAGACTCCCTGCAGAAACATTGGCAACATGTGCAGCTGGTGTTGCAACGTTTGCGTGATAACCACTTGTTTGCTAAACGTGAGAAGTGTCAGTTTGCACAAACCACGACTGACTTCTTGGGACATTGTATTTTACCTGCTGGGGTGGAAATGGACCCGGAAAAAATACAATTGTTGCAGGCATGGGAACCTCCACAGCGGGTTAAGGATGTGCAATGACTGTTGGGGTTTGCGAACTACTACCGCACATTTATTCCCCGCTTTGCTGCCTTGACTGCTCCCCTTTCTAATCTGCTCTAGAAGGGGGAGAAGTTCCATTGGGGAGCTGAGGAGCAGGCAGCTTTCGAGGCATTTAAAGTCACCTTTGCTTCCAAGCCTATCCTCAAACACCCTGATCCAGGCCAGCCATTTGTGGTGGAAACAGATGCTTCCAATGTGGCTGCTGGTGCGGTGCTTCTCCAAACCTATTCTCCCGCAGGCACCTTGTTCCCTTGTGCTTATTATTCCTGGAAGTTGTTAGCTCCAGAGCGCAACTATACGATTTGGGACAAGGAGCTATTGGTGGTTAAGGTCACTTTTGAGACATGGTGGCACCACCTGGAGGGTGCTCGTCACCAAATCGAGGTTCAGACGGATCATCGCAATTTGGAACACCTACGTACAGCTTGGACATTGAACCAGCCTCAGATGAGATGGTCCTTATTCTTTGCTCGATTTGATCTCCGAGTGACCTATGTTCTGAGTGGAGGGAATCGATGCACCGACACCCTATCTCGGAAACCCAAGTATACCCAAAGAGAGGATAAAATCTTGTCCCGGATTGTGATTCCATTGGAGCGGTTTGCGGCCACCGAGGAACCTGTGGACTTCCGAGTGAGGATTCAGGAGGCGCAGCAGCAGGGCCCATTTGTGGCAGCTCGACGTTGAGAATTGGATGAGAATAGGAGACAAGAGACTCTTTGGGCGTATATTGGGGACCTATTGTGATTCCGTGATCGCATTTATGTGCCTGGAGGTCCTCTTCATGGCCTTATCCTACGTCAATGTCATGATAGTCCGGCGGCAGGACACTTTGGGGTGTTCAAAACACTGCACCTCATCTCTAGGACATTTTGGTGGCTGAGACTTAAACATGATGTGTCAGGATATGTGGTGTCCTGTGGGATCTGTCACCAAGCCAAGTATGCTTCTAGTGAGCCCCCTGATCTCTTGTAGCCCTTGCCCACACCAGAACAACCATGTGGGGCAGTTTCATTGGATTTCATCATTGAGTTACCACCATCGAATGGTGCCACAACCATTTTGGTGGTGGTAGAGATGTTGACTAAAATGGCCCACTTTATTCCGTGTGTGGGTCTTCCATCGGCCAAGATAACGGCTCAATTGTTTATCTCCCATGTTTTCCGGTTGCATGGGTTACCAGACTACATGGTATCAGATTGGGGGGGTACAATTTACGGCATGCTTCTGGCAACCCTACTCGCGAAACTGCAGGTTCAGGCATGTCTGTTGTCTGCTCATCACCCTGAAACTGATGGGGGAACAGAGAGAGTGAATGCTATTTTGGAGCAGTACCTCTGCTGTTTCAGCAATACGCAACAAGACAATTGGGTGGAAGTGCTGCCGGTCGCAGAATTCACTTATAACAATGCTCAACATGCATCCACCTGTGTGTCCCCTTTCTTTGCTAACTATGGGTTTCATCCACAACTTTTCCCTTTAGCCCCATCTGATTCCTCAGTTCCGGCAGTGGATACATTCTTGCAAGAGTTAAAAGCCATGCACCACATGGTCCGCGATCAACTAGAGAGAGCCAAGGAAGACTATAAACAGTTTGCAGACCAACATCATTGCGATGTTCCACCTTTAGTGGTAGGCGATCAGGTTTGGCTCTCTACTCGATACTTACCAACAACACGACCATCAAAAAAGCTTGATCACCGTTACTTGAGACCTTTTCCAGTCGAAATCGTTATCAATCCTGTGTCTTATCGTCTCTCCCTGCCACAGACCATGCATATCCGTCCTGTTTTTCATCAGTCCTTGTTAGTCCCTGCCTCGGCCAACAGTCCGCATAGACCAGCTCCATGACAGCCAGCCCCAGTAGCCCCTCTGGGAGAGAAGGAGTATGAAGTGGATAGCATCCGAGATTCACACCAGTTGCAAGGCTGATTTCAGTATTTGGTGGCATGGAAAGGTTATGGACCAGAGGACTTCACCTGGGTTGATGTCACTGATGTTCATGCTCCTCGTTTGGTCCAGGACTTTCACACTCGGTTTCCTCAACGTCCTCGTCCACCTGGTCCTGGGAGAGGGGGTCCTGCCCCTGGTGGAGACTGACTCTGAGGAAGAGGAGGAACAGCCAACAGGGAGTGGGAGTGTGGCTCCAGAGGTGGTGGAGGAGGCTGGGGAAGGGCAGAGGCTGGCTGAGCAGTCAGAGGAGGATCCAGGCCCATCCCCTATCCATCCTAAGTCATGCAGGGAGGAGAGGATCAGGGAAAAGTGAAGTCTACTCAAGAGGAGATTACCATGATCCTCCTCGTGGCTTGCAGCTGGGAGCTATATATATAAGTTTGTAACTACGCAGTTAGAATTGCTGGAGTCAAAGTTTAATGTTTACTTTGAAAGAGGTTTATCTTTGCTGGTGTTCTTCCCATGGACTCTCCTCAGTTATTTTCCTGGAGTTTATGATTAGTTATCTTGGCTTGCTTCAGAACTCTCTCGTCAATGAGGTTTGTTTCTTTTTGCCTCATTATTTACTTTTGTGACTTTAAACTGTGCCTAATAAAACAGTGAAGTTAAGTTGAAGGCCTTACTGGATTTTAATGTATGTTTTGGGTTTTGGGTTATTTTGAAAGACTACGGGTCATCACAGAAGGTAGGAATTGAGGCTATAGAAAGTCAAATCCTTCCTATTTTTACAATAACTATCTGTTCCTCTTCAGGATTTCAGTTCTATTTTTCCTGGCCTTTTTTAGAGTTGCCAAGACCTGTAATAGGATTTTCTGCACGCTGTGGGGGTATATATGGAACGTATACAATCCCGTGAACTACGCTCTGAGCTCAAAAGACTACACAAATTAGGTAATACTAATCTATACATTGACTATTGTGCAGATTGTATCAAAAGCAAAAGCCACAACCTACATCCCAATAACCATCACCCATATATCCAACGTTAGGGATGCACGCCCCTTACTTCCTCCAGACCCACTACTTCATATCTTAAATGCAAACTACTCAATGCAAGAAGCCTCACAAATAAAATGCATGAATTCCTCATCTTCTAAGCACAGCCACATTTGACATATTTGTCTGTGAGAAATGGTTGACTGCATCTTTTCCTGATTCCATTACCACTGTAAGAGAATATCATGTTTATCGGTCTGATCACGAAATCCATAGTGGAGTTGCTATATTCTATAAAAAGTCTCTAAATCTAAAAAAGATTCAAATTATACAAAGAGCTACCTCTTCCTGAGACTGTCTGTGAACTGTCTATAAATACCTCGATATGCTTCTTACTATGCTATCAAGGCCCTGACTATGACATAATTCATGCAAACAAGCTAACTTCACTACTGATGTGGACTGCCTCTTGTCCACACCCTCTTATTTTTCTTGGTGACCCCAACTTACATCTTATAAATTGCACACTAAATGAATGTACATCTGAACCCATTCATGCAACTCTGTACAATGGTAAGTCCGTTACCTCACTGGGACTGGATCAATTAGCATATAACAACACTAGACTAAACAACTGCCTTGATCTCAACTTCTGCAACAGTTCAAACTCAATTTATGACCTACAAATTCAGGAACCATTTTCAAACAGTGACCATAGCATGATTGACTTTTGTCTAAATTTACACCATCTCATAGAGGATCATAATGATGGATCCCCAAAATACAATTTAAAAAAGCCAATTATGAATTCATTGCCGCCGACTTATCTCTTGATTGGCACATTCGGTCCCCTGGCTGTAATACTACAGAAGAACATTATAACGCTTTCTTGCTTGAACTTAAAGAGTCATTAAACTATATGATCCATTAATAACCTCCCAAAACAAAACAAAAAAACAATTTACCCAAAATAATAAGAAAACTTCAATCTAAAAAAAAATCCTTATGGTGTAAAAACAAAACTAAATACGTAACTAACTTTAAAACCTGATACAACACCTTATGCTGACAGATAAAGGCAGAATGCACCAATTACCACTGCAAGCAAGAGGAAAACCTTCTACACACAAAATCCACCCCACGCCTTCTATAACTTTGTAAACACAAAACTTAAAGACTCAAAAACATCCCATCCCTAAAAGGACCAAATGGGAAAGACTATAGTGATGAAGCCATTAAGGCAAACCTCTTCAACACGTTCTTCAATTCAGTCTTTGTTAACAGTAATGCCTCATGCCTGTCATTTCCTAATCATATGACAACTAACTGCAACGATCTACAAATTGACTTTACTGAAGATAATGTAGAAAATGCACTACATCACCTTAAACCATCCTTATCTATTGGCCATGATGGGTTATGTGCATTCTTCTTAAAAAAGCTCTCCACTGCCATAGAAGAACCCCTAAGCATAATATATAAGATATCATTCAGAACCAGCTCATTACCAAACCTATGGTCTTTAGCAACGATCATCCCTATCTTCAAGAAAGGTGACCCCTGCCTGGTTGAAAACTACAGACCAATCTCATTATGTTGTGACATGTGCAAAGTTATGGAATCAATTATTAATGCATTACTTCCACCTAGAGTCAAACAACCTATTCTCCAACAAACAATTTGGTTTCGGAAAAAAATTGTCCTGCAATTTGCAACTTCTACACTGCAAAAACATATGGACTACATTACTTGACCAGGGCAATAGATGTAATTTACATAGACTTTTGCAAAGCATTTGATTCAGTGGTACAGGACAAACTACTATTAAAATTAAACTCTTACAGCATTTCCGGATCCCTTCATAAGTCAATTACTGCCTTCCTGTCAAGCAGGCAACAATTAGTAAAAATAGGAAACGTCTTATCAAACTGTGCACCAGTTAACAGCGGTGTTCCTCCAAGGGTGCGTTCTAGGACCCACACTCTTTACACTCTATATAAATGACCTTTGTGATCACCTTATAAGTAACTGCATTCTCTTCGCTGATGATGTAAAACTATTCAACACCACCGACAATGCTACTGTCCTTCAAAGCAACCTTGATTATGTGTTTGAATGGTCAAACAGTTGGCAAATCTTCACCAATAAATGCTCTGTCCTACATATTGGTAAAAAAAAAATCAATACACCAAATACAAGTTAGGCGGATATGACCTCGTTGATGACCCTCACTTTGTCAAAGACCTTACAGTTCTCATATCGAATGACCTAAGCACCAGAGTTCACTGCAACAACATTGCAAACAAGGCTTTAAGAGTTGTCAATCTGATCTTACAAAACTTCTCCTCTGGTAATACTGATTTGCAAACTAGGGCATACACAACGTTTGCTAGACCAATACTTGAATACAGCTCCACTGTCTGGAATCCACACAGAGTATCATACAACTGAGCAAGTCCAGAAGTATTTTACAAGAAACATTCTGTTCGCAACAGAATACCCTACACCACCAGACTTGAGATTCTAGGCTTAGACAACCTTGAACTACGCCAGCTAAGATTGGACTTAAGCATAGTACCTAAAATCATATGTTACAATGTCTTACCAGTTAATGAATATTTCAGCTTTAACCACAACAACACAAGAGCACACAACAGATATAAACTAAATGTAAACAAGCTAAATAGTCAAGACCTTGTTGAGGATCCAAACTCTGTCAAGGACCTTGGAGTACTCATCTCTAATGATCTAAGTGCTAGAGCCCACTGTAACTACATAGCCAAAAAGGCATTAAGAGTTGTTAATCTAATCCTACATAGCTTCTTCTGTAGTAATATCACGCTACTAACTAGAGCATACAAACCATTTGCTAGACCTATACTTGAATACAGCTCATCAGTCTGGAACCCATATCATGTATCTGATATTAACACAATTGAGAAAGTCCAGAAATATTTCACAAGAAGAGTTCTCCTCTCCTCTACTCATTGCAGAATACCTTATGCCACCAGACTTGAAACTCTAGACCTAGAAAACCTAGAACTATGCCGCTTTTGGTCCGATCTAAATATAGTATATAAAATCATACATTGCAATGTCCTACCTGCAAATGAATACTTCAGCTTCAGTCATAACAATACAAGAGACTACAATAGATACAAACTCAAGGTTAACCGCACCAAACTTGATTGCAGAAAATACGACTTCAGCAACAGAGTTGTCAGTGTTTGGAATACTCTACCTGACTCTGTGGTTTCTTCCCCAAACCCCAAAAACTTTAACCTTAGACTGTCTACTATTGACCTCACCTAGGCCTGTAGGGGACGTGCATAAACGCACCAATCGTGCCTACCATCCCTGACCTATTGTTTCTTTTTATTTTTTTTTATAAGTATCCGTCTCATGTATTCAAAACTATGTTTATTCTTATACCTGTATTTTGTAAGCAATTACCAAATCAAATCAAATCAAATCAAATAAATAAACAAACCACTCCAAACTTGATTGCAGGAAGTACGATTTCAGCAACAGATTGGTCAATGTCTGGAATTTACTACCTGATTCTGTTGTCACATGCTCAAACCCTAACTCCTTTACCCTCAAACTAACCTCTATTGACCTCACCACATTCCTAAGAGGTCTGTAAGGGGCGTGCATAAGCGCACAATCATGCCTACCGCACCTGTCCTATTGTCCCCAATTATTAATTCCTATTTCATGTATTTAAACTTATGTTTATTCTTATTTCTATTATATTGTAAGCATTTGACTAAATAAATAAATGAATGAATGAATAAATAAATGAATGAATAAATAAATAAATAACATAAATATACAGGGCTAGCATCCTTCCATACTTCTAAAGTACTCAAAATGTTAGCAATATTCATTCAGAAGTGTTTAATCTTCTTCGTCAATATGTTGCTGCCTGAACCATAGTAATATTACCCTTGGCTACAGGCAACACTGGGGGGAAAAGCATGCTGCACCATTCAGAATATCTGGTGTTTTTCCCTGAGCAATTATGCCATCCAAAACCATTTTGAAATGGTTTTCATTCTGTTGTATGGCTGGGGGCTTTGGGATGCTTTTCTAGGAGCACTCAGAGGTGCATCATATGCTCAGGAGGAAACAGACAACAGCCTGAGAGTCAACAAATCTCTTAGTTTCTTGTTGCTAGGATTTTGACATAAGAGCAGCCTTTGTGGCACTGTTCATATTTGTCTTTTGCTTGATTATACATACCAGGAAAACTCCACAAAGAATGAAAAGAAGTTGTCCAGTGCCTCTTTAAGTCCCCTCCTTGGGGTTTTGGCATGCAGAAAAAGATTGGAAAAAGATTACCTAATACAAAGCTGCCCTGAAAGCCTTGGATGAACTCCCCAACATATTGTTACTACATTACTAGAGTATAGGGGATATGGTTAAATATAGTCTTGGAAAGCAATCGTATGAATTAATTTAGATATCATTCAAATGAAATCATATATACGGCCTTCCCCACAAATGTTTGGAGTGTGCCTCTGGCCAGAAACAAGTGCAGCCCTCAGCCTGAAACAAACATTTCCAAACCCTGAATCTTGGGGTTTAAGAAAAAGTCCCCACTTTCTTTGCCATTTGTTTTTATGCGTATTGATTTTTAACAGTCTAAAGTTTTGCTACTGTACAATAAGAAAGTTTATTTGGTGTTTGCGAAGTCTTTCCTGAGAAACTGGCACACTCAGCAAGGCTGTTCTCAGTATGACAGGATTTGACAGGCTGCTTGCTTTGTGAACCTTTTATGAATTTCTGGAAGAAATGAGGATGGTTCTAATGGGAAGGAGGAAGGAAGGGGAAAGGGAAAGGAAGGAAAACCACTTTTCTTAATGATTTGTCAGCAAATGTGTAGATTTCAATTGCATTGCATGAAGACAAATTTTTAAGAGGATTGGCTTAAGTGTGTGCGTTGAGAGAGAGAGCGAGGGAGGGAGGGAGAGAGCTGCAAAATTGGCACATTTTCTAATTGTGTTCAGTCTAAAGATTTCTTTTTTCTGGACTGCTCATTTGAGTCAAGCAGCAGCTGAAGTTCCATAATCTCCGCCTTCCAGGCAACAAGCAACAATAGCTACAAAGGGATTTTCAAGAAAGGCTCAGAATGCTCTGATTTCGTTTGCTCTGTGGGCAGCCGGAGCTGCTGAAAGATTTTGCTTTTGCTTTCCTTGCTTCTGGCACTTCCTTCATTTGCTCCCCACCACCCCCAAGAGGACCGGAGACAGGCAAATGGCAGCCTTTCTTGTCCCTTTGGATCTTGCTGGGATGATAATTTCCTCACCCAGCTCATTCCTCATTCATCTTGTGCAAAAGCATTCTTCACTTCAGCAAGAATTCTGCAACTGTAAGTGCTATTGCTGTTTGTCGGTATTATTCCTATCTGCATTTGAGGCAGTGATGTAATAGAGTGGTGGTCAGTGGTATTTGTGTAACATGTATGGCTAGATTTGCCAGGTTCACGCACGCAGGGAGAGCTACTGCATCTGGGCTGTATGTATCTGGATGAACATTTGAGGGCAGCAAACAGAAACTTTGCTTCTATCTTTTTCTATTTTCAGCAAAAAAAAATCCATGAGAATTTTCCAGTCTAAATAAAAGTACTTGTCATATTCCTGATCAGAAGGTCAATTTTGCCACATACGTAATTCCATCATCATACTCTCACTGAAGTTACCATGTACAAAACCAATCTTCCATAGGTCTTTTCTGCTTGGTTACCCATAAATTTCAGTAAAGAAAGTTCTGGGTTCACCCGAATAGTAGTCTTTAAAACTCTTTGTATCCTTATTATCACTCCCCCCCCCTTTTTTTTCTTAAGTCTACCATACATGGTAAAATGAGTCTTTTCTACAGTTTCATCACTGATTACAATACCTTTCTATACCTTGGGTAATTTTTCTGGCATCATACATCATTTTGTAAAAGTTTTACCTTAAATTGTAATAATGTGAATTTTAGTCTTTTAACCACATTCTCTCCCATTGGTCCATCTGAACATTATAACCAAATTCTTAGCCCATTTTATCATTTTAACTTGTTCTTCCTCCATTTTAACTCTCAGCAAAAGTGTGTACATTTTAGCAATCGCAAATTAAAATTTCAAATTCTATTCTATGTTTTTCAATTCCAATTACTTTTTCATTTATCTTTTATTTATCTTTCTCTTCATTGTACATATTTAAGTTCCCCACTTGGTTCTTCTACTAACAAATCTTGATGTGTTAACCATTTTTCTTTGCCCACTGTTTCTTTTTTCATACTGTAAAAAGTTTGGGCTGAAATGTGTTTGTTTGTGCCCATTTTGGGGCACACCTGCGGTCTGTATCTATTCCTTATTCATAGTATGGCACTTCTAACATGATTTTTAAGTCTACATTAATTTTGTCATGCCAATAAAAAATATACCATCCAAACCTGAGATTGTATCCTTCTAATTCTAACATAGAAAATTGTGTTCTGATTTACTGGCCTGAAACACTCTGGTCATGCTACTGATAACTTTGCTACTTGTGCCAGAGTTCTCTACATTCCACCCTATCCCTTCTTTGTTTTTCTCTCTTAGCAAACATGGTACATCTAGGGGGAAAAGCTTCAGAAGAAACCTTAAAACTACCATACTTGCATAGTTTGGAAAGCACCCTTCAAGTTCCTTGTTGCTGCTCTCATAAGTTGAAGAGAGGACATAGTAATAAATAATTTAAGACAGTTAGTACTGGTATAATAGGTTCATTTGAGTTTTAAAAGGAGCAAGTCAACACAAATGTTTATCTTTGAAGTTTACACAACTGAATTAATAAAATATGTTAACTATGTGCTGAGCAACAACTATTTGCATAGCAACTCAATCCCATGAACATAACAGAACCCTGTTCTCTATTCTGAGTTCCACTAGCCCAAGGCTATTTCCTTCTTTTCTCTTCAAATCTTTGGTTAAAGTCAATTTTACTACAAGCAGATTTGTAAATCTATTGACCCAGAAGTGAATATACCGAGTTGATCTTTGGTTAAAATCAGTTTCATTACATGCAGATGGGATTGTGCTCAAATGAGGTGTATATTACATGTATATTAGAAGCTGTAGCACAGGGGTGTCAAACTCATGGCCCATGGGCTGGATGTGTCATGTGCTGGCCATCCCCATGAGCTTGCTGACATAGATTTGTTTTAGACTTTCTGTGATGTAGTAGAGTGAGTGCATCCTGGGCCATGAAGTCCTAGACTCTAAAATTGCTTCATTTAAAATGTTTTAAAATGTTTTTATTTCTAAAAAATCAAATTAAAAAAATAACATTTAATAAAGTTTTTTAAGCCTCTATTCATCCGATTCAAATTTTGCTTACATTGGAGGAAAATACAAAGCTGCAGTTTTGCATTCTGTACATTTGGAAAGGCATGTATCTTCTAGAGTAATGTTTCTTATGTTTTTTTCTCTCAGGGCCCCTATCCCACTTTTAAAAATTATGGAAGTCCCCAAAAGAAGTTTTTCTTTGTATGAATTATATTTATCTGTATTTACTATAATTAAAAATAAAAACTGATGCATTCACCATTGCTACACAGGTCAGAAAAATGATTTGATGTTTGGTGGTATTTGAGGTAGGTTGGCAAATTATTTTGATTCTGTGGACCCCTGAGAGGCTTGGGGGGCACTTTGAGAACATCTGTTCTAAAGAGAAGGAAGAAGAAGGAAGACAGGGTTATGTTTTCCTTCCACATTACCTCAGAGTGAATCTGAATGAGCTATAAAAGAAGCTTTCTACTCATGCGACAAACTACGAGCAACTGTCATAGGGGATGGCAGAGTCTGGCAATTGCTTTCCTATAGAAAATTAACCAACTAGCAATGCCAATGCACTGATGACCCTGACACAGAGTCTTATTTCTGAACGATTTGAAAGTTGATAGACAGAAATGTTCCATTGCCACAGGTCAGAAAAATATTTGGAAAGAGGGTTAAATAATACATTTTTCTATTTCAGGATAATATTATCTCAAGGTAAAAAGGGAGTAGAAGTGAAGGCCCCAGGATGGTCAATACCAGGTGTTTCTTTTTCTTTCTAGGATAACCATCAATAGGTTTTTCTGAAGCCTTTTCAAATAAGCATGACAGAGGGAGGAACTTCAAGGCACTGGGAGGCAAAGAGACGTGATGTCAAGAGGGCAGAGGCCAGGCTCAGCCTGGGGCTGCGCAGTTTAGAAGAAGCCCGGCTCTACTATCTGAATACCATGACCAGGGAACAGCAGCGACTCCAGCAGGAACTCCTAAGGTTACAGAAAAGTGAGGGTTCCTTTGCCTCTTTTCATACAACATTTTGAGATGAAATCTCTACCTTTCAGTTGTTTAGAAACAACAGAGTAGAATTGATTTACAGGAGTTGAAAAATGTTGCCAAAATTGTCTTAAGGAAACTCCATGGTTAGAAATAGTGTAATTCAGCTTGGGAAGAAAATTCCACCTGTACCAACTTACTGGCCCTAATTAGATATAATTAGGGTTTACTCATTATACTGTGTATCATTTGAATGCCAATTTAAACAAAGGTATTTCAGTTTGGTAATTTTTCTAGGAGCCTATTTGGTGCTATGGTTAAGGTTTCAGGCTAAAAAGTAGGAGTTTGTGAGTTCTTGTCCCAAAAGCTAGCTGGGTGACTTTGGACCAATCAATTTTCTTCAGCACTAGTTAAAAGGCAATGGCAAACATTGCTCAGAAAACTGCAGGGATTAGTTTAGGTGGTCTCCAGGAATCAAAAATTGACTTGAAGGCATAAACACCTCCCAAAAATTCCTAAAGAGTTTTCCTTCAAAGTAACACATTAAAAATATCTCAGAAATGAAATGTCATATTTTTAAGTTTTCAAAAGTCTTTTGTCAGAGGCCTTCACAAGAATATCAGTGGAAATTTAACTCAAGTCCTATGATAAAAGAAGATACTTTATTATGGAATAGCATTTAGTGAAAAAGCAATTAGATAGCCAGAATAAACAGTTCTTCCAATAGAGAAATATAAACACTCCCAACAATCTCTAATAAGACCACTAGTTTTAATTTAAATCATCTGAAAGTACTTGGTAAAATACACAGTAAGTTATTCTAAGTCCATAAAAGCAGCAGTGGGATTCTACCGGTTCAAACCGGTTCTATAGAACCGGTTGTTATAATTCTGTGCAGTTTGGAGAACTGGCAAATCGTGCCCCTGGCTGGCCCCGCCCCTCTCTGCCCGCCCCTCCCCTTCCAGTCAGTCCTTATCACGCATGCGCAACATCGCATACATGCCCGATATCACTGACTGCATTCTCCCCCACCCCGTCACTCCTGGAGGTATTTTTTCCTCCTCCCAATCATCAGCTGTTCCAATTATCAGCTGTGCCGGGGATCCCCCTTGCTGTCTTCCTGGGACCCAGGGAAGC
This sequence comes from Pseudonaja textilis, assembly GCF_049901715.1. Lineage (NCBI taxonomy): Eukaryota > Metazoa > Chordata > Lepidosauria > Squamata > Elapidae > Pseudonaja > Pseudonaja textilis. The sequence goes on from NC_141992.1 coordinate 101,873,657, forward strand.
TTCCTGGGAGTGGCAAAAACCCCCCCAGGAAGCTTCCCTGAGGCCCAGTAAGCCTAAAAATGGAGTGTGGGGGGTTCTGCATGTGCCCTCTGTTTTTTGCCTTCTTGGGCTCCAGGGAAGCCTTCTGGGAGCAAAAATGCACCCCTAGGAGGCTTCCTGAGGCCCAGAAGACAAAAAATGGGGGGGGGGGAAGTGCTGCCAAAAAAGAAAGAAGCCATGCTTACCCAGGCACATGGCCACGCCCACCTAGCTATGCCCACCAAGCCACGCCCACAGAACCAGTTGTTAAAAAGTTTGAATCCCATCCCTGCATAAAATATATAATTTTAAAAAGTGTGATAGGTTACAGGAATATTAATTTCAGTTGGAGTACAAGGATATGAAAATGTCAAATCTAGTTTAGTATAACCAAATATTAAAAGCCATTATATTGTGTGGTTTCATGGGCTCAAATTCACTTCAACAAATGCATGAAGTACTGTCCCAGCTGAGGAGAAGAGGAAAAAAAAATCTCCTTTGAGGGGGATAAAAGACAGTTGAACAAAAAAAAATGAACATGGACAGATTTAAGCAGATCCTTTCTCTATTCTCAAATTGGCATTCCTTGATGGCTGGATGGCTCTGTTATTTCACTGGAAATAACAGAGGGGGGAAAAATCATCATTCTCAGACAGTTCATGTGTTCTCTTATTATTGTCTGCCTTTAGAGATGAAACTCGATAGCAATTATTTCTTTTCCCCTTCCTTAGGCTGCTCCAAGCAGAAATTCTTATCAGGCCCTGGACATATTCACTTTAAAACAACATTTCCTCTACCTCCTTCTCTGGATGTGCAGAATTCTGGTGGCTTCCATTATACAGGATTACGGTAAAAATTTGTCTCATTTGAGGTTGTCCAGTTGAGTCAGAGTCTTGGCTGTCTAACACCTGCAAATTCCACCTTCTTATTAATTGGCTGCAATGGGCCTTGTAACTTTAAATTGAAAGGCAAAAATGAGGTTCTGCAGTGATGGTACACTCTCAGTGTAGCAGTAAGAAACTAAGACTCAAGTGCTCCAGGTTATACACTTAGAAGGACCAGTCCTTACTGAATCTAGTGAGCCCCTGGCATTCCTGATCAACAGCTGCTGTGTGGCTTTTCAGTCTTTTCCTCTTGCTTAGAATTATCAGAGAGATATCAACTGAGCAACAAGCAGATTAACAGAGTTGGAAGGGACCTTGTAGGTCATCTAGTCCAACCCCCTCCCAAGCAGGAGGCCCTACACCATTTCTGACAGATGGGAGTCCAATCTCTTCTTGAAAGCCTCCAGTGATGAAGCTCCCACAACTTACAAGGCAAGCTGTTCCATTGGTTGATTGTTCTCACTTGTCAGAACATTTCTTCTTATTTTCAGGTTAAATCTCTCCTTGTTCAATTTCCATCCATTATTCCTTGTCTGGCCTACAGGTGCTTTAGAAAATAGCTTGAGCCCCTCCCCTCTGTGGCAGCCACTCAAATATTGGCACACTACTATCATGTCTCCCCGGTCCTTCTCTTCACTAGACTAGCCATGCTTAGTTCCTGTAACTGTTCTTCATATGTTTTAGTCTCCAGTCCCCTAATCATCCTGGTTGCTCTTCTCTGTACTTTTTCTAGAGTCTTAACATCTTTTTTATAGTGTGGTAACAAAACTGGATGCAGTACACCAGGTGTGGTCTTACTAAGGCTTTATAGAGTGGTATTAGTAGCTCGCTTGATCTTGATTTTATTCCTCTGTTAATACAATTTAGGATTGCATTGGCTTTTTTGGCTGCCTCTGCAGCCAAAAATTTCTACTGAGAGAAGAGAAAAGATGGAAGAAACCATGAAAAAACATGTTGGAGGGGGAGGTTACAGAGGGGCTTTTGTAAGCCTCTTACAAAAGTCATGAATGAGCTAACTTGATTGCCTTACAGTGGACATTCCACTCTTTACTGTAATTATGATTGTAAGCCATCCAGAATTACCCTATGATAAGATGGGTGACGAATAAATGTTACAAATAAATAAATTGTGGTTGTAAGCCAAGGACTACCTGTGGGGAGAAGTTGGAAGTGAGAAGCAGTGGGCCACATTCTATAGTCTCCCATAGTATTAACAGGAACTATTTTAAAGACATGCAGGTCAGAAAAGGATTTGTTTCCTATCAATTTTCTTTTCTCTCATGAAGAGAAACACTACCAGGCAAAATAATGATCTCCAGTGGGATGGATTAGATATCTGGGTTTTCCTTGCCTCCTTAGAGAGTACAATCCATTGATTACTTCTGAAAAGAATTATAATGAAAGAAGAGTAGCATTTCTCTCCTCCTTTTGTAGATCTCAAAGAAAAACATTGCCTAAGACTGGGGAAGTTGCATGGACAAAGCAGTCTTCCCTCCATCCATGGAAGCTCAGTGGAGATGTCACTGGTTGCGAAGGAAAGAGAAAAGGGCACTTGCCACCCTTGGAGGCCAAAGAGTCAAATGTTGTTGATGACAGAGACATGAGCAGCCTTAAAGACTCCATGGCTAAACAGCTAAATATTTCAGCAGAGTCTGTGGAGCAGAGAACTGATATCATAGAAGAGAAAGGAAAAGACTCAGTGAAAGAAGAGCCAAGGGATTCTCAAGCCAAAGATGCCATGACTATCACCAAACCCATGAATCTCCCTGAGAATCAAAGATTTTCTCTTGATCGTGAGAGGCTGATCATGGATCCTGAGGCCTATGCTGCTGATGGACGCCTCAGGACGATGTACAACAGGCCTGATTTCCTCAAGTCTTATGGTGAAGTTAGGAAAGCCCGCTATATTCGGCACAAGGGTATTCCAGCCTGGGAAAAGGAACTCAGCCTTCAAGATATATTTGGGCACAAAAAAACCATAGGGCATGCCTCCCAGGAAATGGTGGTTGCCAAAGCTAAGCCCTAAGCAGCAGAGTGAGCAGATCTAGCAAAGTAAAGCACCAAGAGGCCTCTGTTGAAAAGGCTGCAGAGACAAGATCATTTAGCTACTTGCAACAGGAAAGCTAAATGCAGCCTGGTCTCAAGCAGGCAGCAAAAACTGGAATTTTATTGAGCCTCTGGTGGGCTGCTGTGCACAAGGACAAGGTGGGGAAAGGGGGAGGGAAAGGTTCATTGGGAACATACAATTTGAGATCAGTTAATACTTGGTGACTTAGTTTTATCAGAAGTAGTAATCAAGTCACTCACGGCTTAAACCATACTGATATGAAGGAGGTTTGCGGAAGGAATATAAATGATGTCACAATTCCTATTTCAATTTTTTTGCTAGAAACTGGTAATTCTAAGTACATTTTGTGCATTAGATTTCAATTGGTGCATTAAATCCCAATATGTACTACAATTTAAAGTAAATCAAAATAGGTAATACAGCAGGATGTTTTTTAAAGCGGTGTCTTTCAGATCTTGGTTAAAATCCTTTGGTATCCATTATTTTAGCATTTTGGTGTGTAAATCATTCCCCCCCCCCCTTTTTTTAGTTTTTAATGGGGGAAGGGAAGTAAATAGCTATAGAGTGAATCTTCAATTCAGTTTGGCTCCTGGCATTTATCTAGATGAGTCCTGCAATTTTCCTGTCCCTGCAATTTTCTTGGCAAGTTTTCATAAGTGATTTGGCATTGGCTTCTTTCAGCTACACTTATGTAACACCTTCATTAGGTCCAGCCAAAATGGCACAAAAACATGTATAAATTTCCTTGAGAGCAATGTATTAAGCTAAAATTGTTTATAGAAAGTGAACAATTGGGAAAAAAATGCAGGAAAGTCCAAACATTAAGGGCAGATATGGGGCCTATGAGTTCTGTACTTCAAACTCAATCTGAATTCAGAGGATGCAGATTGCAGGTATCAGATTAAAGGCCTGACACTGAAATTTGCAGGTTTCAGATTAAATTTAACATTCTAGGATAAAGAAATGATGAGTTCCTCATTTCTGTAAACAACATAATAATCTATAATTTGTCTTTCTCTTTCCCTAACAAGTTTGCTTTCTGGTTATAGATGATAGACAGTCCAGTTCTTCATAGCAGCCGATGTGTTCTCAGAATTCAAAACATACCTTAAAAACATGTCTCAAAAAGATTAAAGGCACTTATTGCATTGCTTCATTAAAAAAAACCCCAAACAATAATACCAACATGCTTTTATCATCCAAAATGTCATAAATTAGTAAGTAAGCTTCCAAGTTTTGAAGAAACCAGAAGATGGCTCAGTGTTTTGAGGGGTCTCTTTCAAATGGAGCTTCAAGCCAGGGGAGACAGTAAAGCTCTACAAGGGGTTTATCAGACTTGTCCACTGGTGCTAGTCTGCTCAGCTGGCAAGACTCTGGTGTGCTCTAACCGCACAGTCTTTTCTAGTTTCCTGCATGCCTGAAGTAGCAAGAGTGTCATGGCAGGACCAGCTAGGAGGCAAGACACCACTATCCCAGCAGCAGGGAAAGCCCTTCCATTTTCTGACTGGAAATACAGAGTCCTGTGAATGGTTATAACTATTTGGTACCAGTACCATGACATTAATCAAGTAGCACAATACATATCTTCCCCAACCTTGGTTAGAATGTTTGGCTAGTTTCTAAAACTCTTTCTTTTTGGTCTGAATTATAGCTATATATGTATTTGGATTCACATATAATTAATTCTTTTAAAAAGGAAAAAAACACACTCCTCTACCTGAATCCCCACTGATACTACAATTCTGACAAATCCAGCCAGCATGACCTTAAGACTTCCATTCCCCTTACTTAATAATGTTTCATTAGGAGAATCAACTCATTTAGTGCAAATTCATACTGTGAATGATAACATTGGATAACATTCAGTTAAATTCAGTTCCAAATTATCATTTCAATTTTATGTAACAAACAATTACTTTTCATCAGCATTTGGAAACTTGTGTTAGTATGTGGGGGCTTTCAAATGTTAGTAGTCTATCTAGGAAATATAAATGTGGCATCTGTTATTAAAAATGTTCTGGGAAATGGATGGTTCTGATTAAGTGATTCATTCAGTATGCGATACTTTCTTTATTGAATATACCTATGTATGTGATTATGGGTTTACAAAAGAGGTGATACATCTTCTTTTCTAAAACTAAGACAGCCTACACCCAGTCAAAGAGTGGGTGGGGGACCACTTAGAAATACTCCAATACCACATTTGATTTGCAAACTCTATTTAAATAAATACACCTGAAAGACACTTCAGGCTCCCCAAGATCTTTTGACCTTTCATTTTTTCACTAATCTAAAGAGATCTTTTTGACCTTTGCAAGCCCTGGCAAGATTATTTATGTTCACTGTTGCATTGCAGTTATTACATATTTGGAAGATTGTTTTGCCAGGGGGCATTTTTAAACAGGTGTGATAATCTGGTACTCTTTACAGTGCATTGACCGAATTCTCTTGCCCACGGGCTTTCTTGACTAAAATTGATGAGTATTGGTATCCAGAATCCCTAGAAAGTACCAGGCTGTCCGCATCTTCCTCAATACATCCTCAGTATTTATCAGAGACTCCCACTCAAGCTAGTGACTTCTGTATAGACATAAATAAGATTGTACTGTAACTTGCCTGCAATCATTAGAATTTATTTCAAATAAAAACAGTGATGGAAAAAATCAGGATGTCAGACTTTAAGATCATCTTGCTGCTGAAATACAAATTATGAAATACAGTTTATTTGCAATGTCAACCACATACACTGTTATTCAGTGATAAATTCAATTTGCAAATTTGGGACATACTCGGTTGTCAAAAGAGGTCTGCCAACAAAAAGACAAAGATCTTCATTCCAGCAACAGGCATGGTAAATATTCTTAGTTTTTTTCATAGTAGAAATTAAAACAAAAACTGAAGCTGGTGTTCCCTTGAGATATGTGTTGAGAGACCCGGTTCTGCCATTGAGGGCAGATAGATGACTTGTTGAAATTGTGGGAAGAAATATCCATTTGGTTCAGTTCCAAGAAGGAGAAAAGCACTGGAGACAAAATGGAGGCTGACTGGAAAGAGGTTCCATTTATTGATGAACAGGACCACCTTTGTGGTTCTGGACCACATGGAGTTGAGAGTGGAGGGGTGTTATACCTTCTCTTGGGCTTTGCACTTGAGCTTCCTGTTCCTGTGCAATAACGTGTATTCTATTGGCTGTTGTAGGGGTTATGTAAGGGTCATAGCTGGTTTTATAGGTTGTCTGAGCTCCCAGGTTTGGTTGAAGTTTGGTTTGCTGAGATGATGCAATGAAGAGGCTTGTGTTCTGAAAGGGTGTTGGGCAGTGGTGGGATTCAAATTTTTTACTACCGGTTCTGTGGGCATGATATGGCAGGCGTGGTGTGGTGTGGCGGGCATGGCAGGGGAAGGATACTACAAAATCCCATTCCCTTCCCACCCCACTAACCTGCTTTCCAGCTCTGTTCTCATGCACAGGGCAACAAAAGAAGACCTAGCCAATCAACTGGGACTCGGGAGGCAGAGATAGATGGGGGCGGGGCCAGTCAGAGGTGGTATTTGCCGGTTCTCCAAACTACTCAAAATTTCTGCTACCAGTTCTCTAGAACTGGTCAGAACCTGCTGAATACCACCTCTGGTGTTGGGCAATTCCTATTATGGATTAATGGCTTTGTCCTGCTTTGGATCTTGAGTGAGGGCTAATCCTATCACTCTGTCTTTGTTCAGGCTTTGCTGCAGGGAATTTCAAAATATCCTGTCTTGAATGAATTTCTGCCTGCAGTATTTGCTTTGCCTATTTCTTTATCTCTTATAAGTGCTGATATCTGCTGGGGGTTATTAAGGTGGGAGCTGCTTTCTCCTTCCAAGAGTATGTTTCTCCATTTCTCCCTTTGGGAAATACAATATTCTGCCTTTTTAATATTTCTCAAAATATTTCATTCTTTTGGAGTGGGATGGGTGCTAACTTTCTACAAAGGGAACACTATCTTGTTAGAGAAAAGAACAACTTTAAAGAAAAAGTAATATGAGCATCTTTAGATACAGAAATGTTCAACACCACTACCTTGATTATATAGTCTTTTGAAAAAAAGAAAGGATGCCATAGTGTGAGGGTATACATAGAGTGAGGAGGAAGAGTTAAAAGAAAATCATGATGAGAAGTTCAACTATGGGATCAAAACCCTGCACCATTTTTAGATGTTCCCCATTAAAATGAGGCTTTGATCAAGCAGTAATGCCTGTCATCTTGTCCCTTTTGACTTCCCTTACAGACTGAGTAGTTTCAGCCTCCTTGGGGTTTGTCAGCCCAGATTGGTTTGCCAGTCCTGTGTCCAATTTTGGGTCCCAGGAAGGGGTGCTTGGATTTTCTCTCATACAATCTAATGCCAGGACAGTGTTTGGGGGCCCAGCCAAAGTATTTGGAGCCATGAGGCAGAGTTGAGACCCCATTAGGGGTGCCATACGTTGAATGAAAAAGCATCACCATTAGGGTGTTGGCTAAAAAAGTCATTATAAAAATACCTTTGGGAGGAGAAATAAACTCAATCAATCAATCAATCAGAATGGTGTCAGTGTTCCGAGTAATGATCCCAGTCAATTCAGGACTCTGAGGCTGTAGCTTTTCTCAAAAAGCTTTCTTTATTGGATAGATATATCATATTGGCATGTTCAGGTGTGACTCCAACTCTAAATATTTCCTGCGGTTTGGTAAAGTTAAAAGAGTAGATATTCCCCACCCCCCAGTGTCACAGTTCACATTGACCAACCAGGTAAGCGGCAGGCTTCTCAGCTGCTCCCTCCAGCTGTTACCAGCACTGGTTGAGATGACCTTGGTTCCCAAGAGCCCTACTGCCATTATGTCTGGCACTTTAAAAGAAACTATTTTACACTACATTGGTCCCCGCTCCCCAATATGTACATTGGTCCCCATATGTATGGCAACCAAGAAACAAAGAAAAAGAGAATATGGCTTCAGCTAAAGTCGTTTCAAGAGTTGACAAACGGAGTTGGAAGGGACCTTGGAGGTCTTCTACTTCAACTGCCTGCTCTAGCAGGACACCCTATACTAGGGGTCTCCAGCTGGCTGAGGAATTCTGGGAGTTGAAGTCCACAAGTCTTAAAGTTGCCAAGGTTGGAGACCCCTGCCCGATACCATTTCAGACAAGTGGAAGTTACACAATCATCCACAGCAGTCCACTAGGAAAATCTGCTTTGCAAAGGCAAACAATAATAACAAAGAGTGTTCCAAGTGCAAGAAACATTTTCCTGTGAACAGCTGTCTTGCTATTTTTTATCTGGGTGATTTGTTGCTCACTAAAACTTGCTTTTCTAATTCCAACAGCTTCTTGTACAGTTTCTCTGCTGCGTCTTCATTAATATCCATCTGGAAATCAAAGAGGCAGGTAATCATTAAATATGCATATATGTTTAATAAATAAATAAAGGAGGGGGGAGTTGAAGTGCTAGTTCAGCTTCTGTCTCATATGTGAGATCTTTCTCCCCACGAAGTTGCCCAATTAAAAGCCACAGAAGCTGAAAGTATGTGCAATGCAAATCCACTGTCAGAAAAGCTGATGGGCAGGAAGATTCAATGAGACCCTGCATGGTACAGCTGAACCTCTCCCAAACAGCTGTGAATAGAAAAATCCCAGAAACTAGACTGGAGCGAGGAGCGACAAACTCAAAATGCTGGGTTAGTGTATTCCTCAAGATCCAGTCTGGGGTATGACTAAAGAATCCTGCTTTCCCATGTGTCTGCCACATCTGGACAAAGTGATTATTAGTAAAATCAACTCACATATAATATTTAGGATGACAAAATGTGTACAGGCAGTTCTTGAGTTACAACCGTAATTGCACATTAAAGTCAGGAGGACATTAAGTGATTCATGTTAAGTGAATGAGCCTCCACCCCAGCTCTCCTCAATGCATTTGTTAGACAAAGGTGTAGGTCAAATGCTTGGATTGTTAAGTGAGCATGGGGTGAATCAAGGGTGGGGAAGGCCAGGGCAGGGGCTACTGTAGGAATTAGACCACCTGCCTCTGGCCTCCCAATGCCTTCTCCCACTGAGATATTTCATGCCCGCTTCACTTGGGCCTCCTCTACCCAGCCCCAGCACCCACCACTCACTCAGATCATGCACTTACCTTTCAAAGATCTCCAGAGCTCAGGATGTCAGGGTAGGAAAGGAGGGCAGGCTGACCATTACCGGATCCCATGGCAGAAAAGAAGCTTTTTTTGAGATGCTGCCAAAGCTCTGTGTTTTCAGCAAAACTCTTTCCTTGCTAAATGCTACCTCTCTTTCCCAGCAAAGACATGTGGTCACATGCTGCCTCAGCAAGTGCAACCTCTTCCCTTGTTATCGCTCTCCCTCTTTCTGCAGGCAAATGTATGTTCTTCCCAGGGAATGGATGCATGGGGTGCGTGTGTGTGTGTGTGTGTGTGTGTGTGTAAACTATTCCTTGCTGCACGTGTGCATTTGCTAGGAGAAAGAGGCAGGGTGGGCTGAATGCATTTGCAGGGAGAAAAAGGAGAATGGTAGCAAGGGAAGAGATTGCATTTGCTGGGAGAAAGAGGCAATATATGGTTGTGTGCAGGAAGAGAGAGAGGCAGCATATAGCAAGAGAATAGTTTTACTAATAAAACCAGAATCTCAGGAAGACTGCTTTTCTATCACTTGGCTCTGTAATGGAGTGATATGTCCTCTTTTCCTACCCCAACAACCTGAGCTCTGGAAAGGTAAGTGAGCAATCAGTGATAGAGGCGAGCAGGCAGGCAGGAGTGTACATAACTTTCAGGCTCAGTGCCTATGGAGATCTGCGTCAGGATGGGGGGAAATAGGCGGAGGGGGGGAGATATGTTGCAGCGCCTCTGTGGTCAGCGCCGCTTCAGTTGTAAGGGCAAATGACCGCAGAGATGCTGCAACGTACACAATTTCAGAACTGGGTCCTAAGTACTTTTTGGGTATCTGTCATGACTTTGAACTGTTCCTAAGTGACCTTTCATAACTCTAGGACTATCTGTATGTGCCTAGGCTCTAACACAAGAAAATTAGGGGGATTAAAGACTGGGATGGATGGGGTTTATTGCAATGAGTATGGCTTACACAGAAATATCTCTCCAATTTCTAAAATTCTACATTCATTAACTATGTGACTGTTTATAAGATGTACTGGAAAGGACTTTCTGGCAATCCTCAGTGGGAACCCTAATTTATACTGCCTGGTTGTAGAACTATCCATAAATGTATTGCACAGCACTCTATACCTACAGAAACAGTGCTTACGGTATCATTTCATCAAAAGAATTGACTTACCTTGCGGCTCTCAGTGTAATTCTTCCCAAAAACAGTAGTACAACTGTAATATTTCACCAGGGGATCCAGCAACTCTGGCTTCTGCTTAAACAACCAAATCTAGAAGGGATCCGAAACATTTCTTATTCCATGGGCTCTCCATTCAAGACACTCCATGACAGTGCTGAGAACATTTAACATCTCAGCACTGGGAGGCTTTTCACAGAAAACAAGGAACAGGGTGATCTATCTAAGGGATGGCAGGAGGAAAGAAACACCTAAAGAAGATAACAAGCAGGTCAACCCAGAGCACAAGCAATAAAAGAGATGGAAGCATTGCTCAGGTTTTAAGAGAACTTGGCTGATTTCAGAGTGCATGGAAGCAAAGCCATGTTTCCTGGTCACTGCTGAATTCTGCCTCCAATTTCTAACTCTACAAGATCAGTCTGCAGCCCTCAGCTGTGAGGGAAAGAAATATATACATTGTTTCTATAGACTTCTTACCTATTTTTACTGCCTATTCTTTTTTCATTAAAAGGAATGTACTAGGCAAGACCAAACCCACAACATTTGCAAGAGTTTTGCCTTTACCACAATAAAATAGCTATCAGCGTTGAGTCATGCAATCTAGATAGATGTTGTGGTTAGCCGGCAGCAGGTGCGGATGGTGGAAGAGAGCGAGGACTCAAAGGAGGGGGCAGGACCATCAGGGAGTGGACCGCTGCCTTCAGGGATGGTGGGGGCTGGCAGCAGTGATGAGGAGGTTCCAGAAGAGCCCGTGCTAAGTGCGTGTGAGCGCAGGATGATTCGTAGAAGAGAACAGCTAAAGCTGTACAGACGACTCAGGAGTAAGGATGCAACGTAATGGCCCCTCCCTCCAGGGAATATAAGCCTGGTTTCAAACGGTTTTTGCCTTGCAAAAACATTGGAAGGATTCAGTATGTGATTACAGACTCTGATTTATGTGAAGACTTCTGCCAAGGTTTTTTCTACTTGGACTAATTGGCTGCAAGCCATTGGTTATCTACAAAGAGGTTTATTTGTAGATTAAAACCCTGAAAGTTTGAGTTATTGAGTTTATCTGTGTTTGCTCTCGGAGATTTTGACTGGGTCAGAACAATAGGACAGGATAGAACCAAATGGCTATGTGGATACCCTGAGCCATGGATGTATCTAAGAGCATTTTACCTGTGCTTCTGCTCCGTTGTACGGTATCAGAGTGTATGTAGGGGTGCACAGGCGTAGCTAGTAGAGCAAAAAAAAAGCAGAAAGTTAGTTTTCTCTTCCCCCATGAAAAAAACTGAACTAAAAAATCTGTTTCAAATGAATCAGTTTTACAATTTTACTAGCCATTTTAATATTCCTGACAGAAAATTCTCAAATAGGATTTACACTGTGGGTACTACAGGATAGAATGGATGGGCAACTCTTTCTGAGCTAAGAACCTAGCTTGAATTTTAACATCATATAGTGGATGTATTCACAAAATAGCCACCATGGGAACCTTGCCACAATGGACACAGCCATAACAAAACAACCATTTAATGGAAGGTAAGCCAGAAAGGTAGAATTCTTAATAAATATGATTCTAATGACAAGTGCCTCCTTTGGCAATATGCCAGCTTCCATTTAATAGCTTTGCAAAGGATTCCTTTATAGTCAAGCGGGCAGAGAATTTGTTGGGCACCAGTGTTTAGGAACACACTGGCAGGTATGAAATAGTTTGTCTCCGTATAACGAAGTAAGAGATACTTTCAGTACATTTTGTATTTTTCACATTATGCTGAATCCTGAGGTACAAATCAGTTTTTCTTATGATTCTTTATGAAACTGAATCAATCCTTCTCTCCCTCAAGTTTACATTTGTGATGCAATAATACTTCAAAAGGCACTTACCAGCCATAAGAAAGGGAAAAGCAGCTTCCAGAAAAGAGGGGACATCATTTCATATGTCATATTGGTCATTACAATACCTGGACACATGACACTTGAAAATAAACCCTAATGTGGAAAAAAGAGAGAGGGAAGCAATGGGAGGTGGAGAGAAGTTTATCATATAAAATATAATCACACTACACATAGTCATGCTCAGCTATGCCTGTTGACTAATCCACACACAAAAAAGGAAATAAATTCTTTTCTAAGCCTCCTTTTCCAAAACAGTCTCTTCTGCGTTTTATGAATATAAACAGCAGAGGACTAAAATGGTGGTATTTGGCCTTGAGGCCAATAGAAAGGGACCTCCATAGAGTGAAATTGTTCTCCAGGCTTAGGGATCTTTTGGCAATGAAGTTGATTGTTGTTGGTCAAATGAGACAATTCTTCCCATGTCCTGGTGGGTCTTTCAGAATTATATAAGACATTGAAATTTAAGAGACCCACCATTTAAATTTTACAACCTAAACTACATAATAGCACAAGCAGAGAATGAACTGGGTGCAACTTTTATCTTAAAAGCAAACCCCATCTCTAAGATTAGGGCATCTACAGCAACCAGAGATTACATGACGAAGTTCAATGTAGCCAGGAGAATATTTGTTGTTTTTCTACATGGTAGCCTGGCTTTATCTTGCCAGTTCCTCCCAAATCTTGAATCTCAGCCCTTTCATTTGCCTTCTCTCTAAATCAGGCACCTGGCCCATATAGGGAAAAATGGCAGTCAGAAGGACAAAAGATGGAAGACAGGATGGGAGAAATTATGGCAATGTTCTACTTTGATAGTGACAATGCAATATGTAGGTAAACTATTTCTTGAATAATCAGACAGAGTCAGAACAATGACAAATTCTACATCTGCATCAATATGTATCTAAAAAGTTAAAATGTATCTTTATCTGAAATAGGCACATATGGTAATTTGCTTACAATACCTTGCTTGATTCCATTACTTGCTATAAAGGTCAATGCTATAAGATATTGAAATCTATGAAGCTGTCCCTTCTCTGTCTCTGAAGCTTTAGAAATCTCAGCTATGTATTATTTACAAACTTTGAAGCTTATCTTTCCAGCCACAGGGACAGCATACTTATTCTTTGATGTTTCTGCTGCAGTCCTCTGAAAATCAGAAGAGCTGAGCCTCACCTGCTTGTTGAAATGGTTGTTTAAAGCCACACTTGCAAGATCAGTGCAGTATTTAGAGGAACTGTAGGACTGTTTCCCCTGCTTGTGCTGGATGTCATCAAGGCTAAAGTTAGATATATGGGCACTGACTGAAGAAGTCCAGATGAGCTGGGAAGGATTTTCAAGGCAGCAAAGAAGAGGCTCCAGCTGCCGGATCTGAAAGGAAACAAACCAAGGTTTCTAAGATTTCAAGCCTATAGAACTGGGAAACATAGCAGCTTTACAATATCAATGCTATGACGACATGCTTATTTTCAGAAGTCAAAACTACAAGGTGTACATGCATTTGCTCAAAACTTCCCTACCAATACAAAATGTCCAAAGAAGTTGGTTGCAAAGACTTCCTGCAGGCCATCTGGATTGACCCTGTCCTGCTGGGTCATCAGCCCCTCTGCTGTGGTGAGCATTCGAAATGCCTTGCTGAAAAGAAGACATTACATTTAATTTTTCCAAGGAAAGGACTGAAACTTTAATGATTACCAAAAATATCATTTCCTTGCCATTAAGCATTTGTGTAGAGCTCCGATTTTTCTTTTTGTTATTGTGAGAATTGGCAGAATCCTTAACTTGAAATCAAGTTTCATTTGAAAACTGTAGAAGTCTAGAATTCTTAAATTTGACCATCAGCAATCTCCAGTAAAGTTTTAGAAGTTCTCCGAGACCTCAAAGAAAATAACCAAAAGTGAGCCATGAGTTCTAGTTTTTTTCTGTAACATACAATTGGCTAGTGTCCCCTATTGAAATTGCTGTTGAAAAGCAGCACTTTATTATGTTCTGTTTGGCAATATAAATGGTTGATCCTTGACCGCTTTCTCTTAAACCTATGTAAAAAGCAGTGCCTCTATATATTTTTCAATGTGATCCAAGCTTTTTCCTACAGCATAGCTAATTTGGTTGAAAATACTTGGCACTGGCACAATAATGCAGTGGTTTTTTTTTTTTCTGAAGCCTCTTTTTGTCCAAAAACTGGTTTGGACTGAATGTGATAAACTTCGACCAACATATCGGGCAACAATGGTCACCCTGACAAATGAAATTAGAAGAAAGCTACAGTGCGTATGATGTGAAGAACAAAACAGATAGTAGTCTTGGGCTTTCTTTAAGTCAAGGCTTTTAAATTTCTGCCACCAGCATATAAGCAAATTTTATGTCTAAGCTGTGAAAGGTAGAAAGTAATTTTAAAACTTGGAAGGAGAGCTTCTAATTCATGGATGTCCCAAAAATCCTATTGGATATATATTCTCTAGCACTATTGCACAAAAGAAAGGACAAAGAAAAGCATGTGGGTGGCCAGGAATTGGATTCTGCTCTGGACAAAGTAGAAAGGGGTGGCACACCTCATGGATCTGGTTCCAAGAAGGCAAATTCATAACTCTTGTGTGGCTTTAATGTTTTTAACACAGGAGAAAGTCTGCATGGGTAAAGAGTAAGACCAGGCTCTGACCCTGGTTAACTTATCTATTTGCTACTCTTTACTGAAATATCCATTGTATCCATACCTCCATTTTATATGGCACACGTAACACCACTTTTATGAGAGCTGCACTGGTTACTGATATGCTTCTGGCTGCAATTCAAGGGACTAGTTGTCATCTTTAAAGCCCTACATGTCTTGGGACTGGAGTACCTGAGGGATTGCTTTTTTCCAAGAGTCTCCACCCTCCAACTCAATCTATCAGAATGGGCATGCTGCAAATCTCATTAGCCAGAGTGTTGGCTGGTGGGGATTAGATAAAGGTAAAGGAGTCCTTGAGGTTTTTACTTTGCTAATAGCTGCTCTAGGGGGTGGTACTCACCTCCATTTTAGGGGGCATTGAGCCAGAGCTTTCCAAAAGCTTTTCTGCAGTCATGTAGCCAGCTTGATGTCAGAGAGTGCTGTTACTTTCTCACTAAAGTGATACCTATTTATCTATTAGGTTGGCAGGAGCTAGGATGAAGATATGAGCTCACCCCATTGTGTGGTGCTTGGGTCTCAAACCTGGGCTGTCAGCCAAGCCCAGCGTCTTCATTGTTGAGCCACTGCACTGCCATGGAGGTGACTAGATGATGAGCTTTCTCCACAATGCTGCCTGCTCTATGGAACATTCTCCCTTCAGAGGCTAGAATGGCCCCAACCCTGTTAGCCTTTCATCAGGCTCTAAAGATCTGCCCATGTTCCTAAGCTTGTGCTGAATGTGACAAGAGTTCCTGGCTGTATTGCTAATTGGCTAAGTACCTCGGCTGCTATGTATATTTATTTTAGATGTTTGTATTAATTTTTATTTTAAAATGTTTAATGTCTTGTATTGTAATGTATTTTTTAAATTGTAAGCTAAGGGGTAGCTATAGGGAAGGAAGGAAGGAAGGAAGGAAGGAAGGAAGGAAGGAAGGAAGGAAGGAAGGAAGGAAGGAAGGAAGGAAGATTTCTGACATCCACTGCCCATTTCCCACAAGGAAATGCGAATTTGTAAGTAACTCCCACTGATTTTTTTTAATGCCTATGATCATTCTGTTTCTCTGTTTAGGTAGGGAAATGTTATACCTGGAGAAGAGGCCACGTAAAAATGCCCAGAAACTGACACGTGGATTGACCATGATCCCAGCATTCAAGAAGAGATAATCCAATCTATGAAATCTATACAATGAAGGTAACACATGGTTATTGCAAGAAGAAACAGGAACAAAATGTCTTGCCAAAAACAAAAACCCTCTTAGTTGCATAATTTAACTTGAAAGGCTTAAATGCATAACTAATCTAAAAATGTAATATGTCAATATGTAATAACTAATAACACTCTGTCTTCCTCCAAGAGGTAGTTCTGGGCTAAATGTTCATATTTATGAACTGTTAAATGGAGAAACCAGAAGGCTGATCTCAGAATGACCTCTCCCTGAGCAGAAACAAAAAACCACCTCCTTGCTTTGTATTCACATTTAAGAAAATTAATTTTCTTCTCTTAACAGAGTATTTAAACATATATGCCCGAAGAGTCCAGGAAAAGTTTTACTACTTGATTTTGCCAACTGTACAAGGACATGTTTAGCCATTAAGTAGTGGGATTACAATTCTTACGATACCTTACCATTAGATGTTCTTATTGGCATTGATGAGGATGAACTTCAACATTTATGAAGAATACTCAAATTATCTATTTACTCACATAGTATATAAGCACAATGATCTTTGTTATTGGTCCAATACAGACAAAGAAAAACTTGGAGTAATAACTCTGCAGTTATCCTATGGCACAAATTTTTGCATATTCCATAATTCATACTGCATAAGATCTGTAGTGC
This sequence comes from Pseudonaja textilis, assembly GCF_049901715.1. Lineage (NCBI taxonomy): Eukaryota > Metazoa > Chordata > Lepidosauria > Squamata > Elapidae > Pseudonaja > Pseudonaja textilis. The sequence goes on from NC_141992.1 coordinate 101,890,309, forward strand.
TCCTCGACAAAATATCCATCACATTGGGTCCAAATGTCCATCAAGAGCTTACACTGGTATAGACCACCCTTTCCTTGAATGGATGGGTGGACTGGACATTAACATTTGAACCACTGTTAAGTCCATGTTTTTGCCATACGCTAAATAAATAAATAAACTGCATAAGAAAAGTGTACCAGTCTTAGAGGTAACTACACCGAGGCCACCCGGCATCGTCCGGATGAAGGCGTTGGCTTGGAGTTATGTCTGGTGGCCTGGATTGGACGATGACATCGTCAAGTGGGTAAGCTCATGCCACCTAGCGGGTCCCATGGCAGAGAGAGCCGTTAGATCCACAAAAGAAGCATTAGCCAGATTCAGCAAGGAAGATTGGCATCACAGACTCTCCCGCTTCTTACTAAGCCAACACTCAACCCCCTTGCACGGTCACCAACAAATCCCCAGCTGAACTTCTGATGGGTAGACGCCTAAGGACTGTATTGGATAGGCTCCACCCTCACTATTGCCCTGATACCCTCTCGCTTCAATGATGGGGGTCAGAGATTTTGTCTTGCAGGAACATGTCTTCGCAAGAAACTACGCCGGAGACCCGCTTTGGATTCCTGGAGTGATAGTAGCCATCACCGGTCCCAGGTCGTACCGCGTCCAGCTGGAAGACGGCCGCATCTGGAGAAGACACCTGGATCAGCTAAGGAAGCGACAGGGCACCTTCGCCAGTGCCGGATCGTGGGCTCAGGTCGACCCCAGGTGCCACACCAAACGCTATATCGAAGACCGTGCCAGGATTCCTTAGCCACCACCACCCGGACCAAGGAGCAGGCAGTAGACCAGGACTGCCCGATGGGTCCTCCACTTGAACCAGCAGACGGGCCACGACATCACCGACCAGTAGCACCGCACCGGTACCAGCGCAAACCGCAGAGCGAGGCTGCACCCCATCACCAACCCTACCGGTTTCCTTGAACACTGAGACACTTGGTAACTCACCTGAGATTCTGACGCTCGGGCGCCAGCACAGACCGCCCGCTTATTTAAATGACTATGCGTGTTCGCATCTGGGGGAAGGGGTGTTATGTCCCTGGAACTTACCAAAGTCCCCACCCAGGTCCGTTCATGCTGCGGGGCGTTTGCTGCCCTCATTGGCTGGCCTTCCCTCGACAGCCGGCTATAAAAGCCAGCTGCAGGGTCCGCCAGCCGCTGTTCGTTGTGAGCCTGCTCCAGGCAAGGCTAACACGTTCAGTCCTTTATTGCTCCAATAAAGTCTTGTTGCATCCATGCCCTGGTCTAGCCTCTCATTGCTCAACTACAACAAAAAGCATCCTAGGTCAGTGGAGTGAGGAAAAAATCAACACCAGTCATTTTACATTAGAACAAACTACTGCTAAAGCTTCTAGACCATAGAAGTAAAATTAGAAGTAGTTGCCACTGCAGGGACCAGCAAAAAGTATGCTTTCTAGCTATGCCCTTCCCTCACAATGCCTTTCTGCCATCTTTCTATTGTTTTTTTTGCTAGTCAAAGGTTCTCAGTTGTTTGTAGAAGAATTAGTGCAAGGCCTCCATTGCCTCCTTTCACTGTTGTTCTGTGCCTGGTTCTCTATTTGTTTCTGCTATCAAATGTTTTGCTCTGCTTTGAAAAAAAAAAAGATTAGTGGTATCCTTAATCAGGAGTGGGATTCTACAGGTTCAGGACAGTTCGGGTGAACCAGATCCCCTCCCCTCTCCGGAGTCCCCACGAGGCCCTTCTGGCTCCCAGGTAACTGTAGGGTAGCCTCCTGGGAGCAAAAACGGGGCATGGGGGGGGGGGGTCCAGCGCTGCCCCCCTGCTTTTGCTCCTAGGAGACTCCAGGGAGGTTTGCTACACCAAAAATACAATGTAGGGGGGTCCGGCGCTGCCCCCCGTTTTTGCTCTCAGGAGGCTCCAGGGAGGCTTGCTAGGCCGAAAACGCCACCCTCCCACTCTGCTTTTGCTCTTAGGAGGCTCCAAGGAGGCTTGCTAGGCCCCATTTTGGGCCTAGGAGGCCTCCCTGCAGCCTCCTGGGAGCATCTAGCCATCCAGTATGCCTGGATTCAGTGTTTAGCCAAAAGAACATTTGGAGCTAATACAGTATTGATTACTGCCTTGGGAGTGTTCCAGGTAAACAAAACTATTTTGTAGTCTCCTAAAACTGTTGGAGCCAATCTTCTTTCTTTATTCCATATCCTCCACTTCAAAGCTAGTAACTTGCTCTGCTTTTTCATGCCAGGCTTAGTGTGGTGAGTTCAGAGTGGATTTTGTAGAGAACAGCTTGCCTTTAGGTCTCAGTCATTTGCTCAATTTCAGAGCATACATTACATAATTTCCAAAGCATAATTCAGACTATTCAGCAGTTTGCCTAGCTGCTGCTTCATTACTTCAATTGCTGTCACAACCTTTATGGAGCGTCCAATGGCCTTTTAAGTTTGACAAGCAAAAAACACAGTAAATATTTCTCACAAATATTTTCCTTCTTCCACTTTGTGTTCGATATTTAACATACCAAATTATGTGCTCTGTTACTATTCAGGTAGTTTGCAAACTTGTGTTTTTGTTGTTGGAAGACAACTATTTAATTTGAAGATGGTGGTAAATTCTTGGTAATAAAATGGCAAGTAGAAAGGCTCACTTCTACTTGCCATTTAGAAAGGGTTAGAAAGAATGAGAAGGTTAACCTTTGCTTTGTTTCCAGTCTCCTTTTCTTGACTTGGTCTTCATAAAAAGTAGCTTTGGAATTGAAGCCATATGTGTTAAAACAAAATTATTTCTGTTTTAAGTACAAGTATGCAAAAAGTTTCAAGATTAATCCAAGATGTTTAATGGCTTTAAATATCTGGGTTTTGTGCTAAATGTTTAACTCAGAGGTCTTCAAACTTGGCAACTTTAAGACTTGTGGACTTCAATTGCCAGAATTCCCAGCCAGCTATGCTGGCTGGAGAATTCTGGGACTTGAAGTCCACAAGTCTTAAAAGTTGCCAAGTTTGGGGACCCCTGGTTTAAGTAGAAAGAGGTTCCAGCTGAAAATATACCATGAATAGCATGGAGATGCATGGTAGCTCTTTCTTTCTTTTTCTTTCTTTCTTTCTTTCTTTCTTTCTTTCTTTCTTTCTTTCTTTCTTTCTCTTAAAAGGAAGAAAAAGAAAGATGGAGGGATGGGAGAAAGTAAGGGAGGGAAGGGAGAAAGAGGGAAGGGAAAGGAATGTGAATGAGATATGGATGGATGGATGAATGGATAGAGGGAGGGAGGGGAAAAAAAAGGAGACGAAGGAAGGACCACAAACCTTGGCACGAAATGCAGCTTCAGAGGATGCTTTGAAACAGTACAGCAATCCCGGGCTGGAAGGAACCTCAGGGGTCATCTAGTCCAACCCCGCTCCAAGAGCATTGTTAAAGTGAGTTTCTATCTTTTGACCCAGCCAGTCACGCAACCACCAAGCCATGCTCAGCCAGTCATGTGACCATCAAAACACACCAGCCAGCAAGCCACGCTACCCAGTCACATGACCAAGTCACACCCACAAATTAGGCCATGCCCAGAACCGGTTGTTAAGAAATTTGAATCCCACCGCTGTCCTTAATATAGCTACTTCTTGAAAAATTATTCAAGATTAACTTGTTGTAGAAATATGCAGTAACAGTATGACTTATAAATCCATTTGAACAGGACTTCCTGAGCTACACATTCTTTCCAATAGACCGCTTCTAGCTACTCATCCAAGTGCCATTCTCCTCCCCATACCTCATCTTTATTTCTTGAGCTGCATGTAGGACAGATTCCAGCCTGCCAACATCTATTTTAACAATGCTGATGTGTGCACGGGGGAAGGATGATAATAAGTTGTCACGGGTGGCATTGGCTTTGTCCATGTTTCTGCAGGCTAAACAAATATGGATGTTTTCATCTTCCTGGAGCAGACGTTCACACAGCGCAGAACCAATCCCACTGCAAGAGTAACAACATACAGTTAAGGCCTGTCATAGAGTATCACCATCAACGCTCTTTGAAGTTCATTATGCAACAGTTGAGAAAATATATTCCCTAGTATCTCTCTGTAAATGTGTGCATTCCATAAATGCCAAAGTGATTTTCCTATAGATGTTAAAAGAGATTTTATAAATTAATTGTACGAAGATACACAAGAGTAGGAACAGTGAACCAGAAGACCCTGAAACATTTCTTCACTGGTGGACAGAAAGTGGCTTTGCTTTGTCTTCAATGACTTCCTTTAGCATGCTGAAGAGGATCTTGGAAAGGGATTCGACTTATAGTGCATCCCTGTTCTTTCCTGTGAAATAATCTCACTACCATTAATTGGATAGATATGATGAATGTTACTGTTGGGAAGATAGGACATCATTATAATGAAAAAAAAAACTTATTTATAAGAGATCACCTGATTTTTTTTAGTACAGATCCAACAGACTTGCACAAAAGATTTATCTGCCATTATATATTCGATAGAAGACTATTGGTTCATTATCCAAACAACTGGATATTATTAGAAATACAGATAGATGCAATAGCATGACAAACATATAGATGGTTAACAAAATGAAATTCAATGTAGAGAAAAATAAAGTCTTACACTTAGGCAAGAAAAAGCAAAATTACACATATAGACTGGGTGAAACCAGGCTCGATAGCAGTAACTGTGAGAGGGATCTTGGAGTCTTAGTGGACAACCAGTTAAATACAAGCCAGCAGTGTGCAGCAGCAGCCAAAAAAGCTAATGCTATCCTAAATTGCATCAACAGAGGGATACAATCAAGATCTAATACCACTCTATAAAGCCTTAGTAAGACCACACCTAAAGTACTGCACCCAGTTTTGTCACCACATTATAAAAAAGATGTCGAGGCTCTAGAAAAAGTACAGGGAAGAGCAACCAGGATGATTAGGGGGACTGGAGACTAAAACATATGAAGAATGGTTACAGGAACTGCGCATGGCTAGTCTAGTAAAGAGAAGGACCAGGGGAGACATGATAGCAGTCTTCCAATATTTGTGGGGCTGCCACAGAGAGGAAGGAGTCAAGCTATTTTCTAAAGCACCCCGAAGGCCAGACAAGGAATAATGGATGGAAACTGAACAAGGAGAGTTTTAACCTGGAAATAAGGAGAAACTTTCTGACAGTGAGAACAATCAACCAATGGAACAGCTTGCCCTCGGAAATTGTGGGAGCGCCATCACTGGAGGCTTTCAAGAAGAGATTGGACTGCCATCTGTCAGAAATGGTGTAAGGTTTCCTGCTTGGGCAGAGGGTTGGACTAGAAGACTTACAAGGTCCCTTCCAATTCTGATTATCTGTTATCTGTTATGGTTGTTAGAGCTAGAGAGGAATAATTAGTTGTGGGATATATTAGCACCAATAATTCCAAAAGAGCTTTTTCCAAAAGGCAGCTGGTCTTTCTTGGCTTTTTCTTCGAAAACATTTCCCTTCTTATCCAAGAAGCTTCTTCAGTTTTAACTTTAGAAGTGAACCTAATAACCTGGATGACTGAGAATCTACACAGACAATTAGCATAGTAATATTCAAGAAAAATAGCTGTGTCATTCCAGAAGCAAAGAAAAAGTTTGATAAGGAGGATGCTAAAATCCAAGATAAAGTCCAAGATAAGCCATCTACCACATTTCACATATAAGTCAACAAAATTTCCTTGCCAAGGAGACTACAATTGAAAAAGCAAATCACCAATCCATATCAGACTGGCATGGATGAGATGAGCAGATTTATGGTGGTTCTGGAAAAGAGGAGCCTGGAATGAGAGTATACAGACAGATCTGCTTTCTTGCTATGCACAGGTCTTGCTCCTTAGTTCAATACACTGTAGGCAAAATGGCTTCAAAACATGCGGCCAAACTGCCTTATTGGTTATGAAATCTTCTAGCAAGGCATCTTCACCTTCTCCAAAGTAGCCTGCATTTATAGAATAAGTTGCAACCATTCTGCCTTGCCCGATTTCAAAACTAAAATTGCAAAGGCTCCAAAATATTGCCCTCTAAAGCATGAAGAGATTTCTTAGGTAGTTTACTGAATCCCCTTATCCCTCACAGAGAGACCGCAGTGAGACTTTTAAGTGCATCCTGGGAAAGAGAACTCTCTGAACCCTTAATTTAACTAGTTGTCTAGGTGGTGGCAAATATGGTAACTGAGTTATGCACTTTGAAAAAGTATTGTTTTATTGGCCTTAAATCGTTTGCTTAAATCGTTTGGCGACTCCAAATTACAGTATTAAGAGAAGTTTTTTTTTACCCAGTTTTTTTAAAAGAAAACTTTTATCATGTAGAAAAACACCCAGATACTTTAATGTTTCTTCACAAAACTGCAACTATCTGATTGTTTCTTTTAAGATCCAGTTATTTATCAAGCTTGACATTTTACTGACTGACAGCTAGAACAGAATGTTCATGTACCTTGCCTTTCCACAAATGAAAGGATTAGATACTTGATCTGCCTTTGCCCTGCTTTTTGTTAAGGGATAAAAAGATATTAGGCTAGCTGACAAGAACGAAAGTTGAGTCTTAAGTAAAAATAGCAAGGCATCCTTTAATTTATTATACTGATATATACAATTCAATTGTTTCACCTGCCCTACAGAGCTCCCTTCACTTTACCGAACTTTCAAGAGGATGGTGAGCACAATGCAGCTTGTTCTTAAAAGTCAGTCAACAAAAATTAAAATATTAAAAGAATGTACAAAATGTAGCCTGGACACAATTCAACAGAGTAGAATATTTTCAAGTTCCCACCGAGCCTACGCTTTTACCCACAAGGTTCATCAATACACCGGATCTAAGCATGCTATTCCTGCCGGATCGTCTTCTATGGGACCGGCACCTCCTTTCAAATTAACTGCATAAACAGATTACATCTCCCCCTTTTCCAGGCTTTATCTCAGCGCTCCGTTCTCACCTGGTGGCGCCGGTGACTATGGCTACCCTTTGCATAGTTGTAAGGATCACAAGTCAAGGGGGTCGATCGAAAATGAAGGCGAGACGCCGGGACCGGCTATTTAATTCAGGGTATGCGCCGCCTCCAAGGCTTCCTTCTCAGCAAGGCCCCGCCCCTTAGCAACTCATCGCTGGCTCAGATTGGCGGCCACCTCCCGGTCCCCAGTCTGGAGGAAGGTGTGAAGCAAATGGGGAAACGGGGCGGTGGCGTGAGAGTAGCCCGACGATGGAAAGGCGGGACCTGGGGAAACTCAGCCACTTCGCTTAGTCACAGGCATTGGGACGACGAAAGAACGTTCCCCGGGTTGTGAGCTTGTCATTGGGTGGAGGCAATGCAAAGGAATATGTAAATAGCTATGGCTCTGCTGTAAGAAGGCGCGAAAGGCGGCTAAGGTAAAGAATGAGGGTGAGGCGTATGAGCTATTAATGAGCCGATTAAGTCGACTTACCTGCTTGTTCCTAGACTTCGGCTTTTCCCAGAGCCATTGAAAGAGATGATTGGCTCTTGAAAACCAATGCTTTAGATAAGAAGGCTTCGAATATAACCCTGTAATATACTCAGAAATTAATACCATTTAATTTAATGACATTCACGGAATTGAACATAGCTTTAAGAGGGCCTGAAGGAATTCGTGGATCGAGGCTACTTGGTAGACCACTCAGTTAAAGATAGCCTCCCTGTTTGGAAGGAACATGTCTCCCTGTACCACTTACAAGGTGCACAAATAAAAGTAAAGGCAGAAGCTTTCCAGAGCCAGCTATAAAGCCAATTGCAAAGATGGTAGGATTGCATGAATGAGCTTATTGGGGACTCATCCGTAATTAAACATTTCTCCCAATACAAGGCTTGATTTGAACAAATTACTTCATTCACAGTCTAGGTTGGTGTTTCATAGAGTTGACAACTTTAAGATGTGTGGGTCTCAACTTTTAGATGTGTGGGTCTCAACTTTGAGAATTCCCCAGTCCAGCTCTGATTAAACGCTACCTTGTTGATGCAGTCAGTGGTTGCCAGTTGTTGAGCTTCTCTTGGTTGTGTGGGCTGTTACACCATGCCCCATCACCTTCAGTCACTTCAAGGCCATTTTGGCCTGGGCTGCAGGGAAAATGGGACCTTTGATTTCCATAGAAGCATCTGCTCACAAACACTGACAAGCTTTATATGGGTTCTTGTTATGTCTCACCTTTCTTCTTTCCAAAAAAGATGAAAGAGTCCAAACTCACACAAACACAGGCAGGCAAGCTGACTCGGCATTCCAACACACTCTGCCTGCCAAGTCCGAAATGATAAGAAGAAGAACTAGTCACTGAAGATTCCAAAGCAGACCACAAGAAACATTCACAATGAAACCTGGTACAAAGTTCCAGCGGACAGCACACCCACTTTTATCCCCTGTGGGGTGTCACTCTTTGATCCTCCCACGCTTTCTAAGTTGCTGCTCATGTTTCACCCTACAACGCTGCCTAGGATCAAGCCAACATTCATCCTCTTGACTCCCTGTCAGGGGCTGCTCCGATATGCCTTCCTCCTGATTAATCTCAGGCTGTTCCTCTCGGTTGTCTGCTGAAACCTGAGGCATTATCAGGGAGAAAGGCATTGCCAGAGAGGAAGGTCCTGGGGAGGAAGGCATTCCCAGTTCCTCATCATCATCTTCCGAGTCCTCTTCCTCTAACAGCACAGGCTCGGGAATCGGAGCCACAACAGGTTCTTATACACACTACTAAACTAACCACACTTGTTGGTTTACAAGGGATAAGGGCAGTGGTGGGATTCAGTTTTTTTTTACTACCGGTTCTGTGGGTGTGGCTTGGTGGGTGTGGCAGGAGAAGGATACTGTAAAATCTCCAGTCAGAGCTGATATTTGCCGGTTCTCCGAACTACTCAAAATGTCCGCTACTGTGTTCTTCTGCTGAATACCACCTCTGGATAAGGGTGAAGGGAAAAGAAGGTTGACAGTCAATTTAAATTGAGAAAGATCTGTATTGTTGGCTTCTATTTATTTGTTAAACATATTAGACTGCCCAGTTGCCAAATTCTCTGTGCTGATTACAATAAAATATATAAAAAATAAATAAAAAAATCACTTTGAATTCAAACATACAAAGTCAAATACAGTGCAAAATGAAAACACCATGCAAACCAGTCAGCAACAAGGGGGGGTTGGGGATTCAATTTTTTTTACTACCAGCTCTGTGGGTGTGGCTTGGTGGGCGTGGCAAGGGAAGGATACTGTAAAATCTCCAGTCAGAGGTGGGATTTGCTGGTTCTCTGAACTACTCAAAATTTCCACTACCGGTTCTCCAGAACTGGTCAGAACCTGCTGAGTACCACCTCTGGCTTTCAGCATATATTCTGAGGGATACATTCTACTGTCGACTAGCCAGTTGCCACCCTGAGTTATTGGGGATTGGAGTTGAAATTGACCAAAGTTCTACTGATTTCCCATTGTTAGCCGGAGTGATGGGAGGACCAGTAAAGAAGAGCCCAAATGGCAGGCTGGTCAGCCAAGGATAAATCCAGTATGAAGTGAAAGGGAATTCTCTGAGGGCACTAAGTGAGAAACTTTAAGTTTCATTCTCTTCCACTCCTTTTGGGACATAGGTTTGTTGGTATCTATCTATCTATCTATCTATCTATCTATCTATCTATCTATCTATCTATCTATCTATCTATCTATCTCCTGGCTTTTAAAACTCAAGGGAGCCAACATACCTTTCTCCTGCTATTTTCCCAACAAACCTGTGAGGTGGATTGGACTGATTAATCCAAAGTCACCTAGCTGGTTTTTATGCCTAAAATGGAACTAAAACACATAGTCTCCTGCTTTCTAGCCTGGTGCATTAACCACCAGACCAAAGTGGCTATGTTAAATTATATTATAAAATAGTACTACTGTATAGGCAGCCAAATCTCTACACTGGACACTTATTGCTCAGAAAACTAAAAAGGTAGCTAAAGTCTCTGTCCCAAATTATGTTGTCTTGTTTTTCTGCTGACTTGTAGAATGGAGGAATGTTCATTAACATGGTTTTGAGAAACAGTCCTGGGAACTGCTATATGTTTATACAAATAAAACCAAGTACAGAGAAAAATCTCCCTTGCATATTGTAAATTACAATTCTCAAACTAGGTAACATTAGTAATCCAACAATTCATCTCTGGGCTATATGCAATATATTCTCCACTATGAATACTAGGGATACTTCTGAATTCTTCTAAACTTTCTTTTTTGTTTTTGGAGGGTGAATACTAGTGGTGGTATTCTACTGGTGGTATTATGTTAGTAGCAGCAATGAGCAGTGGAGACAGAACTGGTTCTCTCCACCGCTCTGCTGTTGGGCCCGCCCACCTGCCCGGGCTCCCATACTCACCTTTATCCTTTGAATTTGAAGCGCAGCTACTTTGCGTGGCACAGAAGATTGTTGCGTAGCAGCTGCTGAAGCTACCGTGATCGTGCAGGCTTGCAGGAGGTGAGTTAGAACGCCTCTGCACCTGCGCAAATGCCTCTGCGCCTGCACAAAGTGCACGTTTGGAGTGCTCATGCACGCAACGTGTGTGCACGCATGCAAAGCGTGCCCATCAAGCCACGCCCACCGAACTGGTAGTAAAAATATTTGAATCCCACCAGTGATGAATACTGTGTGGCCCATAGTATATTCTATGTATTCTTGGCCTGTCAGGAATTAGTTCTGCAGAGATAAACTTCCTTGTACCTGGATTCTACCTGCTTCTGAAGAAATAGATCATGGGAGTAATATGGTAAAAGTGCCCAGGAAAACCTTGACTAGTTGTCATAAATTTAAAATGCTCATTTTTTTTTCCTTTCTTAAATTTGAAGTTGCCTTGGCTGCGATGAAACCAGTACTGTATCAATAAGAAGCAGCCCTTCCTGGTCCAGACTATTTGTAAAATAAGGCCCCTCTGCCCAATTTTCTACTTGTAGCGTCTTTAGAAACAATTTAAAGATTTGGGGCAAGTTTTTGGTCTTTTGATATTTAAGAAATGTGTTTTAAGTATAGGATTTAAAGTATAGGATTTGTTAATTTAGCAATAATCTTACGGCCACTATGATTGCACTATTGATTGCTTGATCCATTTATTGGATAAAAAAATAAGATAGAATCCAAAGAATCCAAGCTCAGTAAAAAAGATTACATTTAATGTCAGGCAGTTTGGTGCAGTGATCAAAGCTAGGAGATTGGTGAAGACTAGTTTACCCTTCTCCTTCATGGATGCCTTCATGCCTTCTCATGGCAAAGGGGCTTGCGTAGCTCAATGAAGCTATGAGCTATGCTGTGCAGGGCCACCCAAGACGGGCAGGTCATAGCAAATAGTTCTGATACCCTATTGAAAAGAAATGTTAAAGATTATAACTAACATTAATAATAGAGCTGAATTGGAATAGAATAAGTATTTTATTTATTATTGTTTTATATATATTCTCTTTAAGAACTTGGTATTTTAAGAATGTACCAAGCAGAATTCAACTGAAAGTTATGTGTTATAATGAATGTTATCATTGTAAAGGCGTAAATTGAAGTTTAAATAAGAGTTGAATGGATAAAAAATAAAAGATACAAAGGTGTCATACTCCAATTAGTAACTACAGGGAAAAAAATTTGTTTAATGAGAAAAGAAAATATGAAATTGAAACAGGATAGACAAAAGTATAAATATAATGACTAGAAAGATATTGAAACTTAGAAAAAGATATATATATAATTGAATTTAAAAAGGAATGAGATAATTAAAAGTAAGATTGAGAAAATGAAGAGAAGGGAAAAGTTATTGAGAAAGTGTTAAAATAGTAATAAGATATGGAATAGAACGATGAATATGAAATTGAATTTGTATCTGTATGGAGAAGTGATAACCCGGGACCATGCTATTCTCAAAAAAAGAAATTGTACTTGTATTATGTTTTGTGAAAACCCAAATAAATTTTTTATAAAAAAAAAGAAAAAGAAATGCAAGAAAGCAAAATGGCTGTCTGAGGAAGCTTTACAAGTAGCTGAGGAAAGAAGGGAAGCGAAAGGCAAGTGAGAAAGAGAAAGATACATGCAGTTGAATGCAGAATTTCAGAGAATAGCTGGAAGAGATAAGAATGCCTTCTTAAATGAACCGTGCAAAGAAATAGAAGAAAACAATAGAATTCTTGACTTGATTTGACTTACACAAAAATTATACCTCAAAATATTGATTTATTTATCCCTGGCTTTACCATTCTATTAACAAACTAGAAGCTCAATAAATCAGTCTTGAATAATTTCACAAAATCTAAATTTATTGATAAAATCCATAGGTATTCAAGACTATTGCTAATTTCAATAGATGGCTTGAGGATAGCAATGGGAAAGCAGCAGTGATTACCACTTTCTTTCGTTCATGTGCTGCATTTATTTTGCAACCCTTATGGGAGTTACTGTAGACAAGAGCATGCTTATTTCCAGGGAAACTTTGTCCCACTGCTTCAATATATGACGGAAATAGACAATACGTTTCCATTAAGCTATCAGGGTGAGTCATTTTAAAAGAAAAAAAACCTTCTCTCGGCTCCAAACTAGTTAATGCTATATAGGACGTTTGGGGAGCATGAGGCCACTATCTCACCCATTCGGCTCCCCTCTGCATTCCTTGAATGGCAGGCAATTCTTTATTTTAACTCCCCCAGTCACAGCCTTGCTTTCCTGAACTCTGTGGTTTCTCTTAGCGATTATCATTCAAGGGAAATCTCTTCCTCCTATTCCAATGGAGAAGAAAAGTAAGAGACACAGCTTTCTTAAAAGCTTCTCTTTAACCAACAGAAGAACAACAACAAAAACTGAATTCAGGACAGAAGGAACAAACACTCTTGTTTACAAGTCAATGATTTGATAGAAATACCATGAAATAGGACTTTCCAGAGAATAAATAAAAGAAAAAACCTATACATTTATTATTAGACATATTCTTTAAAAATACTAAATTTTTAATTGGCAATAAATGCCTGTTATCTACCATTTTCAGCCTAGATTAACCATGACACCTGCACTTCCTAGAAATGAAGGGAACTCCATGATTAGCATCCTCCCGTAGTAGAGAGATTAGTTCAACTTATTCACTTGTCTTATACATATTATGCATTTGTATGTCGGTATGCATCACACACACACACACACAAACACTTCCCTAGCTTCCACCCTGTAAAAAATCATTGCCCTTGAGCTGAGGGTGGCCCCACCCCTTTTGGACCTCAAGAAGACCCTTAAAATGTGGTTTTGTCATCTAGCTTGGGGATCCCATGATAGAGTAGAGCCTGCAGATGGCTGTACGTTGGTGGATGAACTTTCTATATGTTTTGCTGCCGTTCGATTTTGTTTTTACTTTCTTTTTATCTTTAAAGTTCAGTTAAGGGGAGACTTGAGTTTCCTCATACCACACAGAAATTGGTGGGCCAATTGTACAGATTTTACCTCCTTTGAGGCTATAACTGAACAGTCCAAAAAAGAGGGGAAGACTCTTCAATAATGATATTGATAAGGACAAGAATGCAATTCAAGGGGGAGCAAAAAGAACAACAACCTGGCTAGACCTGTATATAGGTAGGCCCCAAGACACGGTTGCTATCTGACCCTGTCCCCTAAATCAAGGGCTCTGTGGAGGAAGGAGGACCTAAAAGAGAGAAACTGCAACTGGTGGTGTACCAGCTAATGGGAACCAGCTTTCCTCCACCCACCCTCCAGAGCTCCAGGCTGTCAGATCACAAAAGAAAAATGTTGTCTTGTGAATTTTGGACAGGTGAACTGTTGGACAGGTCAAAAGTTATTTTGATAGCTCAACACAGATATTAGCAGGGGAACCTGCGACAAGATCCCATATCAAGTTGCCCATAGTAAAACTTGGGCCGTAATAACCTTATCAAAATGTACAGTATAGTAAATGGCCTCATGAATCTAAATCTAATTACAGCGTTTCAAAATAAATAATATAGACTTGAGAAAAGTATGTATTGTGAAAATTTAGCTGTTTAATTTCTAATCAGTTTAATGTTGGGATCTGCAGAAGGGAAGACACGTGTCATAATGTCCACAGGCATCACACAGGCTGACCCCTGACTTACCTAGTAACCTTGAAAAAGTTTTTGGTGATGTGGTAGTGACTTGTGTAAAGGAAAACACTAAAAACCAGTCCTCTATATCATCTTTATTTAAAAACTATTGTTCCTAAACAGATGTGCTGAACTTAACAAAATATTGAGAGAATGAATTTCCATTTCCCCTTGAATTGTAACAGTTTGGCTTGTGTTTTGATTATAAATACAAATGATAAAAATACAAGTATCTCTGACCTGTCTAGAAATTACAATACTGTGCCCTAATATGTGATTCATGTCCCTATTATAAACTCAGTGACTACTATAATCTATTCATTAATTTGTTTCAGCAAGATAATAATTGTAAATGTGAGGGGGGAAATCAGCATAGATTATCTCGTGGTTGTAGAATTCACTGAGCTGTCCACAGCCTTTTGCACAGGATGAATAGCCTTCTCAGTTTGTAAACTGAATTTCTTTAAAAGGCTTTTTTTTTTTTTGCTCTTTAGCTTTTATAGGAGTAGGTATAGGAGGTCTGGAATTTATTTCAAAAAATAAAGAGAAATAATAAAACAAACACATCAAGTCTAATTTAGGCTTAATTTACTTACCTGGAATATTATTATTTTTTAAAAAATACTATTCAAAACTATGCTACCATAATTTGGGGAAAGCCCAGATGTCATAAAAAAGAATGGTAGATGCTTTAGTTTATAGATTGCTGACCTATGCTTCAAGATCTAGTGTGATACTTTACAGAAATTTTGCAAATGAATATTTTAAAAAAATAGGTAAAAACACTGCATTTATTAGTTACTGTAGTAACTTATACAAACTACTGCTTATTTCAAAGTTCTACAATTTGTATTTGCACAGTTTTATTTGAACTGCACTGCAAATACAATTTAAATACAGCTTTATAGATGAATTCATGAAAATATGCTCCTATATTGAGGGCTTGGGGAAAGGGTTACTTACAAAGCTTCAGCTTGATTGTCTATAAAGGGTTGTTTCTTGCCTTATTCTCCTATTTGTGAGCAATGTGAGTTTATTGGCATTTGTTTCTTGAAGAGACAAGTAAAGGACTGATTATTATTGCTTGCGACCCAGTTAGAAGCTCAAGCCCAGCTTCTAATTAGAAGTTCAAGCCCAGCTAGAAGCTCTAGCCAATTCATCTATAAAGTAGGAGAAATATCAATTTTTCAAAGGAGAAGTGTGTGGTCAGGAATATGTGTGGTCAGGACATGAAGATCATTTTCTTCCTACATTTAACCTACATTTAAAATGGAATTTAAATTCCATTTTAATCCCTAGCCTTGTTCTGATTCTACAAGTGAGTTAATTTCGTATGGTTTATGAGCACCCAAAATAAGCACAAGGGGAAGAATTTCCTATGGCTGCATTTTAAATGAGCAATCAAAAAGAAGACATGCTATTGAATTAGTAGCATAAAATTTGCAGAAGAAGCCAGGTTTAGGTACAGAACTTTCCATCTATAAGATAAACATTAATGAGTAAAACAGAAAAGCAGAATTGGAATACATGAGTCTCCCAAGACATTCAAGATAAAAGAACCTGGCTAGTAACTTCACTTTTCTTGTCCTTGACCAATGATCAAAGAAATAGGTAAAGAAGCTGACCATAAAGACCAGCAAAGCTTGAGTTAAAGGTCTTTTGTAGATTAATGCCAGGAAAACAGAGATATATTCCAGCAGCAATCCATTTGTGCAGTATGTGATAAAACTGTGCTGCAAACATAATTTCTCATCTCAGTCAAAACATGTCAGGCCAGGCCAGCCTTGAAGTTCCAGAAAAGAATATCTCCTCCCCGCCATCCTTTGCCTAATCTCTCCAAGGACACTTACTTTATTATTTCTAAACTATACTGTTATAATTATCTGGTACTCAGATAGTTTTCAATGTCACTGAGACAGTCTGGTCTTTGTTCAGGGTCTACTGATCCTACAATCTGTAAAAGAAGCAACTTGCCCATAAATTCCTTATAAATTCCTTGATCTTGTAGCAGTTAACTGATGCGTCCAAGTCATATCTACAGATCATAACTTCTTGGTGTTCTGTCACCAAACAAATAAGGAGCCACTGATTTAATATAAAATCTATAGCATGAAAAGATCTGCATGACCAAATTTTGGAAATTTATATTCACAATGTCTTAGATTCACAATGAAGAAATCCAAGACCTTTGATTGCAAGAAGCACAAATCAACCTATTCTTAGTATGGTCCATAATCTAATGTGAACTATAACTATTGAAATACCACTCAACCTGTGTCAACTGTCAGTTGATAGCCTCTCTTCCATAGATTCCACATACAAAAGAAAAACATAAGAAATCTACTTTAACTGCACATCACAGTGATTTTTGAGGTTTGATCTAGCAGCAGTCCTGTATCAACATTCTTGCTTTTTGTTTAACTGGACATCCTAATTCTACACATTTTTTTAACTCCCATACTATGCATGATGTAATAATGACCATTTTAAAGCCCATGGCCTGCTTGTAATTTACTAGATCCAAATTTCATGCCCTAGCATCCTAAGACTATATTGCAAAATACCAATGGCTTTTTTTAAAGTGATAAAACTGGAACATGGGGATCTTTGGGCATTTTTTCTCTCATACTATATTCCCATATCTCAAACCTTCAAACTAACCTGAAATCGCTTGTTTAGGAATTTGGATAATTGAGAGTGGAAGGTCTCTCCCCACACATATGCAAATAATTTGAAATGTGCTCCACAGATAGCTATTTAGATTATTTCTCTGTGTTGATGTGGAGGAGAAGTTTGCCTCTTGGAGGTGTCCTGCTTCACCAGCATCCCTAAAACCTTGTGGAAGGGCGGCGGCGGGGGGGGGGGGGGAATAACTGGAACAAATTTAGTCCCTTCCCTTACATCACCAAAAGGTTTCTTATAGTCCCCTGGAAGGTCAGGAGCTGAACTGCAGTCTTGGCTGGTTTGTCCCAAGTTGTCCTGAGTAAAGAGCATCACATATGCTGGTTTATTCTCATATGCTCCATTCCTTTGATCATTCTCATTGCATTTCATTGCTCTTTATTGACATATCCTCCTTTCTTTGGGGGCAATCAGAATTATATACAGGCTTCCAAGCATGACATAAAGCGCTTCCAAGAGACATAAAGCCCATGAGAAAGGATAACTAGGACATTCAAAAGCATGATTATAAAGCAGCAGGTATCGCAGCTATCTACCAGGTAAGCAAATCCATCTTTGTGTCTTGAAGTATCTGCTGTAAGCTAAAATCAAGGTCAAATATTCAAGCTAGAAGAGCCAGAAGCCACGAGGGGAAGTAAGCAAGATATACTTAAAAGTTATGGTAACTGCAGCACAGCACAGGAGGAATTGACTAATTTTTCCAGTACCTAAGTTCTGAACAAAAGACATGCATCTGAATCTACCTAGCATCAAGTTTTTGTATATAACTAAGTGAAGTGAAGAAGGGATATATTTTGTATATAACTAAGTGAAGTGCCTCTGTCTGGGCCAAACTTTACCCAATGCTCTTATGAAATGCCTTGGCCAAACCTGTTTGACTGTGAGATTGCACGTACAATGGAGTATGCTTTGCATAAGAAAATCAACAGCTTTTTTGTTACTCTGCTTTCGCTCAGGAATGGCACATCTTTATTTAAAGAACTTTTAGTCAATCTTCAAGATGTCTTCACGTGTCCCAAAAGTGCTTTTCCAAAACTTCTGAAGAAACTTCTTGGATGAGAACTGAAACATTTTCAAGGAAGAAAAACAAGAAAGTCCAGTTGCCTTTTGGAAAAGCACCTCTGGGATAACCATTACCTGAATGACTGAGAATCTCCATAGACACAATGTCTGCTACCTATTAATACATGTCACCTATTGTAACTTTTCTCTTTTATTGTATCCCTCCTCTTCTGGCAGCACCCAGATTAAGAGCCAGGGAGAGAGGCCAAGGCACTCCGTTCTGTACAGGGCAGTGAGTGAAATGTGTTAAGACTATAAGCGGGACATATTCCATATCATCCAGATTTTTGTAACACACAAACATTCGCTCAAAGCATTCTAATTACATTTTGCAAAGTCTGCATAGTGTTTAAATGATACAAAATTGTATACTTTCGCTAAGTTTACCCAACCCATTCTGTATTAGCAAATCCTGTACTAAATCACAGAAAATCTATTTCAGTACCTTCTTTGGCTTTTGAGATTTCAGCAAGCATTGTCCAAGCCACAATCTGTGTCCAGTATGATATTCTGCTCTTTTACTGCCTCTTACACAATTACAGTTCTTGCACACAGCAGCGGCATAAAACACTACCAATTGCATCAATACTTTCCAAGTTCATGTGCCTATTTCCAGCTCAATTCCATTTTCAAGCTTTTTTTCATATCCTTTTTTAAGGAAAAATATATTTTCTTCTCTTTCACAGACAAACTCCATTTAAAATAAAACACAACCTAGAACATTTACAAGATAAATAACTTTTTCAGTCTTTACCAATCCAAAACACAGCACCATGAATGAGTTTATGTGGCAGACCTGGTCAGATCCCCATTTCTCTCTCATCTGTCCTTGGACGGTTGATTTGAGTCCAGCTGTGTTATTGAAGGAAAGGTGAAGTGGCTTCAGTTCTGGGTATAATTTGGAGAGGGTCACGTGGCGGGGGGAGGGGTGGTCTATAGCATTTGAAGGCATCACTATGAAGTGGTTGCTTCTTGAAGAAAGCAGTGGATTTCTTGGAAGGAAGGCCGAGCTTTGGTATCTCGTCTCCAACAGTTGAGCATTAGCTTATATACAGGATCAGGGCAAAATGGAGGCTGTGGAAGGTAAGTCTGAAAGGGGAGAGGGAGAGAAAAGTGAATATTGAAGGAAGGCAGAGCAATTCCTTCTTAAAAAACATTAAAACCTCTTCTGTTCATATTCTGTTCATTTAAGGGATGTTAGTTGCATATGTGATTCATAGTAGATGATCTCATTTATTTTGTGATGGTGATTTATTTAGCACATTTGCATCTCATCCTTTCTCCACAGAGTTCAGTTAGTTTGTAAGATGCTACCTCTCTCTATTCTTAAAACAAGAGAGTGAAATAAACTTGTGTTAAAAGTGATTTTATCAACACATTGCCCAGCAATATTTTTTTTTTCTGAGTTAAATACTGGTCTGCTCTGTGGAATCAAGCTTGGGCAAGACACTGTTTCTTGAAAGCAAGAATGCATAATGTTACTATCTACCCAACCTGAGCCAACACAGAAGGAAACTTCCACTGCTCAATCTCTACCGTTAGACATCAAAAGTAGTGTGTTTGACTTGCACTAGCACAAGTGGTGCTCTCTGGTTTTCCTATTGTGCCTCATTACATTGCAGGCAAACACATTCAGTCCACCTCCCATTGTCACTGCTTTGCGTGGCCCCTTTTTTAAAACACATTTTTAAAAACTGGACTTTTGTTGTTATTAACTCTTCAATGAAAGGTGGTCATTTCTCCTTTCTTTTTAACCTTGGGGATTTGACAAGAGTTGTGCTAGTTTTTCCTTCTAGCCCAGGTGACAGGAAGAATGGTAAAATTGGTGGATTTTTCCCTTTTTTTAACCAGTCAGTGAATGCAGCATACAAAATGTGTCAAAATAACATGAGTAAAAAAGTATGCCTACTCAAGCAAATAAAGTGAACATAATTTATCCATAGCTAGATACTGAACTGCATATTAAAACACAGGAGGTCCTCACTTAATGCCAACTCACTCAGCACCCAGGTCACCATTACAACCTTGCAGCATCCTCCGGTTACATGGTCACCATTTGCGACCTTCACTGCTACCTCCAACAAGAAAAGCCTGTGGGGAAATTGGCATGAGGATGCAAATGGTGACCATGAGATGTTGTGCTTAACAACATCACACAATTCCTTAACAACAGTAATTGTAAAGAACTAGAACTGCTGTTGCTAAATGGGGTGATCATGTGACATCAGGCTTCATCAGACCACATCACTTAGCAATTGAAATTCTGGTCCCAATTACCGCTGTTAAGTAAGGGTTACCTGTATAGTGTCCCCAAAGATCAAATGATGTTTCCATTTTCTGAGTCTGCAAAAATATATCTATCTAAAATATTCATATATTTTCATACCTGTCGTCCCTGATTTCTGAAAAATTCTCCGGTGTTCTCAATTACTTGTTCATCAGATAGTTGAGAATATGGTTGCTCTCGGCAAAATGTGAAGGTTTCCCAGAGTGTAACACCAAAAGCCCACACGTCACTTGCAGTTGTGAATTTTCCCTGGTTGGAGGAACAGAGGGGAGAAAATCAAAAACACATAGCTAATCAGAGATTCATGGTTTCCATAAGAATTAAGCAGCTCCAAGGATTTTCTATTCCAATGTTTCTGGAAATTGGAATAGATCTATTCATCTTTCAATCCCCATCTGGAACAGGGAGGAAGGAACAGGGAGGGAGGAAAGAAGAACAAAGAATGGGGGAGGGGAAGAAGGAAGGAAGGAAAAATTTCTGACATTCACTGCCCCTTTCCCACAAGGAAACTTAATGGGAAGTTGAAAGTCACTCCCACTGATTTTTTTTTAAATGCCTGTGATCGTTTTGTTTCTAGGTCAGGAAATCTCTTTGAAATGGTGGCCCAACAAGTCATGGGTTGTCTAGTCCATGATTAAATGTGCATTAGGATAAGAGTGAAAATGCTACTTTAATACTGGCACAGATAAATATGGTCTAAAGATATCTCAAGCATGTGCTGGTGATGAGATAAAGGCAATATCATGAGATCACAGCAGAATAAAAAGATGCTTAGCGTGATTACATGAAAGTAGGGGTAGGCCCTGTTGTCAGATTTGTCGGCAGTTATTTCATGGCTATCGCTAAAAGCTCCACTAATCTCTAGTCATAATAGCAAGTACAACATGCTCACCAAAAGAATGCTTTCCCAGGACATCCAGCGAATAGGGAGCACTGCCCGGCCCTGGATCCTGTAGTAGTCCCCACTATAGAGGTTGCGGCTCATGCCAAAGTCTGCTATCTTGATAGTGTAATTCTTCCCCACCAGACAGTTGCGTGTAGCCAAGTCTCGATGAACAAAATTCAGGGAGGAAAGATACTTCATGCCGGAAGCAATCTGGATAGCTATTAATTTCAGGTTGGCATAACTGAATGACAGAAGAAAAAGAAACAGAAATAGGTCCTTTAGTAATTGTCAGCAGTCTTAAAGAGCAAGCATGCCCTGTACACCATCAGTTACCCAGGACAAAAGAGTAGGATTTCCACTCAGAATGTTTGTCAAATCTTCTACAGATTAAAGTAGATGATACATAAATTATTCTGTTGAAGTTCCACTCGTTTGTTTGTAAATAAATTGCAGTCCAATCAAGATCAGAACCATCACAACTGGGGAAGAAAGAATCATTCCCACCAGGCCCTTTATATAGCCCTACAATCAGGATTGCCTTAAAAAAACGTTCATGGACACACAGGTAGTCCTTGACTTATTAGTACAAGTGATCCCAAAATTTATGTTGCTAAAAGAGACATTTGTTAATTGAATTTTGCCCCATTTTACGATCTTTCTTGCACAGTTCTTAAGTGAATCACTGCAGTTGTTAAGTTAGCAACGGTTATTAAGTGAATCCAGCTTCCCTATTGGCTTTGCTTTTCAGAAGGCCACAAAAGGTGATCACATGACTCCAGGACACTGCAACAGTCTTGAACCAGTTGCCAACCATCCAAATGACCATGGTGATGCTAGTTGTAAGTATGACAAATAGTAGTAAGTCAGTTTTTCAGTGCCTTTGAAATTTCAAATGGTCACTAAGTTAATAGCTGTAAGTCGAGGACTACCTGTCGTTTAAAAAAAATAGAAATCTCTCATGGCTAGGGATGAAATTTTAATACAACAAGAAATTTAAGGAAGCTTGAGGTTCCTTAGGCCTGAGGATTCCCAGACAGATCAGGCACTATGTATTTAACAACGAAGTGAATTAAAACTTGAGTAGAACAGCATGGTACACAATTAACATATTGTCTAGTTTAATTCTGGGTGTTATGTTTCCACCATACTTAACAGTGCAACTTTTCTTTTGAAGGACAAGCAGCCATCTGGATGGGGATTTGCAATCAAACAATAAGGAATAATCTATCAAAGCTGACTTACTTTCATCATTGCCTGCATCAACTTCTAGCTCATAGTTTGCCAAACAGAAATGGGAGGCGGGTTAGTAAATTCCTAGGCAGGGGGGAAGGCTAAGGAATGCATGAGAGCCTTCTGCTGCTGGACAGGAGATGCTCACCAAGGCCAAGTTCCTGGAGCGATCAGCCGGCTCAGAATGTTTTCCCAATACAAAGGTACAAGTGTAACTGGTGGACAATGAACTGTGGGTGGCCTAGGGGTGAAATGGGAGTTTTACCTATGTGGGATTTCACAGGAAAACCTCAGAGCTGACTTGGCTTCTGCCGTGCCTAAATGGATCTTTCAGTAGTTTTACTCTTGGTAGTTCCTACGTGCCAGGAATTTCTTTTTTTGGATGTGACAAATGGAACAGCTGATACAATCTTCCTTTCCTCTGGCTATTAGCAGAGGTCAAATAAGAAGAGAGTGAAGAAATTTATAAAAGCATCCCCAAGTCAGAATCTTCTAATGTGTTGTATCTCCATTGTCAAAATGTAGATGTAAGCTTAATTATACAGAAAATTCATGACGCATGGAGTCATATGCTAAGGCCACTGAAAGTTGTGGAAAGGAAAAGTCTTCTCCTCTTCCCAAAGCCAAGGAAAAATAAGTAGTAGAGATAATTACAACATCTTTGGCTCTAACTAAAGCCTCAAAAAACCCTGCAACACTCTTATCATAAATACATATTCCCAAGCTAAGATAGGTTTTCAACTGAAAAGTGGAATAGGCCTAGCTCACAAGAAAAACTGTACAGGGTAGAATTGAGGAAGTCCTTATTTTCTACCTGACAGGAGGAGTGGAACTCTCTGATAAGTTTTGGGGTTCCTGACGAGACAGAAACTGGTTGAGATCACCATTTTCCATGTACTCAGTAATCATGCAGAGAGGGTCATCAGTGATGCACACAGCCAGCAACCGGATTATATTGGGGTCCTTCAGTTTGGACATAATCTTAATTTCTTTGAGGAAGTCATTCCTGCCAGAAACAAAGTCATGCAAAGGTGAAATTAGTGAACTATGTTGTTTTCAAGAAAATTTGCTAGTATGGGGTAGAAGCCAATAACCTCCTATAAATATACAGTGGAATCTCCTGTCATGAGTTAAATCTGTTCCAGGACTTCGGTCACAACCCAATTTGGTCATGACCGGAAGCAAGATTGACTGCGAATGCATGGACAAAAACAAAACAAAACAATGACATGGAAGGGAAAATCGTCATGGCTGTGTTTGGTCGCCAACTGAAGATGTGTTCGCAACCAGATGCAAAAATTTTCCAAAATTTTTGGTTGTCATCCGATTTGGTCATGGATAGAGGTGTTCACAACCTGAGGTTCCACTGTATGTGAAATGTTTGAACATTCAAAAGCATTATGTACGAGCTATGTGTATTATTTTAATACATGACATTAATTTCCTGGGTCAGTTTACCAACAATTTATTCTTTAACTGGTAACAAGCTATCACAAATCCCTTTGACTTCCCTCTTTGCCAAGGGTGTAGCAAGAAGCAAAAAAATCAAACAGCATCTGAAACCCCAACATGAATATTAATTAACAAAGGGCACAATGCACCAAGGCGGCTTCCAACACAAGTTCCTCTGAAATGAATGGAAGTGGCAAAACCTTTGCAATTCATCATTTCTTTTATTAGGCTATACATTATATTTGCCTTAATTGATAATAAAATCACAGGAACAGGGGGAATGGAAAATAATGTTCCCCTCAACCTCTTAAAATTATTGTACCTTTGGTAAGTAACACTAGAAAATTAGTTGGAGATAGTGATGTGGACCCTTATTTTTCTTACATGCATAGAACTCTACTGTATATTCCCATGTAATGGCTGAGTGTACAGTACAGAAATAAGCATTTTAACCACTAGAAGCTTATACTGTGTCCTGTCTTTGATCTAGGAAACCTGGGTAGAGTGATGCTCTTTCTCATGTTCAATACACTTTAACCTTGGGATAGTCTCATCTTTGGCAAGATTAGATACTTCAAGAAAAATAAGATAAAGGTATCATTGCCCTTGGCAAAATCAAACCGGCAGCCCACTTGCCATCAATGTTTTGAAGTTCCCTGACAAACAGAAGGGTTACAGGTTCTTTCTTATTCTCTTCCCTGCATTTCAGAATGTTATAACCTTATTTTATCCCCAAGGGAATTGGAATAAAGCCTTAAATACTCATACTTGTGGGGTTACTACATTATTTTTGGAGAAATGCAATCTGAAGGGTCAGTTTTGAACATTTTGTTCAATTTTGCCATGAACTAATAAAACATTTTTAACATGAAGACTTAGAAATGTCTCCTGTACCAGTTTACTGTATTTGAAATGTGATCCATTGTTTCCTTACAGACTTTTCATTATGTGATTCAATAACATCTAATGATATCTAGTCAGGTAATGAAATATCTCTGAGGAAATAGCCACAGTCACAGGAGACTTAGGACTTCTCCATTCAACCCTGAGAACTGCAGCTGTACTCAGCCTCTTCTGTTTGTTCCAAGCACCTGGCATTCTTGTTGGCATCAGCTCTCAGCATTTTCACAGCCAGTAGGACAGGCTGGGTGACATTACCATCCAGAACAGAATCCTGATCCACAAACCTCTCCATTCCTTCCACTTCACAGAGGTGAACCTAGAGAAAAAGCAATGGGCATAAGTGGTTTGATAGGTCACTCTTGTTTACATAGACAGAAGGTCTCGATTTTAAGAAAAAGGCCCATAAGATCTCATTTCCTATTCTCTGTGAAGACTAGGAATGCATCCAAAATACAATTAATTTCAGGGTCAAATATCCTTGGGAAAGTTAAGATAATCTGTTTTTCATTCCAATGTGTTTACTCTTTTATAAGAAGCCTCACAGACAAAACAATTATTATCTTCAAGGATGTTAAACAGAAAAGGGCAACTTGACCGCCTAGAAAAATCTGATTGGTGCCCACTCTAAATCTGAGAGATTAATGATTAATCCTTGACTTTTTTGAGCAACATAAGTGATACTGTGCAGGGCCGTCTTAACAGCATTATGGGCCCTGGGCAAAGCAGTGTACTGGGACCCCTACGACAACTACTCATAAAAATGTAAAAATGGTCGATAAAATTAAAGATTTATTTTATTGGCACTTCCAACAAAATCGGTGTTGAAACATTAAAAACATGCTGTGCAGCAACAACTAATCAGCATGACAAACATTTGAACAATACACAAGGCTTGAAAAACACAATAATACTCAGTAAGCCATACAGTTGCTGTACTTTTATGATACAAGGTGCATTGAAGGGTTAACATACACAGATTAGTATGGAGCCCCTATGCTTGTGGAGTCCATGGGCAAGTGCCCATCAGGCTCATGCATTAAGACAGCCCTGATACTTTGGTTATCTTAATACAGACTAACTGCAATATTAAATAATATTCTCCCTTAAAATCGAAGAAACCACAGCAGGTATATCTGGTTCAAAATTCAAATCAAAACTTTATCTTTAAATTGTTTAATAGCTGCTGGTTGCCATTTGATCATCCACTTAATCAGGGACTTAGGGCACTTTTTGGAAAATACTAGGATTCTTTTTTAGAGCAATTATAAAGCCAAAGAGCCAGCACTATATGAAAATGTCTCTGTGGTCATGTGGCTGGCATGACTAATTGCCGAAGGTGCACGGAACACTGTTACCTTCCCACCAAAGTGATCCCTATTTTTCTACTTGCATTTTTACATGCTTTCGAACTGCTAGGTTGGCAGAAGCTGGGATGAGTAACGGGAGCACACTCAGTTGTGCGGTGCTAGGGATTTGAACCGCCAAACTGCTGACCTTTCTGATCAACAAGCTCAGCGCCTTAGCCACTGAGCCACCATGTCCTAGATGTTTCCTATGACAATACAAATATAAACTTTCAAAGCATTTATGCAGGCCTACTTGGGTTACGGAAACAGTAGCCATCAGCATAGAGAAGAAAGAGAAGATGGGTAAGAGATGAAGAAAGAAATTCTGGTTTATTGTTGGTTTACATCAACAATATCATTACTGTATAGATTAAACCAGAGTCTTCAAACTTGGCAACTTTAGGACTTCTGGACTTCAGCTCCCAGAATTCTGGCTGGAGAATTCAGGGAGTTGAAGTCCACATGTCTTAAAGTTGCCAAGTTTGGGGACCCTTGGATTAAACAATAGTGGAGCAAGACTACAACTTTATTTTACACCTTTTAGGATAAGGATTGGTTGAGTTACGACTCTACAAGTAATGTTTTGATTTCCTACAGAATCTCACACATGCCATCAAGGCCAACTTAGCTTTATAAAAGATATCTTTGGGAAGATGAAATATGTCTCACTAGGTGGTATAGTGTTGTACATTGATCCATAGTTGAATTTCCCTCCCTGTTCTGGGCTAAAATGTCTCAGAAAAAATCCAACCCAGAAGTTTATAGTAGAAAAACTGATGTATATAAGTCATTCATTACAGAAAAGAGACTAATAGGGTGGTAGCTGTCAGGAGGATTTGACCCCCTTGATCGGATTAAGCCATTCTTTGGGAATGTAGGAGTTATTTGTGGCAGAAAAAAGGGGGGACTGTTAGAGATGCTCACAAAGCAGGATTAAATTTTTAAAAATCTGGTACAATTATGTCTTTGCTAGGGACTTTGTTATTATTCAGGGGAAATTTTTTTAACTTCTGAGTTCAGACTAAAGGCCCTTTGGAAAGGGATTATCAGGTGGCAGAACATAAGAATCAGCATATAGCGATGTATCAAATAGGCCATTGGAAGTTTCTGTCCCAAGATTGAGGCAAGATTAAATTGTTAATAGCTGGGCTAAATTTTGCTGACAATCAGGAAATGAAATGCCAAAACAGGCAGGCATCTTTATTTGTTACAGCTGTTGGAGCTTAGCCCAGTTCTTTAATTTTGTTTCTCCTCCCATAGAAGGTTCTTGTGACTCTTGTTTAGAGTATAAAATGTTTTGAGGGAAGAAAGATCACTAGGTTGAATCATTCTTATATGCAAGTATTACTAGAGCTTTCACTGGGTTTTAGTTGCTGATTGAATTAGAAGGAGAAGGAAGTTTATTTTATCTAAGAGCTAAACTAATAATTTATTTATTTATTTATTTTATTTATTTGATTTGTCAATTGTTTACAAGATAATAAGTATAAGTGTATACATAGTTATGAATACATGAAATGGGTACATATAAGAAAAATAAAAGAAAAAATAAAAGAAACAATTTGTTGCAATACAGTAATTTTATAAGCATTGCTAGCTACACTTTTTCAAATTATAGGTTTAGCAGGGCTACAAAGCATTGAGCAACAATCACAGATGGCTTATTACACAATACTAGACAAAAGTAACTGTTGGAGGAAAGGAAAGTAAGTGCTGTAAAGACTGGCACTGTTCAGGTGAGTTAATAGTGAGGGATCCTGCCAGGAGATAGTGGTTGCTTTCTAGATTGAAAGACAAAGAGATATGTTTATGATGGGGGCAAAATCGTATAATCTAAAATGAGACTTCTTCTAATCTCAAAAATTAGTTCATTGTCTGGGTCACCAGGAATTGATCCATTGAGTATTTTCAAATCTTTTTGGTATCTAGAATCTTGTTAAGTAAGTTTTGCTCTATTTTATGACTTTTGTTGCCACATTTTTTTTGACAAATTTTATTCAGTTTTTCACATTAAAAACAAAAATCTCTTTTTAGTGGACAACATATTTCCGGGTCATCACCTTTACATACAAATTTGACAGCAATTATACATTCATATATGCATACTTAATTCTATTATTACCTTTTCCATTCCAAACTTTCAGTAAGGAAAGAAACAAACACATTAATTCTAGCCTCTTTCATTAATCTCAATTGAAACATCTTTTTGTTTCATTTCAATTATTTCAAATATAATCCTTTAATATTTATTTTAAAAATAAAGATAAACAATATGTGTTTGCCTAATAATGATAATGATAATAAAAAAGTTACCTATGTCTCTCCTTGCTTTTAATAGTCTATGTTAACTTATTAATTTAGTTGGTTCTTTAGTCTGTCATATTCCCTTTCCATTACACATTCTTTTTATAAATTCTATTAATACAAATTTTAACACTAAAAATAAAACAAGCATAGGTTCCCCCCCCTTTTACTGCTTTGAGTGTGACACCTGTATGATTAAAATATACCTTTATTCCCTCATCTTGATTCCCAATAAACCATTATTTTTAAGAAGTTACAATAATAATCATCTTTTCATTTGGATTCCGCAGCATATTTCCCCCCTTGATTTTTAATAAAAGTTATCAGTATCTATATTACCCTATTTTCTAAATATTTTAAATTGCAGAAATATTCTTATTACCCTTGTCACCCTGCAGAATCCCCTTTTTAATTCATCAACCATTATCTCTGAAAAAAAAACAATTTCTTTGTAACATTTTACTATTTCTGTATTTCTTTATTTCATGCACCTGTTTCTTAATGCTTCTCCTCCCCCTCTTTTCCCCATATCTTTTCTCATTCCAGTTTATATTCCCCTCTTTCTTAATATCTTCCTTTCCCCTTTTCTGCTGCGTCTTTCTGCCTTTCCCAACTTCACAGGTATTCCCTTTGATTGCCTTCTTAAATCTCAACTTTTTAACCTTCCTTCTTTCCCCACTTCTTTGTAGTGTTTTTTGTGTTAATTGTCTATTTAAAATGTCTTCTCCTTGAGTCGACTCCTCCTCTGAAGCTCTTTCTTCTTGTTCTTCAATTGTCATTTCCATTTTTTCTAACACAGAGCAAAGTGATTTGCCTCTTTCCTGTCGTAATTCTCTCATATTTTTAAGTTCCATTTTTAATTCCCGAAGAGATATCATCATTACATACTCTTATATTTTATGATCGTTAAAGTCCAAAAAAACCCACCACTTTTACTTTCCTTCTTTCTTCTTTCAATTTTCTAAAGTTCTTAGTTATTCCAGCCGAGGGTCTATACCAAAAACATCAACCAATCCCACAGCCAGTCTTTCCTTGCTTTTTCCTTTATTCTGGTTCTGCTTTCATTTTCTAAGATTCTTACTTTGTTTCAACATTTCTTTAATGTTATATCCACACAAGTTCATTCAGAAACAGGATGCTTTCCCTTTTGTTTGAGCTCAAGTTTTTGTCATGGCACTCTCCATTATACAAAGTCTTCACCTTTCCCCCCTATTTTTTTATTTAGGGTTTTTCGAACCTCAGTATTCCAGCACAGTCCACTCTCCAAATTTGTAAACTTTATTATTATTATTTTTTGACAATCTTAAGTCCAGCTTTATTTTATGCCTGTTTATTCCCAAAATATTTTAGTCCAATTTAGTTAAATCTTTAGTTCCAGCTTCTTCCTTTCCCGGTTCGAAGCCCCGCTTAGCTGTCAAAAATATTTTCTTATTTTTTTTCCTGTCCCTTTGTAATTTCGCTGCTCACTTTTCTTTTCTTAAAAATTCCATGTTACCTTAATCCCGGGGTACTTTTGTTTAGTTGTATTGCCCAGTTGTCCCGGTTCAGATGTTATCCACCTCTTTCTTCCCTCCTGCACAAATCTTAATCCAGCTGAGTCCTCCTCTTTGGGGTGGCCATTTTAAACTACCACTGCAGTCGTCTTTGGGGGAAAAAAGACCAAGCTCAGGGGGGGAGATACGGCTCCCCTCAACCTGGCTTGCAGCTTCCCCTTACTCCGCCGCCCCTCCAAGGCAGCTTCAACCCCTAATCGTAATGATCGGGGCTCTCCAACAAAAGAGCATGGACCATAGCTGCAGAGTCGCTATCTACGGTCCGTCAGCGAGGAGGCTCCACCTTCTTCCCCCCCTGTTGCCACATTTGTTAAGTGAATGACTACAGTTGTCTAATTAGTAAGATGGTTGTTAAGTGAATCTGATTTCCCCATTGACTTTGCTTGTCAGAAGGTTGTAAAAGGGGATACACACAGCTCCAGGATACTGCAACCATCATAAATATGAGTCAGTTGTCAAGCATCCAGATGTAAATCATGTGACCATGGGGATGCTGCAACCGTCATAAGTGTGAAAAATGGTCATACGTTACTTTTATTCAGTGCTGTTGTAATTTCAAATGGTCACTAAGTGAACTGTGTAAGTCAAGGACTACCTGTATACAATGATTGAAAACAAAGAAATAATGAATTGCTATAGCATAAACTTTATATCAATTTTATTATTTATTTCCACCCAGATTTTGAAGATAAATCTACCGTAAAGAACCAATGGAGAAAGTTCTCACCTCCCCAAACTGTCCTTCTCCCAATTTCTCCTTGAAAGTCAACAGCTTCCTAGGGAACTCAGCCACAGCCACCTCTTTGCCATAGAGTAAGTCCATGGTGATTGCAGGGACAGAATAGGTGTTGCTGCCTGTGACTCCCTGCAAGTTCACAATATCTGCTTCTGCATAATGGGGAACCCCTTCAGCTCCGTTTGGTTGAGTTGGCTTGGTGATCCCACTGCAGCCTAAGAGGAGAGAAGATTAGAGACAAGACAATATCAGTGAAGAAGATCCTGAGCTTTGATGGCTGGTAACTCAGAATAACAGAATAACAGAGTTGGAAGGGACCTTGGAGGTCTTCTAGTCCAATCCCCCCACTTGAGCAGGAGACCCTATACCATTCGAGACAAGTCGCTGTCCAATCTCTTCTTAAAAGCCTCCAATGATGGAGCACCCACAACTTCTGAAGGCAAGCTGTTCCACTGGTTAATTGTTCTCCCTGTTAGGAGAACAGTAAGAACAATTAACAGTGAGAACAGGAGAACACTGGAGAGACAGCCTGCCTGATGCTGCAGAACACAAAGGACTGCCAAAAGAAGAAACTCCAAGTAAGCTATGGAGAAAAATAAACATAAATCAGACTAAGAGCTGAGGTGGAGCAGTGGCTAGAATGCAGTATTGCAGTATTGTTCGATTCTCATTGGCTAAAAGATTGACTTGGCCTTCCATCCTTCTGAGGCCAGTAAATTGAGGAGCCAGATTGTTTGGGGCATAAAGCTGACTCTGTAAACTGCTGTAAAGCCCTGTGAAGCAATATAAAATTCTAAGTGCTAACTATGAGCTATAGTTAAGACATAGGGCTGAACTGATTATAAATTATTCAACAAGTAAAGCTGAATTTGATAACTAGCTTTAACTGCACAAATTAATGTTTTTTTTCTTAATTCATGTCATTTATATTGGTTTTCTTAATGAGTGGATATGGAATTATACATGGATATGAATATCGTATGTTTTAATCAACCATTCCATTTAATTGGATAGCTCAGAACCATCTAGACTAGAGCAGGACTGTCAAACTCCTAGCCCACTGGCCAGATGGATCACATGCTGGTCACGTCCATGCCTGGTTTAGCAAAGGGGGAGAAAGTCCCGATATGTCATGTGATGCCGCCATGACTGTGAGTTGGACACCCCTGGTCTAGAGATTGGATATCTGAAGAATTTCTTTTTTCCCTGTTAGCATTCTTACTTGAGGCACTTCTATGCACCTTCACATTATCTGTTATAAGATAGAAATGACCCAGGACAGGGCTTTTTAGTTGTTCATATCGCTCTTCTATCACAATCCACTTTTGCTACCATGTATTCAACTTTATTGATAGTGAATCTTTTTCAAAGAATTAGAAACAGGTATGGGAGATGCTTTTCCAAAACAAAAAACAAAAAACCCCAACCCCAAAACCTTGGAATGTTTTTTATTTTTCCTCCAGAAATTCAGCAATGTTTGCACATATGAAAAGGCTAAAAACAGTTTTAAAATAAAATAAAAGTAACTCTAAAAAACTTTATTTTTAAGAAAGTAAATTCTACACACGAAACCATATTCTATGTTTAATTCCCGCTCCCCCCTTCCATGGCTCCAGGGCTACTTCTGCAACTCTAGACTCACTTGCATCGTATCAAGCACACCCTGACGGCTGTACCTCCCCACCCCACATCCCCCGTTGTCCTGTGACATTGTCTTCATCTTGTCCCCAGTTCATGAGTGAGACAGCCCTAAGTGATCTTCAGTTCTACTAGGGTTAAAGTATTGCTAATCCCTTAAGCTGATAGCATCCAAAACCAGCAGTAAATATATCACCCAGTACATCAGAGGACAAGGCAGATGAGCAGATGTCAGAGACACATAAAGAAATATGTCTTTTTGTCCCTGGTCAATCTTGTCTGCCATCATTTGACTATTGCCTTCCTAAAAAGTGAGACACAGCAGTGCTTAGCTTGTGGCCATCCAGATTTGCACAAGAGTGATAGAACTGCATTTTTTTAGCAGTGATTCTCCTTGTGGGGGTTTGATAACTCTGCTCTAGCTGCATGCTTGATTTCTTTCCACAGCTTTCATTGATTCATTAGTCTTATCACGGCAAATTTAAATGGTGGTCTATCAGAACTGTGCCATAGCATAGGCCACTCAACCAGCAGTATTTGATTTGTAAGGTTAGAAACACCAGTTTAGCACAAAACTAAAGTAGTGGAATCCTTCCCAGTGCCTTTGAACAAAATATATAGGAATCCGGAAGCCAGCATGTGTTACCTATGGACAGGAAAAAACATAAGGAAGGCAAGAGAATAAAATAAAAGTGCTGATTTGTTACTCATCTCTTCCTCATTTTCATATTTTTAAAAAAACATCATTTGTCTCAGAGTATAACAGAATGGACTGCAAAGAGATGAAACAGCCTAGAATAAATATAAAAAGAAACTTCCAGTCCAGCCTCATCAGTGCTGTGATTAGCACATGTTTCTCTCCATCTGGTGACAGATAGAAAAGGGATAAGCAACCCACAAGATTCAATGTAATGCTTATGTAATGCTGCACGTGTATAATCACAACAGCTTCTCTTATGGCCAACTCAGAACAGAAAATGGCAATGGGATAAGAATCTAGAATGGGCTCTATAATTTCAGGGATAGTGAAGGATAAGTGGATAGTATTGTGTCAGTTGGGAGCAACAGCCATCAAGTCATTTAATCTCATAATATCTAGCCTAAATTAGTGGTGATATTCTACCAGTTCAGCCCGGTTCAGCCCAGTTCGGCCAAGCCGGTAGCAGCAATGAGCAGCTGCCTGCTTGAGCTCCCATACTCACCTTTATCCTCTGCTTTTGAAGTGCAGCTGCTTTGTGCGGCACAGCAGAGTGCCATGCGGCAGCTGCTGAAGTGACTGGGAGAGTGCAGGCTTGCAGGAGGTGAATTGGAACAAATACGCAAAGTGCGTATTTGGTGGCTGTGCGCATGCAAAGTGTGTGCATGCATGCAAAGCACGCC
Source organism: Pseudonaja textilis (assembly GCF_049901715.1). Classification (NCBI taxonomy): domain Eukaryota; kingdom Metazoa; phylum Chordata; class Lepidosauria; order Squamata; family Elapidae; genus Pseudonaja; species Pseudonaja textilis. Next base: position 101,923,821 of record NC_141992.1, read on the forward strand.
CACCAAGCCATGCCCACTGAACTGGTGGTAAAACTTTTTGAATCCCAGCACTGGCCTAAATAATCAAGGAACTTTCACTAACCTGACCTTGCATATTATTTACATAGATAAAATATAGTATTTCTCTATTGCAGCTGAGAATTTCACATTTGACCTCAAGAAAAATTGCTGATTTTTTTTTAATTTATCACATTTGTGATCAGTTTGATCTGAGAGCAACATGGATGACATTATCCCAGTGTATCTTTTCCACAATCCATACAGATGTTTACATAGAGTAGGGGTCCCTAACCCCTGGGTCGTGGACCAGTACCAGTCTGCAGCCCTTTGGGAACCTGGCCACACAAGTAGTGGGTGAATGCGCAAATCTTTAATTGCACATGCATAGGATCAAGGCGGCATGTTGAAACCAGCTCCTCCCCCCCACCAATGCCACTGCCACCATCACTGCTCTGTGGAACTAGAAAGTTTGGGGTCACTGACATACAGCAACAATTATCAATTTACCAAATTTTGTTCACAGTTCTATTCTCGAGAGCCAAATTACTGTATATGATATAGCATAAAGGAATAAGGCAGCTATTGTTAACAGCCTTCCCTCATGTCACTGAATTTACCTCATCAACTGGCAAACACAGATAATTGAAATTAAACCACACTTTCTTATTCTAGATTTTTGTAGTAGATGTGGGAATTGTTCATAGTCTCTTTACACCTATTGACAATCTGACCTGCCTCGTCTTCCCCTGGGATGAATTCAGGAAGCTTGCGGATCAATCGTGATGGCTCTTGATAGTCAACTCCAAGGGGGAATATGCGGTCATAAGTGGAGTTAGTTTCTTGTTCACTGGATGGAGTGGAGCTGCTGTGGCGAAACATATTGGATTCGCTAGGTAGAGAGAGACTCACAGTCATTTCATCATCCAGCATCCGGCGAGAGGCCTAGAAATCAAAAGAAAATGCATGTGATGCTCATATTCACTATAAGTTGATAATGACAGAGTATATTATAGAGCAGATTCTAACATAAGGTGGCATCTCTGTTATGTAATATATATGTAAAACAACTTAGAAGCTTTCCATTGTACAGAGTTTTTTAATGGAACAGGTTTCATATTTGCGCACCCTTCTGTTCACATGTGTAGGATACATACAAATAGAAATTATGATGTAAAAGACAAAAAAATTACTTCAGTGATTACAATTAATTTTAGATGATATATTTAATATGTGTGTGTGTATATATGTATATGTATGTGTGTGTGTATATATGTGTGTGTGTGTGTGTGTATTATACACATATATATACATACATACATACATACATACATACATACATACATACATCTATTCTAAAAATACGAGTTCCAGGTATACTTGTAAGAAAAGAAACAGACATCTTGTGATCTCTGGAACTAAAATTATATTTATTATATTTACTAAGCTTTTGTTAGCCTCTGCTGACGTTGGCAGAGTTTTAAACCACTATTACAGAGATCTAGGCCTTTATATATCATTAATCAATTTAGCCCTTGCACACGTAATAGGCAGGGGTGGGACTCAAATTTTTTAACAACCGGTTCTGTGGGCATGGCTTAGTTGGTGGGCATGGCTTGGTGGTCATGTTATTGACTGGACATGGCCAATTCAATATCACTCACATTGAGGCACGCATCTCCTTGCCTGGCCTCTCATGACCGTGGGGATGCTGCAACAGTTGTAAGTGTGAAAAATGGTCATCAGTCACTTTTTTCAGTACCATTGTAACTTTGAATGGTCACTCCACACAAGCAAAGTACCAGCAAAGGAGGGGGAAAAAAATCCAGCGAAGTTCCCGAGACAGGAAATCTAGTCCTGCCAAGAATGTAATAAGGGTTAACAGAGAGGCAGTTTCTGTAAGCAACACCGAATATTTACTTCCTGCCTTCCTTACAGGATTAGGTCAGTAATTTCTTCTAACAACCGGTTCTCCAAACTGCTTAGAATGTTAACAACCAGTTCTACCGAATAGGTGCGAACTGGTAGAATCCCATCCCTGGTAATAGGCCCTTCAAACTGCCTCCCACCTGTAATTAACTCTGTTGTTTTTGCTTCAGTCATGTTGGTTTCCAGCTTGGATTGCTTATCTCTATGATGTGATGTTAACCTGTCAACTATTGCAATTTGTTGCTTTGCCCGTGCAGGCCAATCACAAGGTCACGGGCAAAGCAACAAATTGCAATAGCTGACAGGTTAACATCACGTCATAGAGATAAGCAATCCAAGCTGGGAACCAACATGACTGAAGCAAAAACAACAGAGTTAATTACAGGTGGAAGGTGGTTGGAATGGCCTATTACCGGGGGTGGGTTTCTACTGGTTCTGTCCACCTCTGTAGAACCGATAGCTCTGAAGAGCAGCAGACATAGAACCGGTTCTATGTCTGCTGATGTTTTTGCCCACCCACCCACCTGGGCTCTTACCTGACCTTTATTTCCTGATTTTTTCAATTTCAGCTGCTGTTCGAGGCACAGCTGCAGTTTAAAAAGCAGGAAAAAAGGGCTTTTTCAAAGGCTGCTTCTCTGCACGCAGCATACGGATGACGATTTACAGGCACACGCTGGCAGCGTGCAGGGAAGCACATCGTAAATCATCGAACCTCGTAAATCACCGAACTGATAGTTAACCCTGTCGTATCCCACCCCTGCCTATTACGCATGCAAGGGATAAATTGATTAATGATATATAAAGGCTTAGATCTCTGTAATGGTAGTTTAATACTCTGACAATGTCAGCAGAGGCTGACAAAAGCTTAGTAAGTATAATAAATATAATAGTTCTGGAGATCATGGATCACAGAATTGCATCATTCTTTTTGTGCAATATTTTATCCACATACTTATCAATTTATGTAGATAGAACGGAACAGGGAAGGGCAGAATCAAAAATAACTTAATAGCACACAGTCACTCAAAGTCACAATTATATCAAGATTCTTTGGGTGCATGAGGAACTTATGTGTACATAAAAAGTATGTACGAGCATGTACATGCTTGCACATAGACACACACTTCCCAATTTGTATTAATGACCTTTAGACCAAAAGTTAATGTCGTTAGCCAATTTCAATAATATTAATACGTATTGAGTTCTAGCCATTAAACCAGACATTAACCTCATTTATGATATGGACATACCTAGCATCTGCCTGTAATCTTACCTTTTCTAACATCTTCTGCCAAAACTGCCTCCACAGAATGATTACAATGATAGCCACAAGGATAAAGATGATGGCCACTAAACAGCCAATTAAGATGCGAGTGTTGCTGTCATCTACTTTGAGAGTAGGATCTGTAGAAGAGACAAGGATAATTGTGTAGCATACATTTTAGTTGAAATGATAAAAACAAAGACAGGATAGCCAACTAGCTGCCAGTCCTTGTGGGATTCCATTCCTTTCTTCCTCCAAATTATCATTAGTTGTTTACCTATTTTGAAGCAAGTCTTTCTGTCATAAGAATATTGCAATTTCTCATCAGTCATTGATAACATTTCCCTTTCATGGGAGGTGGGTGACTATAGAATTATACAGTTTATATTATAAATTAAATAAATAATAGTAATAGCACTTAGATTTATATACTGCTTCACAGTGCTTTACAGCCCTCTCTAAGCAGTTTACAGAGTCAGCATATTGTCCCTAACAATCTGGGTCCTCATTTTACCGACCTTGGAAGGCTGGAAGGTTGAGTCAACCTTGAGCCTGGTGAGATTCAAACTGCCAAACTGCTGGCAACCGGAAATCAGCAAATTTAGCATGCAATATGGCATTCTAACTGCTGTGTCACCGCCACCACATAATAATAATATATAATAAATCATTTATTAACTAGAAAGATACAATTTTCTCTTACCATGATAATAGTTTTTTTAATGTGATTTTTTGAATTAAATAGATGACAATTACTATACCCAATCTATCACATAAATAACAGCTGGATAACCCACCTAGCATAACGAGACTTTCATGAATATCTAAATTAGTCTAATCATGCTAACAGAGTGCTGGTGTTAGTATTAATGATGATCTAAAAACAGAACAGTATCTTTCAAAATGTTCATTTTTATGTTCATTGTTTGAAGCATAATTTCAGGTACTATTTTTATTTTTTAAATCCAGAAGCAATTGGGGCCAAGGCACTTGACATAACATGCTTTACTGCATAAAATTGCCCTAAAATTAAGATTTTTTTTTTTAGTGGGGAAGTGTGTGCCTTTGAGTCAATTTTTGACTCCTTGACAACTGCAGTTTTCTTGGCAAGGTTTTTCAGAATTAATCTGCCAGTATCTCCTTCCTAGGGCTGAGAGAAAGTGACTGGCCCATGGTCATGCAACTGGTTTTGTGCGTAAGATGGGATTAGAATTCACAATCTTCCAGTTTTTATCCTGATGCTGTAAGTATTGCACCAATCTGATTCCCAAGATAATGTCTGGAGACCCTTATTTGGTTACTAGATTTTGAAGATAATGGTAGCGATCATTGCAGTTAAAAGTTTTGTTGTTTTAGTTTAGCACTGGAAGATTTCCCTCAAGGATTGAACCTTTGTTATTCATTTGGCACCAAAAAGACCTTTTATTATTAAATTTTAAAATCTTTTATGGGTTGTCTATGTTTTACTGTGTTTTTTTAAAAAAATTGAACAACTCTATCTTCCAGGAATAAAATGGAGGTATACAAAGGAGCTGCATGAAAAACACATGACTTCCCTCCTCAATTTCAGTCCTGGGAAAAGATGCTAAACCACCACCCTCCATTTTTTTTCAGATTCTTTTCTCAGCAACTAAATCATTTGTCATGCTGGAGGCAGGCTCAGGCGGCATGGAGAAAGTTACTCTCTTCTTAATCCTAGGAATGTACTGTATGATTTCACAATTGAAGGAAATAGATTTGTAAACTATCTCTATAACACTGTTATTTCTTTACATTTAATTTGTTAAACATTTGATATTTTATTTACCTATCAGTAGTAGAAAACCTCTGACTAAAGGCTATAAACCTTTCATTGCAGGAATGGTTCTCAAGAGAAAGATGTATTTCCTTACAGAGGTGTGGAAAGTTACTACTGAAGGCATCAGATATAGTAAAGAACAGAAGCAAGATAGAAGTGAAAGACTAAAGGTGGTAAAGAAAAAGGTTTTGAGAACCTAAATGACAAGGATTTAAAAAGTTGGAATCCAGAAATAAGAATGAGAAATTCCTTTTTTGATTAATAAAACCCTTGTAAGTTTGTATGTTTTCATATCTGTACTTCTTTAATACACGGACATTGTTCTATTTTTATTTTGTTAAGTTTTTTTTCTGGTTTTATAACCATTACCCTTTTTTTATTTAGTTTTATACACAAACATGCACACTAAATAATTGCACCTTCAGTGTCTCAATGACATTGAATCTGGGAATATCTCTTAAGTACCATTGAAAAGATAGCCTGAACAACTAATTATTTTTCCCACAATGTTGCACGTATCAAGCTAACACAAGAGAAGTGAACACCTTTTGAGGCTGGTACTGAATGTTGGGAATGTAAGTAAGTTCATTGATTGTTATAACCACAAGTCAGAACATATAGCATACCATATACTAAGAAAGTGCTATGAGTGCTTCTGAAAAAGGGCTGCCAAGGAGGACATACCAAATTCCAAATTTAGAAAAATATTTCCAATTTAGAAAAATATTCCCTTTCACCTCCAACAGCATCCACTCTGGCCAGAAGAATCCTGCTATGGGGGCGGGGGTTGGATTCTGTATATAAACACACACATACAATTTTTGTGGCGCCCAATAAAAATATATTCATGAATATTTGCTTAGAGACCCCAACAGAGGGAGGGTGGAGCTGGGGTCGCGGTAGTGTGATGCGCAATCTTGAATCTCCAAGATCTCCGTCGATATCTTCACTGCTGGACGGTCCCGACAGACCTAAACCGTCCCGTAGAGACGGTGATCGATAAGGGCACCTCCTGTCGAGCGCATGGACATCGCAAAGTCCCTGGTTGATCCAGGAAAAGCCCTTTTGCTGGCAGCGGAGAGGCAGCCATTCAAGCTGCTGAAGCTGGGACAGCTCCGGAACAGAAGAGATTGAAAGAAAGTGTGTCAGTTTGGTGAGATGAATTTTTACTTATTATTTTTTGAAGAGAACACCCTGAAAGTTTTAAAGTGAAATTAAAAGTGAAGAGAAAAGAGTTTGAGCGGCAAAATTAAGCTAGTTAAAGTGAAAGTTATTTTCCCCTTTTTATTGGAACTTTGAATTAGGCAAAGCTTCTTACTTTCAAACTGGACTGGTCTCTTTTAAATTTTCTATTTTTGCTTTTATTTTCTTAACAATTTTTTTTGAAAGCCTGTTTTGATTAAGACTCTTCTTTTTGATTTGAGATTTACTTTTTTTTAAAAAGGAAGGATTTCATTTTCTCTTTTTGTTCCTGGCACTGGATACATGAGGGGGGAGTGAAAGTGAAGGGGAAAAAAGTAGCACTGCCATCTAGAGGCTTGGACATATTGTTTCTTTTTTCTTCCATTTGTTTATGTATTTGTGCTATACTCAAGGACTCTGAGCTTTGCACTGGAAAAGATAGTGGGATGAGCATGGCAGATTGTTTACACAGGTGCCTATCTGTTAAACTATAGATAACTAGAGTCTGGAGTCAAAGTTGAAAGAAAGAAGATTGAAGTGACCTTGAAAATACTGGAATTAAAAACTTTGATTTATTAAAGAGCCGTGGATATTTAGTGGCAGTGGCTGATTTTACATTAGAACTGTTTGTTACTTTTCACTTCCCTTTTTACTCCTCCTCCAGTCAGATTTTTATATTTGGATTTCAACCTTTTATTCCAGGGACTAGAATGTAATTTTTTATTCTTTTTTGCTCTCTTTTCTCCTTCTTACTAAGAGAAATAATTGGATTAAGGTATACAAGTGCCTGAATACTTTTTTCCCTTATTTTTTGGAGTGGCAATTGCCTGCCTGTGCTCTTTTTTTTTTCCTTTTTCCTTTTCTCTTTTTTTCTCTTTCTTTCTTCACAGATAAGTACTACAAGATGAGCAGAAAGACAACAGCCCCAGCTTCCTCAATACCAATAGCCTCTTCACCATCTGGAGGACAATGGTCAATACAGACAATCTTAGAACAGGAGAAAGAGAAGGAGCTGACATTACAGATAATTATGCAAGGAATTCGGAAGATTGAAAAGAGAATGGAGAATATTGAGCAAAGAACTGAAAAGACAGATGAAAAAGTAGAAAATATTCAACAGATGATGATGAAATATGAAGACAGATTCAACAAAAATAAAGAAGATACACAAAGGGACAAGAAAATTGGAGATATTGATACTTAATTGAGCGATGTTGAGAAGGGCAGGTGTGAACCATTAGGATGGGAAATTGATAGATCAGAATTCTACCTAAGATTTCAAAATGTAGAAGAAGGAAAAGGTGAAAATCTTGCTGAAATAATGACAGAAATACTGGCAGAAGCTTTAGAGATAACCAAAGAGAAAATGATGGATGGGATGGATGAAGTGTTTCGGGTCTATACAAGATATGCAATGAGAAACAGACTACCAAGGGAAGTTTACATCAGATTTACTAAAAAGATCATCAAGACACAGATACTGCAGGTGGCAAGAGAGAAAACATTAAAGTATAAAGACAAAGAAAATGTGGTGCTGAAACAGGTACCAAGAAGAGTAAGAGAGATGAGAAGAGAATACTTATTTTTGACCAAAGAGTTACTTAAAAGAGGAGTAAACTACAGATGGTTGATGCCAGAAGGACTCTTGTTCACCTGGCAGGAACAAAGACACAGAACTGACACAGTTGAAAAAGCTGAGTTATTTTACTTAGAATATCTTAGAGGAAAGGAGGAAGAAGCAAGAAAGGAAGAGTCATTAATTGAATTCCAGGAAGAGTGTACAGCAGTAATTGAAAAAGAAAAAGAGGAAGGTGCAGTAGGTAGTGTACCCAGAGAGCAATGAGAATTAAGATTTACTAGAGCAATAACGCGCCCCCCAAAGCCTAACATGGATGAAAGAAAATTGATTACGATTAACATAAATGGACTTAATTTGGCTACCAAAAGAAGGAAAGTATTTCACAATTAGAGAAATTAAAATTTGATATAATTTGCCTACAAGAAGTACATATCAAAAAACAACATGAATATATATTGAAACAAAAAAAATTAGGGAAATTATTTACATCGCTGGCACAATCTAAAAATGGGGGTGTGGTATTGTATATTAAAGATACAATTCTGGCAGAACTAATTTACACAGATGACGACAGAAGGATTTTGATGGTGGAAATAATGGACAATAATGTTAAAACACTTTTAAGTGCAATTTATGCTCCGAATGATGATCAAGAAGAATTTTACAAGAAATTACATATGAAAATAATTGAACTGGACTATGTTAATATTTGTATGTGGGAGATCTTAATGGAATAATTAATGATCGGTTGGACTATGAAACACAGAAATCAACAAAGAAAGTTAGAAAGATACTACCAAAATCTTTCTTTCGAATAACAGAAGAATTTAACTTAAAAGATGCATGGAGAGAGAGAAATGTGGAAAGTAAGCAATACACTTTTTACTCAAACAGGCATGTATCATGGTCTAGAATAGACATGATATGGATGTCAGCAGAATTACTGGCTAACATACGAGAGATTGAAATAGAAACAAGCACCTGGGCAGACCATAATCCTGTGACAGTGATTTGGAAAGGATATAAGAGGAGATCTAGATGGACTCTAAATAAAACACAATATTAAAAGAAAAAGACTTTAAACAGAAAATAGAGAAAGAATTTGTTTTCTTTTTTAAAGAAAATAGAAAAGAGGATACATCTTTACAGAATCTCTGGGACACGATGAAGGCCTACACAAGAGGATTGATAATAGACTATACAAGGAAAAGAAATGTAAAACAGAAAAAGATTTTCAAAACATTGGAGGATGATTATAAAAGACTGGAAGAAGACCTACAGTAGTCCCCGCAAAAAAGACATTAAAAATAAAATGGATATAATTAAACATAAAATGGGACTAATGGAAAAAGAGGAACTAGCACAAAAATTTAAAAATGCTAAACAGAATTACTTTGAAGATGCAAACAAACCAGGCAGATGGCTAGCCTATAAACTGAGAAAGGAAAGAGAATCAAGAAGGATTAGTCAATTAATAGATGATCAAGGCCAAGCTTGCTATGGAAATAAAGAGAAGAAAAAAATTTATACAAGATTACTATGGAAAATTGTACTTTCAAGAGAATATTCAAGAAGAAAAAGTTAAGCAGTATTTACAGAAAGTGAATTTACCCCAGATACCTAAAGACACTGAAACAATGCTAGAAGGGAATATTATGTCAACTGCATATAAAGAAAATTTATATAAAATATAATAAAGACATATATAACCATTGGATGAAAGTATATAAATTTTAAAACAAAATTTTGAATATTTCATATAAAATGATGGAATAAATAGTTCAGTCATGGATGATTAATAACTGATAAATATATAAGCATGTTAGTTTGACAATGTGAAAATAAACTGGGAGTAATGACCACAAAAGGGTAGCACAAAAGATTTGTAGCCAACTGACACACTGTATGTATATAAAATGGAAGATGGTTTTGTTTTTATGTTTTGTTTGTATATGTATGTCTTAAAAAATAAAAACTTTTTTTTAAAAAAAGAGACCCCAACATAGCAACATACATACCATAGATAGTGGGAGTCACTGAAGATTCAGGTAGGGATCCAGAATTGTTGTACATAGCTGTATCTAAGGAAAATGAAAAAAGAAAGAAAGAAAGAAAGAAAGAAAGAAAGAAAGAAAGAAAGAAAGAAAGAAAGAAAGAAAGAAAGAAAGAAAGAAAGAAAGAAAGAAAGAAAGAATTAGTCATATTCATAGCATAGCAGAGACAATTGCAAACTTTTGCTTTAAAACAATGATCTGACTCCAGTATGTTGGATATCAGATCCAAAGCTGTCTGTTTCAAACTGCATTTGAATTTGCAATGAATATGCTTGTTAGAAAAAGAAGGCATAAAGGTATAAGTGCACTGGATATAAATCTAATGTTTTCTTCAGGCACCAGCAAGGACCATGCATTATTACTGATAACAATATCCCACTTTTCTAAGTATTTGCTAACTGAAGAGAATATGCAATCAAAAATAAAATAAATCTAGCAAGCTGGTTTCAAATACAGTATAATCCATACAAACCAGTGGTGGGATTCAAATAATTTAACAACTGGTTCTCTGTACTAATGACCGGCTGAGTAGGCGTGGCTGTGTGGTCATGTGACTGGGTGGGCGTGGCCAACTTAACATCATTCATGTTGAAGGGTACCTCTCCTCGCCCAGCCTCTCCTTGCCTAGCCTCTCCTCACCACACCTGGCCACACCTGGCCCCTTCTCTCACAGCCACTCCTTGTCACCCAGTCGCTCACCTCACTGGTGGAGTAGTTTTCAAATAAAAAAATGCTTGCCTTGTGCAAATAAATAACAAACATCTTGACTTCAGGTTTGATGCATCTTGCAGAGCATTAGTACTCGTTCTAGTCTCCTTCCCTACTAATAGGTCCATCTCAGATTGTAATTTGCCAAAACTTCTCTTTTGTCTTTTGCATCATTCTATGGGATTATTCTGAAATATTAACTGTGATGTTTCCAGCTTTACAAGTTTGTTTCCTCCAACCTTGTTTTTGCATGCAATTCTTACATGTTATTTTGACATTCCTTCCTCCTTTTTAAACAAAGTAGTAGTTAAGGTACTGGCCTAGAAACCAAGAGACTCTGAGTTCTAGTCCCATTTTAGGCTTGAAAAAAATGGCTGACTGACCAGTCACTCTCTCCCAGCCCAAACTACTTCTTAGATTGTGGTTGTGGGGAAACTAAAAGGAGGAAGGAATATTAGGTAGGATCTCTACCGTGAGTTCCTTATAAAATAATAAAGGCAGGATAAACATCTAAAAAAATAAATAAATCATTTGTGAGAATGATGTCCTTCTAAAGGAGTAGGGGTGCTGAGTGACTTGTCACATGACTTACACTACTGGATTTATTTCATTTTTATCCACTTTGGTTTTTCTACTTTTTGGTTTATTTTAAATGATGGCAAAGCCTGTGAAATTCTTTCCTGTTTCACATGTCAGGTTTATGTGCAGTGCTGGGATTCAATTTTTTTTTACTACTGGTTCTGTGGATGTGGCTTGGTGGGCCTGGCAGGGGAAGGATACTGTAAAATCTCCAGTCAGAGGTGGGATTTGCCGGTTCTCCAAACTACTCAACATTTCCACTACTAGTTCTCCAGAATGGAGGTAAACTCATCCATGTGACTTACAGGCAATGGCAGCAGAAATCATTAGGCAGCTACATTAAGACCAAAAGGTGGAGGCACCAGGGTGCAAAAAGCAGAGGATCTCAAGGAGAAGAGAACTGAGGCCTCCACTTTTCATCAAACTGGCACAATCTAGTCAACTAGGAAAGTCAACCATGCCTCTTTTATGTGGTCTTTCCACTGGAAATTTTGAGATTGTTCCAAACTGACAGTGCAAAAGTTGCCCCAGCCCTACAATGATCTTTCACTTTTTATCTAGAGAAGTGCTGACAGGATTTAAAAAGCAAATTCAACCATGCCCATTTTTCCATTTAATCAATGTTGCCAAACATCTCCCCAACGCACAATAAAATAGCCTTGTTCCAATATTTGAGGTGCTCCTACAAAAACGGGGGGATCCGTCTATTTTCTAAAGCACCAAAAGGCACAACAAGAAACAATGGATGGAAACTAACTAAAGAGAGAAGCAACCTAGGACTAAGGAGAAATTTCCTAAGATTGAGACCCATCAACCAATGGAATAGTTTGCCTTCAGAAGATGTGGGTGCTCCATCACTAGAGGCTTTCAAAAAGAGATGGGACAACTATTTATGTGAAATGATATAAGGTCTCCTGCTCTAGCAGGGAGTTGGACTAGAAGACCTCTGAGGTCCCTTCCAACTCTATTACTCTGTGTTCTCTATGTTCTAAATTGGGTGCTTCACAGCAGAAGCAATACAGCGGGCTGGACCACACATGCATTACATTGAGGGTCTATATGCCGAAGCTGCATCATTGTCCCCTCCGGGATTCCCCCCCCCCCCGAACAAACAAGAAGTAGCCAACTGCAGCAGATATAAAAAGTATTGGGGAGCTCCAGGGAGTATCGGCTGATCACAGAGGTGTTATTTAATACCTTTTATAAAATGAAAATATTTGTAATCTTGTCCTTCTGAAGGGAAGAGGTTAATTCCATCCCTAGTTGGATCATTGATGGATTTCCCTGCCCTAATACTGTCAGTTTGTTTTGTTTATTCAAGGCAGGTGCCAGCTGCATTCTTGTAGTTTTCTTATCGGAACTAAGTATGCCTGTTAAGTAATTCTTAGCTGTCTGCCCGGAGCTATAAACCAAAGGGAGAGAGAAGTAAAAAAAAAAACCTCTCTTGCACTTTATTTTCAGCCAGTTTGCTGAACTGCACAAAAAGCTAGCTACCAGTTCGGTTGAACTGTTGCAAACTGGCTGAATCCCACCACTCATACAAACCCATAATAATGGACCTAGAAGAGGAGTGTCAAACTCAATTTCATTGAGGATTGCATCAGGGTTGTGTTTGACCTCAGGGACAGAATGGGTGTGGGTAGGGTGGGCATGACCAGCTCGAGATCACTTGTGTCGGGGGCACCTATGGTAGCCGAGTGCTTAAGGTAGGATTTCCCTGAGACTCTCCCTCCCTCTCACTATAATTTTCCTTTCTTCCTCCCCCCCTTCTTTCCTTTTCCTTTTCCTTTTTCCTGTTCATTCTCCTTTCTTTTTCCTTCTCCTCTTTTCTTATTTTTCCTTCCTTGCTCTCTTCCCATCTTCCCTTCTTTTTCTTTTCTGTCTCTTCTTATATGCTCAAATGCAAAAGGGGAAAATTTCTCTGTTTGTTTTGCTTTCAGTTTGTTTTGCTAGCCCTCTGCCAGCAAAATGCAGCCCTATTTCAGAGAAAATGGAACTTGGGAGGAAAACACGTGCCACCCTGAGCCCCGTTTTTTTGCCACAATGGCCTCTTTACCAGAAAAATAGAGCTTTGGATGGGTGCGTGTGGCCCCCCGGGCCCATTTTCAGCCGTGATGGCCTGCAGCCCTCTTCCAGAGAAAACAGAACTTGGGGCAGCCACACGTGGCCCTCCTAAGCTCCATTTTTGCTGGTAGAGACACCATGGACTGATCCTTTGTTGTTTCCAGAGTGGCCCCATAGGCCAGATCTTAGCGGGGCGGATCAGGCCCACAGGCCTTGAGTTTGACATTCCTGACCTAGAACATATTATCAGACAATGACAAGCTGAATCTGGCAGCAACACTGTAGACCAAAATTTCTGGACTGATTCCAAAAGTAGCCTCACATAAAGTAAATTATGATAAACCATTGAGAATGATTGGTCACATCTAGGTCTGACTTCTCCAGGAACAGTTACAATGGAAAATAATCAAAGATACATAACTGGTAAGAGGTACGCCTCACCAATTGGATGATTCTCCCTTCGTAGAGAAATATAGCTGTCAGAGCTGCTCTATTTAGATTTTACAACAAATGCATTAAGGGCAGTGGTAGCGGGTAGACCATGATCCACTTCACATAATTTGCAGTAGTATAAATAAACAGACCTAAAGAGTATAACCTGCAGTCTGCAACATGGCCACAGCCTGTAAGGCATTTATCTTAGCCCATCATGAATGAGCCAAAGAAATAGAGGAGGGGGGCAATATAATTTAAATACAATGATTACCAGTTCAAAGCCTGGTTTAGAAAGGATCTCGTGCAAAACTAAAAAAACAATATCTGCCTCAGATTCTTTTGATATCTGTGATCAGCATTAAAGTTTCAGCTTCTGACAGACTGGAAGCAGCATTACTGTTCTGAGATTAAATTGAATTAAATTGAACTAAAATGGAAGGAAGGAAAGGAAGGCAGGAAGGCAGGAAGGCAGGTTGGTTTGTTTAAGTTTTTTTCCAGCGGAATGTAAGATTCTTTTTCAAAAAAGGGGACAGGTTCCTTTCCCAATAAGGCAGGGGTGTCAAACTCAAGGCCCAGGGGCCGGATCTGGCCCACGGGGCTGCTCTGGAAACAATGAAGGCTGAATTGGGAAGAGAAGGTTTGACAAGGTTTTCCTCCTCAGAGGTAATGCCATCTACAGAGACCCCCTCTCCAAAGCAAGCCTTCCCAGTGATGGCCTCCTTTCTATGCAACAGCTTACTTCCAGATATCCGCTCCATGTTCATCTTATCGAACAGCAAAGATTGTTCAGGAAAACATGTATGGAAGTGAAGGTTTATTCTACCTTTATGGATGACACTGTTATAGTGTGCTGATTGGGAATGTTTTGTGGAACTAAATTTTTAAACCCTCTGTTATGTTTTTTTCCCCAACTGCTCAGAGCCTGTGGGAATTAAGCAATATAGAAGCCTCAGCAAGCAAAAATATACAGTAAATCTCCTATCAACATTGATAAAAACAATGACTGCTATCTATGGAAGCCTAACAAGTGTGAGGCATGTCAGCCCAACCTGCATGCATTGGAATGCCAAGTTCAGCAAATTCTTTCTACAACTCAAAAGGAAAAACTGTTTTAGTCTATATTATTGACTAAAACATTTTCCTATTTTGTCTCCTTAAGAGGGCCAAAGATCTTGCGGGAAAATGCTGCTGACAAGGCATTAAGTAGTAGCATTGCAGTAAGCCCTGACCCATAAAATCCAATATAAAGTCCATCATTGTTTATGAACCACCCAGAGTCATGTAGGTGATGGTATAGAAATTTGATAAATAATCTGTAACTTTATCTCCAGAGTTTATTTATAAGTAACATCTTAGATGAGTCTATTTTTGCCCCTTTTGTGTATTAATGGATTAACAGTAATTTCAGTATATTACTCTTCCTTTAACACCCTGAATTCCCTTCATCATACCTGATTGGAAGGTAATCTCACTGAACATCATCCAGGTATCAGCAAAGTAGAACTGGCATTTGATGGCATTAGCCATCCGATGGAAAAGGGGTACTGTAACAAAGCGAGCACTGGGATTGACATCATCTAGTACCAGTAATGAGGAGACAGTGTTTGGTTCCCATTCAGTTGCATCAGAGCGGAAGTAACACTGCACCTCCTTGAAAATCTTTACTCCTTTGGCAAACATATTGTTGCAGTGAACCTGTGTAATAGAGATAGATGTTCTATAAACTGGTCACATTTATTTACTTCTGAAACCATGATATAATATAAAATATGCTGGAATACTACAGTATGCCCCTACTTTCCAGTTGAGAGTCAGCCTGCCTATGAAATACCAAGTTTGGAAAGCAAATTTATATAACTCAAGGGTTTCAATTCATCTCTATTTCAGCTTGGTATTCATGCTTATGTGAACACACACTAATATGCCAATAATTCATGAGATATTCTGAATTCACAGGAACGTTGCCAGGGTGAGCAAATTCACAATTTTCTGCTTTCATTTGTTTTTATTTCTTTTAATTGCACATAAACAAAATTCACTATACAGAGAAAAGATAGGTACCAATTTTGGATAAAGAAGATCCCTCAACTCTCCAATGCACTCTAAATAGTATTTAGTTTGCAACCTAAAAGTAATTCTGAATGCAGCCTCAATTTTGACAACTTACCTTCATGGTGGTGAAATTTCTGATTCGGTCAAATTCAAAGGTGATTTCCACATGTCCATTTGTAGTGCTTTCATTGCTCCAACCAACATAGTCATAACCAGGCCATACATGATATTCGTGGCTCTGGCTGAAATCATCCAAGCCAGAAACCCCATCTGTTAGCTGTCCTAATCCTTCTGTCATGCTGATGTCAGTCATATGGGAAGGAAAAGAAGAGGACAAGATTAGCATTTCCTTACTGAATTTCAACAAAATCAGTTTGTCCAAAACTGGCAGCGAAAGGGGATTTTTTCCAACCACAATTAAAATGGATGGAGTGGTAGGCTGATTTAGCAGAAGCTGAAACATGGAATCCTTAGTGGAAAGTCCATTTGGATTAAGACAGAGGGAGCCAATTCCCAGATCGAACAGCACTTCTTTGTCTGCATTAAACTTAGTAAGTTTTGATTTCAACTGCAGCTACTCACAAGTCTTCACATGACAAAGCTGCCACAAACATTTTTTGAAAATTCAAACATCTGTCAATGATTGGCTTTAGATATGCTAACAAGAAATAATAAATGTATGTATTTATGTATGTATGTATGTATGTATGTACGTATGTATGTACGTATGTATCTTGAGAGCATATGTACCAAAACATATTCCTTATGTGTCCAATCACACTTGGCCAATAAAGAATTTAATTCAATTCTATTTTGTTCTATTCTAAAAATGTATTCAGCTACAAAGGATTAGACTCAGTGTCTTAAAATAACTTAACAATTAATTACATTATTAATTTGGGAAAAAGTCCCATATAAATAAGGGATAAAACAGGGATTTATGGAATGAAAAATGAGAATCAATGCTAGGCATACACATTGAACTGTGGACATTTATTATTTTTGTTATCATTTTACTTTTCAGTTTGTGTCCCAACTTTTTACTCTAGCAAGTAGCCAGATCATTAACCACTTAAAAAAATTAAAATTCCAACATGCTAAAGCAAAATTAGTACTAAAACTAATTAATATGGAAATTAACTGGAATGGGACAGTAGATCCCCCCCCTCTTAGCAAGTGGTAAGCCATTTGGGGCTTTAAAAGCTAGAAGTAATCAATGTAGACCTTTTGGTACAAATATCATATGATCCTTGAACTGGTAAACAGACTAAAGGTAAACACTACTGCAGTAGATGAAAAGGAGAGCTGGTTGCTTAATCCTTATGATTGATTTTGATACTAATAGATTTCTAAGGCCTATTCAAAGAAGTATAAATTTCGGATGCAGAAGAACTCAGGATCAATTCTTGCCATGCATAAGTACAATTGCAGGGAGAGAAAGAGCTACCTGAAATTCTGTTAGTATTGCTCATTTTACACTTGTTTTACACTTGGTCAATATTTTAATTGCACCTACTGGTCAGTATATTAGCATATTCTTCAGCGATGAATAATTTGTTAAATCCTGGGAAAAGCAGCTGTTATAGTTCATTAAAAGACTTATTTCTTGCCTCTGGGTTACTTTAGTGATAAGATCTTTGTATTCCAGATACAGGAGACAATTATTTTACCCAAAGGAAGATGGGAAATTCAAATAACAATGCCAAGAGTAAAGCAATGAAGTTAACAAGAATAACAGCAAAAAGCCAAAGAAGCATCTCTTTTGAGATGCTTTTTATTGTTATTCTTCTGGTCAGCCCTAGCCCTACACACTATTGCTCATATAAGATGCACATTTGGAAATAAGGATGGTTGCACTGAACACAAGATCTCTCCGTAATCATCAAAATTATATGAAGGTGCCAGAAAGCCAAACTCTTCTGCCAAATATTGTTACATTTTATATTTTATTCCTATTGTTCTCATTTGAACACTGGACAATTTTGCTCAAGCATTAATAAGGTCTAAAAAGTTTTTCCTCTCCCTCATTGGACATGAATAGAGAACTCACCTGTAACCATCATAGATTGAATCATTCAAGTAAATCATGTTGCCATCGGGTAGAACTAATTGTTGCCCTGCTGGAGTGTTATATGAAACCAACCCATCTGTAAAGGAATAGAAGGAGAGTTACTTTTGTTGCTTCTTTTTTGCAACTAACACATTTACTTCTTTAGATGCACAAAATGGCTAGACTGATATATGTTTAAATTGGAGGGCGGGGGGAGAAGGAAGGGAAAATAGCACGGTTATAAAATATAGGTGAGATGCAAGACAGATTACAAGTACCTTATCAATTAATGTGTAATGCTTAATGTATTTATTGAAACCTCCTTCAGTTGCCTGAAACACTTTTAATAGTCATTTTATTAAAAATTGTAATTACAATAGTAAAAACTAATAAAATTCTTCAAAAATATCATTCAACACATCCAGTTGAAATATTTGCTTCATTTTGTAATTGTAAGTGAAGTATAAATGTTCTTCTCCTTTAATTGTAATCTTTAGTTCCCTCTAGTGCCCAATTTTAATTTTTTTTTATCATATTGAGTTTTCCTATGGGAAGGATTCTTTATAATTAATTCCAAAATCTTATATCAAATTTATCTGGACCTTCTTTCTTTTTTGCATAATTTAATAAATCCAGCCTCTGCACAGAGATAATACATTTGTTTTCTGTCTTTTAAATTGTTTCCATTTCACATACTTCTTTAGCATTGAAAAAGCTTTTTGGATGAGAAACAAAATGTTTTCAAAGAAAAAACCAAGAAAGTCCAGCAGCCTTTTGGAAAAGCACCATTGGGACTAATATAAAAGAATTAGGATTTGGGCACGAGCAAAATAGAGTGTCAAGCAATCACTGCAATGATGATCAAACATTAACACAGACTAGATATTGCTATAGTGATAGAGTGGTGTTACAATGTTCTAGCACAAAATCTTCAATTTGTATTTTTCCTGTACCAATCCAATTGCAAGACACTTAATAGAAAAAAAAAAGAAAAACTCTCCCAAGAATCTAGTGTCGGTCAATACTCTGTTATCAATGATTAAGAGGCACATCAAATAAAAACAGAAATCAGAGTATATTTCCTAGCAAATATAAGTCTAATTTCATTCCACAGCTCCAATATGTATCATGTTGCTAGCATATCCAGGGGTGGCAACGGGATCTACTCCAACATCTCTCTCTCTCTCTCTCACACACACACACACACAAATCCAAAAATCCTCTAGCAGGTTCTGCCTGGGCAAATCAACACTATCTGTAAAAATCAACTTCTGTTTAAGCTTATAGAACAATATTTTCTTATGCTTATCTCTGGATAGGAAGGTTGCATTCCATGCAGTCAGAGAGTAGGCTTGATTTTCCAGATCAGTGTTTCTCAACCTCAGCAACTTTAAGATGTGTGGACTTCAGTTGAGAGTTAACATCCACACACCTTAAAGTTTGCTGAGGTAGAGTAACACTAGACAATTGGAGGCACATCTCCATCCATAGACATCAACCTTTTGCATCTTTTATCCTATTGACAATTTGAGCCTTAGGACTTCTGAACTTTTATCCATCTGCTGTTCCCTGACTGAAATATTCTTTCAGCATGAATCCTCTTCAAAAATTGTTGTGCTTACCCAACCAAACACAACCATACAGCTCGACTCTGAGACACACATTTGTAGAGTGATCAGTCACAGGGATGAAGCGAATGAATCGCCCAATAATAGGTGGCTCCAGGTCCTTGAGGACAATGTCATATGGATTAGTGTTTCCTTCAAGTACCTGAGGAGAAGAAAAGGAAATGAAAGGCAGAGAAGAAGGTTATTAGCCAGTGGGCGGGAGCAGAAGGAATTTAGTTATGCTAACTTATCAAGTGTCATCTAAATATTTATGAAGATAATATAGCATATTTCCATTTGGTTCAATTCAGGGCATTTCCACATGAGCAGCTGGTTCCAGTCTGGACCCACAGTCATGCAATATTGGCTAGTTTTAAAGAAATTGAGCCATTTTTGTTTTATTTTGCCACAATTTACTTGAAACCAGAGCAAAGCATTTTTTTTTAATCACACTGTGAATTTGCTGTGTCAGCTCTGCCAGAGCTTATAAAAATGGACAGCCAATACATCTTTGTCCAGCCATTCAGAAGGTACATATATATTGACAGCAGCAAAAGCCTAGAGAGAAGTCTGGAAAGGGAGATGGAAAATTAAACCCTAGCTAGCCTTTGCTCACTATTTTGACCAGTAGTTGTAGAACTCCTCTATCATCTTGCCAAACCTCCATGATATACACTGCAGTTGCCCTTTAGTGTCCCTATATAATATAGTGACTCGGATTTTTATACATTAATATAAGTGTGTGTGTATAAGAATATATAGCTGCCTTATCAGATCTTAAGAGAGTTAAAAAAAGGTAGTTACAGACTACGGGATTAGTGGTAATTTTACAAGAGGACTTGTAGAAGGAATAAAAAATGGTTATACAATGATCCCTGAAGAGTGGAAGCAAATATCACTTGACTCCTCCAGCAGTCTCTCTCGCTTCTCCCCAGCCACAGCTGGTAGCGCTGGGATTGATTTAATCACTCAAGAGGAAATTGAGTTTAAAATTCCCTTGGAAGTTAAAATAGTTCCATCTCAATTTAAAGGACCTCTTCCTTCAGGATTAGTTGGCTTAATTTTGCCTCGTACTTCTGCACACAAAAAGGGCTGTTTTGTTGTGCCTGAGGTAATAGATTCAGATTACACTGGTATCTTCATGATTCAGATTTGAGTGAATCTTCCTCAAGTTCTTCCTTGTAATTCTTCTGTTGTTCAATTGTTTCTTCTTCTATATGAAAATCTATCTCCTGGTATAGGTAATCGTGTGGATGCAGGATTTGGATCAACTTCTTTATCTGTAGGCTTACTTCACAGCTGAACTCCTCTCTCTTCCTTAATAAACAACCATTTCAAGGGTTATTGGATACTTGAGCCGATGTTAGTGTCATCTCCTCTTTACAATGGCCAGTACAGTGGCAAAAATGACAGTTTCTTCATTGTGAGGAATAGGAGGTTCTATAGCTGCTTGGCAGAGTTTTCAAGAAATTAATGTTACAACATCTGTTGCTAAGTCCTTTTTCCTACAACTATACATTCTAGATATTCATACTAATATTTGGAGCCATGATATCCTTTCTCTTCTTAATGCTCATTTGATTCTTGATAATGGCTCTTCCTCTTAAATGGCTCTGTTCTACGCTGGTTTGGGTGGAACAATGGCCATTATCAAGGGAAAAACTTGCTGCTTTACAACAATTAGTTCAAGAACAATTGGCTGCTAGTCATATAGAACCTTCTACTAGTCTTTGGTATACTCCTGTTTTTGTTATAAAAATGAAAAATGGGAAATTTTGCCTCCTGCAGGGTTTAAGAAAAAAATAATAAATATATCCAACCCATGAGTCCTTTACAGTGTGGTCTACCAAATCCTAACTTAATTCCTAATTTTTATAAATTATTGGTAGTAGATCTTAAAGACTGCTTTTTTACTATACCTTTGCAGCCTCAAGACAAAGAAAAATTTGCATTTACTCTTCAAGTTTTTAATAATAGCATGCCCACAAAACAATATCATTGGTGAGTGTTGCCTCAGGGAATGCTTAATTCCCCTACACTTTGTCAATATTTTGTGGATAATGCTCTTCAACCCTTTAGGAATAAATTTCCTTCCTATTTAGTCTATCATTATATGGATGATATATTGATAGCAGCCCCAGATTTCGATGAATCTAAGTTGTTAAAAGAGTTAATGGATATTGTGGCACAACAGGGATTGTATATAGCCTCAGACAAAATTCAAAAGATAGAACCTTATACCTACTTAGGACATAGAATGTTGCACAATTTCTCCATTCCAATTCTTCCTGAATTACAAGTACAGAAATCATATACCTTAGTACAATGGCAAAAATTACTTGGCATTATTAATTGGGCACGCCCACTCTTCTACATTACAACTGGTGATATGTTGCCCTTATTTCAGTCATTGAAGGGAGCACAATCACCAGGAGATCTAGTTGTATTAACTGATCTTCAAAGAACATGCCTTCAAGAAATATTGAATAAGTTTAAGCAATGATATGTGGACAGGATAACATCCTTAACAATAGGACTTTGTTTAGCTATTCTTCCTCCTGCACTCTTACCCACAGGATGTCTTTATTCTAATGCCTCTCCACAAGCAGTCAACATTAATGAATGGATTAATTTGTCAGCTATTCCACCTAGAAACATTTATCCTTATCAATCAGCATTAGAGGATTTGATTATTAAAGGTTGTAAATGAGCCTTGCATCTTACAGGACAGGATCTCATTAGCATAGCTTTCACTCATACAAAAGTTGAACATGAGCATTTGATGATGATTTCAGAATCATATCAGATAGCCTTTTCTCAATATGTGGGAAACTTATTGTATTCTTTACCCAAGGATCCTAGAATAGTGGTTACTACTACTTTAAATCTGGTCTTTTCTTCCATTTTTGTGTGAAATCCTATTTCTAAAGCTCTTAGTCTTTACTGATGGCTCACCTACAAGGAGTGTGGTTGTCTGGCAGATTCAACAACAATGGTATTCTAAATTTACTGCCACGCAGACTTCAGCTCAACGTGCTGAGCTGGCTGCTGTGATTTTGGCTTTACAATTGTTCAATGACCAACCTATTAACTTGATCGTTGATACTCAATATGTGTATTTAGTTATGCAATCTCTTCCTTTTTCTTATTGTGCTCTCTCTTTGGATAAGAATTTGTTATCCTTGATTTTATCTTTAAAGAATAGTTTGGAAACTCACTTGTATTCTTTGTATGTAGAACACATTCAAAGTCATACTCCCTTTACTAATGCCTTGACTGAAGGAAACCAGAAGGCAGATGAATCCTTAAAGGATGTTATTTCTCATTGCCTATCCTCTTTTGCTGTAATGGGTCGGCCTTCTCAGTTGAAAACTGACAATGGCCTCACTTATATTAGTAAGGAATTTCAAACCTTTTGTCAGAAATGGAATATTACTTTAGTGCACGGAATTCCTTACAACTCTCAGGGTCAAGCTATAGTTGAGCGAGCTCATCGTACTTTTAAGGCATTGCTTCAGAAACAATTACAAACTGAGTCTGGCCCTTACCATCTGCGAAACATTCAAAATCTCATTGCTGTAGCATTATATACTTGGAATTATTTAACCTTTTATTTAACCTTTGCAGATTCACCTGTTAATTTGCATTTTTGAACTACTGAATCTTTAGCAAGGCCTTTGGTAAAGTATCGCCAAGCTCCAGATCCAACCTGGAAAGGCCCTACACCGCTGATCACCTGGGGTTGTGGTTATGCTGCCGTGGAAGATCCTTCTACTGGACAAGCAGTGTGGGTTCCAGTGCGCTGTGTTCGTCTGTATCATGGCATGGCATCAGGGTCTTCACAACCCGATTCCGGATTTCAATCTTCATCTGAACACAGAAGTCTGGCTTCCAAGGCCGAAGTGCCCGCAACCCATCACTTGGGGCCAGGTTAAATCTACTACATATCAAGTTCAACAACAACTGCAACAGGCCTAATTACCTCAGACTCCTGAAAATCTTGTTGCTGCTGGTTTTGCTATTATTACTGCTAATTCTGTTACAATTTTACTTTGTATTTTCTTGTTTATGGTTAATGGTGTTTCTGCTCAAAATGACACTTCTGTGGTTTGTCTTAACCCTAATTTGTGGGTTCGTCATGCCCAATATATGTTTATGACCCATGGCACAAATATTACTTTATACTATGAGCCCCAATGGCATTTGGTCAAATTTCTTTTACCCCTAACTTGATCATGTCTTCTACATTTATTGTCTCACAACTACAATCTATTTCACACTCCTAGCTATTTTCTAAACCCCCTATGCAATTGAATTCTGTCCGTTGGTGTTATTTGAAAGTTAGTCAATTTACAAGGGGTCTGTGTTTCTGTTGTCATGCTAAACACACTTGGCTTCATAATTGGTCTGATTATGATGCTGCTCAGCACATATTAAAACAGCTAGGGAATTATAGTTATTGTTCTAACTACTATTGGTTGTCAGGTAGCTTTAATTCTTCTTTGTATGGACTTAATATAGCTCCTGATATGTATCCTGACAATTTTCCTATTTTTAATGCCTCTGATCAATCTAATACAGGATTGATATGCGCTGGTTGGCAGATTAAAGATCCTAATATGTGGTTCTTTTTTGATAAATATGCTACTAATGTTCATCCTCAGAATTTTTCATTCTTTGAATAAAACTATTGAGGATGAGCTTGCCAATTTACAATCATACATTCAAAATAATATCCATGCTCAGTACTCACCTTTTGAGTGGCTAACCAATTGGCTCCCTGATTGGTCTTGGCTCAGACAGTTTTTCTTTTATGTTATAATTATTATTATTGTATTAATGGTAACCTGTTGTTTTATTCAATGTATTCCAAATTTATTTGCATTGTTTCATCCTGCTTTCCCCTCTCTTACTCCAGTTGCGATACATTCATAAATATTTGAATCCTCCATTTAAAATAAAAAACGAGGATATGTAAAGTTGTAATTGCAGGAATGTTCTTATCTGGATGGCAAACCTCAGGTAATGAATGTTTATAAAGCAAATACAACTCAGGCAAACAAAGTCACTAATGTAAAGGAGGATTAGAGAGAGGAAGTAAACATGTGTTAGACTTTAACTAGAGATAATTAATTGTGTTAATTACTATGCTAAACAGTAATGAAAGTTGAGCAGAAACCAAAGTTAACCAATGTTAGAGGATTACTAAAAATGTGTATAAATGCCAATAAAGTTCATCATGATTCATTTGATCATGATCAAACACCCCGACTGCCTCGTCATTACAACATTTTTCACAAGCATAGATTAAATAAATATTTTCTTAGCATTACATATGAACTGGATCACTTTCCAGTTTTGGGAAATATTATCAGCTTTATCAGAATGTTGACAATCCATTATAACTTGGTCTTGCCATGCAAAAAGACCAGATTGCACATTAGGAGACCATGATTAATTTGAATATTTTTTTAACTACAGGCACCAGGAGATTGCTCAATTAATAAAGTCCACACCCCACATATTTTTTTTAACTCCAGTGCTCTGCAAGAACTTGGTGCCCATGAGATACTTAGACCTCATCTCCCATTGTTCATAGTGATCACATTTGATGAGAGTTGATATCTAAAATAACTAGAGAATACTAGATTATCTGCTTCTATCCTGCACCATTTTCTTAAATCTAATATATTGCCTGTTCTTCTCTATAGTTCTTTAATTATGAAGGAAACAGAAGCTAAAAAGTAATTTGGATCAAATAAATTATCCTGCACCTATTCTATTAAGCATTTTATGGGCAGGAGTTTTGTTAAACCATATAGTCAAATAATTTCTGTGGTCTGCAATGGAATGGTTAAGTTATAGGTTTTCTACCATGGTGAAAATTAGGCTGTTTTCACTTTGCAGATCTACAATTCCCACTGCTAGAATAGTAACAGTTGAATGTGAATAAAACAAACTACTAACCACAAAAAGAAACAGGCAACATAAGGCAACACAAACATATTATATGAATTAACATTTGGATCCGACCAGGCTCCCTTTCTACTTTGAAGTGGAGATGGCAGAAATGTCTGAAAATGGTGTGTGTGTATGTGTGTAAGAGAGAGAGAAAAGTCAAGATGGTGTCCTGACTTTTTACATGTGCAAACAGGGCATAACTTTGATCACCTGCTTCTAGTCACCATCTGTTAGTCCTTTGAGACCCTAGTCTAGGGAATTAAAGTTATGCATACTAATCCTACTTTTATTATAATGTTATTGTAACAGAATCTCACAAGTCTGAATATACTTTCTCCCTCCCTCTGTTTATCTTGGTGAAAATTAGGAAAGGTCTTGTCTGAGATGCTCTGTCGGTGTATATTTCTGCTCTAGACTCAGATTTCTTTGATTTGAGTCTAGGGAAGAAAAAAGTGGGCCTTGTCTTGATTGCTGCTCTTCCTCCTATACCTCAAGGTTATTTCTTCTGCCCATGATACCATCTTGACTTTTTTGAATCCCCTCTAAAAACATTTCCTCCTCAATGATGAAAGTTCAACATGAGATCAAAGTAAGTTGTCCGTTCTTCAATCCAAGGATTAAGGACACCAGTTGTGCCATGAATGTCATAGTTCCGGGCACTGAACCCAATTGAATCAGGACTCGGAAGCTCCCTTCAGGCTTGAAAGAGCTTTTATTGGATACATCGTATCAGCACTTAGAAAGTATTAATTTGGACAAATGGCAAATTCTATGGGATAGAAATTTTAAAAAAATAACATTGGCCAAATTGTACAAAGAAAATTTATACAAAATGTTTTACAGGTGGCACATCTCTCCAATAAAATTAGCTAAAATGTATCCAAATTTATTTCCTATTTGTTGGAAATGCTCCCAGGAAAATGGATCATATTATCATAATATGGTGGACTTGTAGGAAAGCCCAGGATTTTTGGCATGAAATTCATAGTTGGTTAGAGGAAATGGGTGAAATCAAACTTGAATATAAACTGGAACTCTTTCTATTGGGAATGAACATAGAGAGGTCCAATAAAAAAATGATGTATCTAATAATACACATGATTACAGCTACAAGACTAGTCTATGCTCAAAACTGGAAACTCAAAGAAATTCCCAACGAAGAATGGGAAGATAATTGGAGAATGGAGATAATTAAAAAGATATGGACTTGCGAAAAATGGATAAACTAACATTGGAATTATAAAATAAAGGCGAGAGTGAATATTATAAAGTATGAGATAAATTTTACCATTGGTTGGGGGAAAGGAAGGACTTAAAATCAAAACTAAAATAAGATAAGGTTGTTAAGATAACAGATTAGGAATATAGAGAATTGTTGGAATATATAAATGTATATATTATGTAAATATGTGTTATTTGCCATCTGCAATAGTTATGTATGACAAATAGGTATGCCAGGATGATTACACCTTGTTCACTGTTTTTAAATGTTTTTTGTTTAATAAAAATTTATTAAAAAATTAAAAAAAGAAAGAAAGAAAGTTGAAGCTAGCTCTGGGTTATTCCCACGCTTCAGAGTAACAACGAATAGAAGGAATAGAAACTTCCCACCCCCCTCAGGTGCCCTGGGTCACGTTAACCAATCAGTCGAGCAGTAGCTCCCCATCGGTCTCAGCAGATGTTCATTACCATGACCTTGGTTCACACGCTGTTTCTGGTGGATGTTTTGTCTAGTTGACTCAGGCCTTGCATTCTAGTCCTGTCTCACTTCCCCCCTCCCCCCAAAGAGTGGCAACTAAGAAACGAAGTGAAAGTAAATATGGCTTTGGCCGAAGACATTTCGAAGTTGACAATGAACAATTTGCATAAATTTTGGACACACTAGTTAAGCACCGCCATACATTCTTTAATGTGGAAATTATGGACATTGTGCATTCAAAAACAGAACATTTAAACATTTCATCCAAGTTCATCAATTGCTAGTATTTCTTGAAAATCACAGCCATTTGATACCAGAAACTATTGATACCAGCTAGTATGCATTTTATGCTGGCAATAGCTCTGCCTTCTTTAGAGACAGTCTTCAGAATCGGATAGGTTGCCTCCCATTTAGAGACAGAAAATAAATAAATAAAGCCTAAAAACAATTCAGTCTTTAAATACAAACCAGATGTTTCATGTTTAACAATGGACAATAACAATAACATCACAATCCCCTCATCTTCTTTTCTTACCTGCCTTCCATGCCTGTTTTGCCAAGAAATCCACCGGGTGCCATCCCGGCTGTAATTAATTTTGTACATTGGAGCAAATTCATTGCCATGGCCTCCTGCATGCCGGCCTTGTGTCCCTACTAAGGTGATAAAATGCAACTCGTGTAAATCAACCTCCAGGAACTCTTTGAGATCGTCAGGTTCCACAGGGACTTCAGGGCACCAGGCACCATCACCATCTTCTGATCCTAGCCTAAGGAAAAGCAGAAGGATGAGGGGGCAGGGTGGGAGGAAATGGCTGTTGTGGTCCATCATCCCAAAGCTATACCTTTATCTTTCAAACCTTTATGCATTACCAATTATGTTGTACTATCTTGTTGCCTAATTATCTGAAGAGCTAGGCTCCAGAACATTTTTTTTCAGTGCTTTTGTGTCCCTGGCACATCCATATGATCCAAGCTTCTCAATTCCCATTCAGCATGAATTCATGGCAATGATGTTGTTGACGGAAGGAACATGACAAGATTGGTAACTAAAACCCTAGTTTGAAATGTGAGATTGACTGAGAAGTCTAGAACTACAAGGATATCCTGAGGTCCAATTATTGTATGTTGTCCAAATGCATGCACTGAATGGTTTTCAGCTTATTCCAGCTACTTGCAGAAAAATGCAGACAACTCAGGAGTCAGCATAATGATTTTTTTAGGTTCTTAAACTAAATTAGCTGAACTCTCTAAAACAACACGTGAAGGCCCAGATCTAAGTATGCAATAAAAAACTGAAGCCGATGAAGTATGAAATGCTAACTATATGTTGAAATTGGTGCTTTCTGTTGTATTGTTACATTTGTTCCTGAAAGTACTTAATCAAAATAAAATTAACTAGGACACAGGGTTTGTCAGGTTCCTCAAAATGTATCTAAGGCCACATTGTTTGATGTTCATGTCCAGCATCTATAGGAATGTGTGTAAAGAGGACTAAGGCATCCCAAAATTACAAATACTTTTTTTTATAGCTCAGAAAACAAAATCCTTCATTCATGATGATGCTGATAATCAATGGCTACATTTTTATTTACAATATTCAAAAATTTAAAGCAAAAGATAACTTGTATTTTTTAAAAAAAATCTATATAGTTGTTGCTGGGGCTAAGCCATGGATACCAGTAGTCATCGGTCCAGCCATGGTAATTTCTTATCATATCCCTAAACCTAACTACTTCTCTGGATACTATATTGTAAAAGTTCTGAATTAACTAGAAACATTTATAGCCTCAGGCAAAATGGTACATCAATCTAACTGGCTAAGGCACCCAGATTCCTATTATTCTTACCTTCCATACTTGGCTGCTGTGGATTCTGACCATTGGCTTGAAGCAGAAATGTCTTCATCAGGAATGTGCCCACCGGACATACCTAGGGGGTAGCGACAGATAGCTGCAGAAAAAGAGATAGGAAGATATATCATTCACTTATAAATGGGTGGTGAGAATTTAAATCTCTTTGGCAGACCCTCTCTTCTTCTTCCAGAAAGTTCCCAATAAAAGGTACTTTTGATAGGCTGTTACCAGTTAAGTCAGACTTCTAACTTCAGTATAGCCAGGGGTGGGGGAAGTTGGGCTCTTTACCCAGAACAGCTCTGTTCAGCTCAGCTTTTAGTAAACGGAAAGGAAAAGGTTTGGGGATCTTACTGCCCAAAATGCAGAACTTAGTAAAACTTACTGAGCCAATCCTGAATACAAAGCATAGCAATTATAAAAGCACAGCGAAGTTTGAATAAGGTGGCAAAAATCAGGAGACAGCATCTTTTCTAACACATTTTATTTGAAGGCATGTGCTTTTATAAGTTGCAGCTCACTGTCAGATGTATAAAGTGATTAAACAAATATAGTATTTAAATTGGGATTGTAGGGAAGGGAAGAGAAGATAGGTTGATTAAGCAAATTATATGTGAGACAAATTGCAGGTACCTTTTCAAGTAACAATTGTAATGTGTTAACAACTGAAATCTTTTGATGTATGCGAATTCAGCAACTTCTTGCTTAGTGGTGGTTTTAAAGTTGTGCAATCTTCAACATAGGAAAGTTTTAATAAGAAATTGCCTTATAAAATTATTTTAGCTATATAAAGGAATTTATTCAGAAAAAGGAAACATAAAGAAAACAACAATTACATTCACAATTCAGAACTGGAAATAAAACAAATACAATCAGTATAGCTAACCTAGTTATTTATGCCCCCTTTTTTGGATTTTAGCACATATCTTTTGCAGTGTGGTAGATAGTCAAAAAGGGATATTTGGGCCCTTGTATTTGGATGTTAAGATGTGACATCTTGTTCTTTCTTCTATTGTTCTGAATACTTATAATTGGTTTTATAGAACGCAGGGGAAAAGTTAGGGGAGACTAACTGTAGTTTTGCAAAAAATGTTCTATCAGTGTTGACTTGGTTCTAGCCAGCAAATCAGAAAATATCTAGGAGCTACGTCTACCTTCCTAACAATATTGGATGGATTACAAAGACCCAATTTGATTTTCACCCATTCTGTCTTTGTATAATGAAATTATATAGATGGAGCTCTTTTCTGAAACAAAAATTGGACTCCTGCTAGTGAGTCTTCTCAGCATGTAGAGTCATGCCAAATACAGGATTTGCTCATATTTACTCAGAAATTGCTTTTTAAAGAAATGTTTGTTTTTTATATTGTCAAAAAGTTCATAACTAATATCTATCTTTTTCTTTCTTTCTTTCTTTCTTTCTTTCTTTCTTTCTTTCTTTCTTTCTTTCTTTCTTTCTTTCTTTCTTTCTTTCTCCTTCCTTCCCTCTTTACAAAATGAAATGCAATGTGCAGAAAAGTAGTCGTAAGACTTAGCCAAGAAAAACCAAAAATACACATATAGATTAAGTGAAACCTGACTTATAGCAGTAACTATGAAAGGGATCTTGGAGTCTTAGTGGACAATCAATTAAATGTGAGACAACAATGTGCAGCGGCACCCGAAAAAGTTAATGCGATCCTAACTTGTGTTAACAGAGGGATTGAGTCAAGATCAGGTGAGGTACTAAGACCACTTTATGAAGCCTTAGTAAGACCACAACTAGAATACTATAGAAAAAGGTGTTGAGACTATGGAAAGAGTGCAGAGAGGAGCAATAAAGATGATTAGGGGCCTGGAGGCTAAAACATATCAAGAATGGTTGCAAGAACTGGGACCAGGAGTGACATAATAGCAGTGTTCCAATATTTGAAGGGGTCAATCTATTTTCCAAAGCACCTGAAGGCCAGATAAGGAACAATGGATGGAAACTGAAGAAGGAGAGATTCAACCTAGAAATAAGGGGAAATTTTCTGACAGCGAGAACAATCAACCAATGGTACAGCTTGCTTTCGGAAGTTGTGGGAGCTTCATCACTTGAGACTTTCAAGAAGAGACCAAACAACCACTTGTCAGAAATGGTATAAGGTCTCCTGCTTGAGCAGGGGTTGCACTAGTTCACCTACAAGGTCCCTTCAAATTCTATTATTATTCTATTCTGTAACTCTTCCTTCCTGTTAAAAAAAACTTTATTTACCAATAATACAGACACACACACACACACACACACACACACGCACATACACACACAAATATAGAATTGTATATTCATTTCCATCTTTTAAAAGGTACATCAATGTTTTAATTTGATGTAGCGTGTCTGTTTTTTATTTAGTCTTATTGTAATCCTTTTATTTTAAAAAAGATATATTTTCAAGAAGAATATCAATTATTATTCAATATAGCAGGTTCTATAGTAATAATGATAAAAAAGTATAAATGTGTGAGTTTAGTGACCATATCTCTACTGTGGTAGAGTTTAAAATAGAAGAAAAAGAGAAAAAGGGGGAAAACACACTTTTAAAAAATATAAGTAAAGATTTAATTTCTGAGTTCCCCTTTCTTTGCATTCTCTGTATTCCCACTGATTTGTTGGCATAATTTTTAGAAACCATACTCTAAACATTTTCATATATTGACTTTGCTGTGCAATATATAATATGTACAGAAGTCATTCTTGCTTAATACAGCTTCCGATTCTAAGATACTGTGCCTGAGTTCGCATTACTTATGAATAACAAAATAAAACATTATTTATCCAAAACTTAGATGAAATGAATAATGCTTAAAGGCTAAGTGAAAATTCTCTGGACTTATTAAAAACCAGCTGCAAATTTCATTTGCAGATTCAGCAAGAGAAATATGTGTGCTGTAAGAGAATAGGAGGAGATCTAATGTTGCTTTTACTTATTTAAAAGCAAGTTTCGGCTAAACGTAATGTAATACTGTTAAATTCATTCATCTTCTGATTAAAACACTGCATAAGGTTTGGAATTAGATACGGATGTTTCTGTCTTTCAGGAATCTGACAAGACTGAATACAACTCCCATACTTTTCCATCTTTTTGCAAGTATTTTTATTCAGCTTGTTCCAAATATACAAATTGTCTTACTTTCCATAGATGAATTCATTTCCACTGAAATTTGGAAGATTAACAATTTTCAGTTATTGTTTAGACAGTTGTTTTTCTGTTAATTATGAAAAAAGTCTAGTCTTTCATAAGCATAAGAAAAGTTTAGATGGTTCCGGTTTGAAGTCTCTTCGGAGACAGACAGAAATCCATGATCGTGCACGGTTTCAGTCTGGGCTCACTGCTGGAGCGCCCTGAGTCGGCTAGTTTCAGGGCTAAGCCACCCCAGAGAGGTGGTGAAGAGGGGGGAGACCACCAGCAGGGTTGAGGAGAGTCGCATCTCTCCTCCTCAGCTGGTCATTACTCCCTTTCCCGAAGGTGGTTGCAGTGGTGGTCAGAAATGGCCACCACAAAGAAGAACCCGACCAGAAAAGAATGTGCAGGAGGAAGATAAGAAGTGAAAGTTTTGGCTGACCGGGTTAAATTGTAAAAGCAACAACTAAGGTACCGTGGAATTTAAACTTACAAAAAAAATAACTTCCCTCCCAAAGAAGAGTCGGAAGCAGCGAAGGAAAGTGAAAAGGGAAAGGTTTGGTTTGTTTTTTCTTCTCTCTTCTTCCCTATACTGACAACTAAGAGACTTAAATAAGAAATCGGAAAAATCTGCTTTGACATCAATAGGCAGTTAAGCTGAAAATAAAACAAGATGTCAAAGGGATAATAAAGATTTCTGGACACTAATTTTTTTTTCATAAGCAGGAAGGGAAAGAAAAAGAATAAGGGAGGATTGGAAAGGGAGGAGACTGCCTGGAACAAAAAGAATCTACAGTAAAACTTCAACAAGACTTCTAAAAGTTACATTTTAACTGAAACTTCGTAACTAAACAGTAACCCCAGGAAGAGAAAGTGAAAAAAAAAGAGCAAAAAGAAACAGCTTGCGTGTATTTGGATTATTTGGTGGTCTTTGGATTCTTGGTTATTACATTTGAATGACTAAAATCAATCGGGTGGTTGTTTAAAAATTTATACAATGGCACCACTTCTGGATGAATTGAAAATGGAACTTAAAAAGTACAAAGAAGATGCACAAGAAGGGAAGGGTTCTTTTGCCTTCGTTTTTCAATTCTTAGAAATGGAGATTTGGAACTATGAGAAACAATAAGAAATATCTGCAAAACAAGAAGACTGGGACAAAGAAGAAGCCATCTTTAATGAACAAGTAATTTTATGTGGGGAAGAAAAAGGAAAGGGGGGGAAAGAGAATGGAAAATTTAAGACTTAAAAAAACAACCAAAGAAAAGAAAAAGAATTCGAAAAATAAGTATAATACTGGAAAGCAACAGAAAAGGGGAATACAGAAGAGAGAAATAGTCGTAGAGAGACAAGGGGGTAAAAGGGGGAGAGAGAAGAAGAGAGGGAAGAAGGAAAGGAAAAGAAGTTACAAAGGACTGGAGCAAGATATAGAGAAACAGGACCTATTTAGAGATAATGGGTGAAAATCTAACTGAAAAAGGGATTCTGTAAAGGTACATAAGATTGTATTGTTATATTAGTAATAGAAATAACTTTAGAAAATTGGAAACAATGTATGATTAAAATGAGGATAAAATAGTTAATGTAATTTAGTGAAATGTTTGTTAATAAAATAAGTGAAATAAAATAAATGAGAAAATTGAATTAGGAACGTACGGGAACATTTTAATTAGTTAATGTTTTATAAAATATAAGTGAAGGGGGGAATTAACTACGGAAAGTTTATAATTGTTCCCATAGAAGTATGATATTTAATTGAAAAGTAACGTTAAAGAAGTTAAGACTTTAATGAATATTAATATTAATGATAGAATTGCATTAGAATGGAATGTGTTGTTTTAATTACATACATTTATAATGCTGCTGTACCAAGCAGAATCCGAATGGAAGTTATGTATTATATTGAATGTTATAACTTTAGGGTATATATTGAAGCCTAAATAAGAGTTAAATGGACAAACTTAAAAGATATAAAGGCGTCATACTCCAATCAGTAACTACAGGAGAAATTTTGTTTAATGAGAAAAGATAATAGATAATTGAAACAGGACAATGATTTGAATTGAGATGAGATAATTAAAATAAAATTGAGAAAATTAAAAGCGGGGAGAAGCTATGCAGAAAATGTAAAATAGTAATAAGATATGGAATATAATATAAAAATGAGCATGAACCTGAATTTGTGTCTGTACGAAGAAATGTAACCCGGGATTACACTACTTTCAAAAAAGATTTTTTATTCATATTTTTTTTCTCTTTGTGAAAACTCAAATAAAATTTACACACACACACAAAAAGAAAAGTTTAGATGACAGATTTTTATATGATACAGTGGGTCCAGGAATATAGATATTTAGTGAAAGTATTTAAGCTAATAGGATAGTAACTGAACATTGCACTCTAAGTGGGATATTTTTAGATTCATGCAAACTTCAAACGTAAACATTACATTATTTTTTTTCCTAGGATATCTGTTGTAATTGAATGTTCATAAAGATATTATTTTAAAACAACTTTCATATAGAGCACCTATTTGGAAACAAGATAATTGTATGGTTTAGAAACAATACCAGCAAAGCTTTAAAAATGCAGTTCTTAACACAATTAAGTATTGCATAGAAGTTAAGATTGAAAATGATAACCTTTAGAGGTGTTCTTCCTAACTGTTCACTCTGAATTACTGCTGTATTTGGACTGCATCGTTTGCTACTCTTTCAGAACTGAGCTTTATAATTTTCAGGGATTTTTTGGAACATTGGAACAGAGGCATTCTTCTAGGGGAAATGTTAGCATATTTCCTATCCTTATATCCTTAATTTCCTCTTTTCTTTTCTTTTTAAATGCATTGATTTAAATGTCAATGAATAAGATTAATTTTGTTCAATATCTTGAGATGTATTTTTGTGATTTTTTTGTTTTTTAAAAAATACAAATTAAATAAAAGTAGGAAAATTATCTCCTATTAAATGGACAGAGGGCAATGCTTGTAAGTTATATGCAGGGGGCAACAACCAAGACATGCACATGCTGATGTAAAATCAAGACTCAAAGTTGATTTCTTTGCAATGATCTTGCAACGATGCTTTTTGAAAATGTACTAATTGGAAAAACAG
This sequence comes from Pseudonaja textilis, assembly GCF_049901715.1. NCBI lineage: Eukaryota > Metazoa > Chordata > Lepidosauria > Squamata > Elapidae > Pseudonaja > Pseudonaja textilis. Next base: position 101,958,885 of record NC_141992.1, read on the forward strand.
ATAACTTTATCTTAGTTCTATTTTTCATCTATGCCATAATCAACATTTTTGATGTCTCCATCATTTGCTAGATATATTTTCATATTGAAGTCTTACTTCTACAACAGAACCTGGTGGGGCTGTATCCAGTTTCTGCTCTCAATTGTTCTGAACAACACTTCCAAGATGCTCACATCTCCGGTGCATTTTGGCCTGTGTCCATATATCAAAGAGCATGCCTAGTTGCAATGGATCACAGTTCAGGTTACCCTGCAGAAAGTTGTAGTGGTCTGGCCTCCTGGAGTTTTCTTTGGGAATCTGTTCTGAAATCTATAAAATAAACCAGCCTTCTCACCTGAAAAAAATCTCTCTATTGAGTACTAGCACTACTGGACAAAAAGAAAAATAGCAACTGCCTAATAATGAAATAATCCCATCAATTCTTTTCATCAACTTAGAAGCAGAAAGTAGAAAGATGGATTTTGCAAGAAAGGAATGTAAAAAATTGATATTTAAAGAAATGAATCAGAGACCATTTAAAAATTTACTTATTCTTCCAAACAACTTTATTTTGCTTTTTGAGAAGTTGACTATTTTGTTTTGAAAGAACCATTATTTCACAATTTCCAAGACAGAAAATGGAAGATTTCCTTTTATCAGTTATCCTGTGACTTACATTATACAAGAATAGTCATGAAATACAAACCTCGATGTCCCTTGAATATATAATAATTTTCAGTAAGAACATAATACAATACAAGCAAAATTTAATCGCAAATAATTGTTTTCAATAAGTTAATGTAGCCACTTTTATTTATACTAATTTCAGCCTAATTGAACCAAAGCTGATTCTTACAACAAATCAAATCCTTTTAGTAAAATCCTATAAGCCATATACAGCTTATGTATGAGATGACATTATATAATGGTATTTTTCTTTTCTTTTCCTTTTTCTTCTTCTGTTAATTGAAGGCAAAACAAAAACTCCAATATTGATGAATAATTTAATTCCACATACACACAAACTGACAATTTTATTGCATGTTACTATGATTATAGAATTTGGAAATGCTTTTTGAACAAAAGTTTTTGCCATACTGCATAATCCTTTGGATGGCTTTTTACACTTTTAATTCATTTATCATTTTTGAATACTTAACTATACTATCATCTCTCATAGCAGCCCCAAAGGATGGATTTCAAATTGCTAGAACAATATAACAAGTACATTTAGATTAATGCATCATCACCATAACAATAATTTATTAAATTTATAAGCCAATGACTGCGCAGTGGACCATGGAGTGAAAGATGCATGCTAGCAAGTTTTTTATTTTTTTACTTACAAAGATGGGGAAATATTATATTGGTGGAAAGGACAAGCAAATATTGGTCAGCTTGTAACCAAGAGAGGAGAGCACTAATTACTATAGTAAGCGGAAGAACTTTGAAAGATAAAGAAATATCGAATAGAGAGCATATGAAAAAAAACTACTTCACCATTTCTTAGCATGAAGCATCTGATACTGAAATGGTGGCAGTATCAGTCTGATGCTGCCTCAGCCATGTTAGAGGTTGCTCCACTGCTCTCTACTTTCACAATTTCTGTGTTTTTTCCCTCTCCAAAGCACAGATTACATTTTCAACTTAAGGAATATCTCAACTAGCATTTCATCTTGGCAGACAGAATGAAGACAACAACTAAAACAGCTACAGAAACTCTTCTCCAGAAGCACAATGCCTTAAGGCGACTTATATACTAATTTTCTTTCCATGCATGAAATTAGAGTAAAGAATTGCTGTGGGCCCGTCGATTGGCTGCCATCTGGGCAGCACTGATTTAGAAAGTCCTCAGGATGCCAGACTTGGAGCCTTTCCCAGAAGTGAAACCCCTTTAAAAACTACTTTAAAATGTGTGTGGGTATGTGTATGTGCATGCACATAGGCAATGGGCTTCCCAGTAGAAAAAAAATCACAATAAATCAGCATAACGCCATCATAAAAGTATAAAACACTTTCGAACAAAATTTAGAGTTTAAAAAAGCCAAAATAAACATGATAAAAGGTGTAGCATTTATTTATCTAAGACATTTATATAGCTGACTATCTGGGCAGCTCACAGAGCAATAAAAAAACATAAAAGCACAACATTAATTTTATGTATTTCCCTCGGATCAGGGAGAATGTGCCTTGAAGACACCGAGAAACATATCCCTTCCCAGCCTCTTCCTCCAGTTTAGAAATGGAAAACTACCAATGCTTCTGATTTGCAAGAGGTTAGCCAAAGCATTTCAGAAGGCTTTGCTCAGCTACCTGACATTATTTTTGTAAGCTTAGCTGCCAGAAGAACTTCTCAAAGAGCTGCTTATTTTACAGTATTTACTGTCTGACCGCTGGACCCAGCCCAAAACTCTATCCATAAGTTGCCTGGAAGTTAATGCTTAGAAAACAAGCTACATGCGGCATGAAAAATGGAGCTCAACTGAACTTTTTACACAGAGGAATCCTGATCCAGTCTAAGGATAACCAACTATCTTTTAGATTACAACTCTTACAACCCCTTGTCATTATGTATGCTAACTAAAACTAATAGGAATGACATTAACACTTCTAAACTATGCTCTAAAATATTCAACATAGCCCACACATTCCAGAATGGTATAGACTGGAGTGATCTGATCCAGTAAAATTGCCTTTAGATTCAGTTAGGACAGAAGAAATTAAATATTTCTCACATGTATAGAATTTCCTGCAAAAAGATGCAGTAGCTGGCTAGTGGCCTGAATAGCTTGAAATTCCATTCCGTAGAATTGCATGAAAGGTAAGTCAATTAATAACTGTAGCGAACAGTACCTACAGATTTAGAAGTGTGTCTCTCAGTGCCAGACTGCTGAGATAAATAGCAGAAATAAGAATTCCTGCTCAGATTGTAGGTTTTCTAGAAACCATTAGCCAAGTGCTACTAGAAGTAGAGCCCTGTCACCAGATGGACTTTTAGTTTGGTTCAGTAGGAATCATCTTAAGAGATCAACTGAGATAATAATTACAAGTGCACTAAAAGAACTATTATTTATTAAAACTGTAATTTCAAGTGCCTGAAACAACCAACATTAACTTAAACAAATCCTATTCAACTATTGCATTCAGCAAAATAAATTCAGTAATTTTAGTTGTACTATGATGCTGGCTACGTTTAACTTTTGGTTGAAAATACAAAGGGCATATAAAGGATGCACATTGCCTTTGGAGTGTACTCAGAGGTCTGTAATATTGTAGTGCTATTCTTTGTAATATTGTAGTGCCATTACAGCGCTATTCTTCTAGAATCTAGAACATCAACCAATTCAGTGCTGATGTTTATGCATCTCTCTATTTCATCTTCGTCTTCACCATTAATGCCACGTCCTCCAGGAAGAAAAGTAACTACATAGTTATTACACATAGGAAATATAAACGGTGTGGTTTTCATAACGTCGGGCACCTGGAAGCAGGGGACTGAGATCCAGAATAGATTATATGTTTGCCATGGATTTATTTATACTGTAATCTTTTTTTTTTTAGGTAATAATATATTTATCACAAACTAGGGCTATGAGATGGCTGCAAGAAAAAATTCTGTTTGCAGTCATCCATTACCGGTTATCATCAGGATTTTTAAATATGTATTTATTTATTCAATTTATAGGATGCCCTACTCCCAATAACTCTCGGCAGATTACTATTTTTTTTACAAAAAAATCCCTAGTTTTTAACAAAGGCTAATAAGTATATTTCCTACTGTCCATACATTAACAGATACCATCATTTTTTTTTTATAAAACAAGGATCTTTAACATTTTTCTGGAGCCCAGAGTGGTATATGGCTCAGAGGTACTGGGCTAGAGACCAGGAAACCATGGGTTCAAGTTCTGCCTTAGGTATGGAGCCAGTTGGAGAATTGGAGCCAGACATTTTCTTAGCCTTTAGGGAAAAGGGAAGGCAAACCAGTTGTGGAAAACATTGCTTAGAAAGTGCAAGTATTTCTCCATGTAGTCACGAGTGACTCAAAGATAAACACACACATATATATAAAGCCTATTTTCCATCAACAACCATCTGCACAAATATGCCATTTCCTGTCATTATACTATGGGAGATTAATACCATCTGCAAGGGATTTTGGTAGGAAAATGGCAGGGAGGAAGGGGTTGGGTTTTTTTTTTTTTTTTTGTAATATTGATTCAATCACATTTTACTGTTTCTTAAGAAAACTAGGCAAGTAATTAGAGAGGGCAAGATTGACACAAGAACATTCTGTTCATGAAACCAGAACTTATGCCTTATTCTCAACTAAGTGAGACCTCCTACTTTGGGAAAATTTAAGGCCAGGGTCGTTTTCCATGAAATTTGATCTTCCTCAGTAAGATTCCCACACAACTGGATATACCTACACCTGACTGTAGGTTATAAATCTGATCCAACAAACTTAATGAATGACATATGCCTGTGAATCTTAAAGAAGAAAAACAATATATCAAGAATATTTTGATATCAAAATAAAGAAAAAAGCACATCAATCTGAACGGAATGATTGTATGTATGGCACTTATTTCAAAAGGTGCTCAAAAAGTCCTTAATTACTTCAAACTACTACAAATATCAGGGTTCTTCATGTATTTTTCAACACAACATGAACTCTCTTCATAAAGAACTAGGAAAAGTACTATATGTATTCAAAAGCCTGAGGTATATTGAAGAGCATTTTAAAATTTGGTTGCTTTTTAACATTCAAGAAAGTTTTCACTTATCACTGACAAAATGTTGAAGAGCAACTAGAACCCAGCTGATTAGTGATTCCTTTCTGCTAAAGAACGACATTTTACCCAGTACAAATGTAATGTTCTTACTGAAAATGAAGACCTTCCTCAAATTAAAATTGCAGCTGGAATAAACTAGGATTCCACTGGCCACATGTAGCTAGAGTTGTGCTAAAAAATAGCCTGGTCAGAAATTTCATTTTTGTTGCTCAATGACATACATATTCAGAGCCAAGTTAAGATCTTGCAAAAGAACTGGTTGTGGGAAAACAGGAAGTTGGAAGACACCATTGTTTTTAGAGACCAGTGAAAGCAAGGGGCCTTTTACCCATCTATTACAGCTCCCCAGTACTCATCTGTATTCCAGACATATATTTTCTGGTGTGGGGAAAATAAGGAGGAAGGAAGTGGAAAGGAGAGACTTAGAGTTGAGAATAGAGTAAAATTAGAGTTCGGGCTGATGGCTGCTCTAAATAATAACTTGGAAAAGTTTTATAACTACAGGCAAACATCTATTATCTTCTGGATAAAACAACAGAATGGGATCTGCTGAGCTTCATTAGGCTGCAGTCATATCTCCTTCCTTTTGGTCACTGGGCATTGCCCTCTGTGATCATTTTGGGTGGGGTTAAGGGAGAGACTTGACCTCTGACTTCTACATGTGGGAAGCCGCCACCCCCCTAGAAGAATGAAATATTTTGAGGAATATTAAAAAGGAAGAATATTGTATTATATTATATTTCCCTAAATGAGAAATGGAGAAACTTGTTTTTTAGAGTCAGGAAGCAGACTCACTCTTAATAGCCCCCAGCAGATATTTTGTGCCCATTAAGAAAGTCTGGGCCAGCCTATCTACAAAACAAAAGACCTTCAGCTCCAGGATGATGGGATGAAGAAGGACAAGATATGATCAATCAGGACATAGTAGGATTAAGCCACTACCATTTAGCAGAAGATACAGAGCTCACTACATTGCACAATCTCCTAAGAGTATTTCCGTCATTGCATCATCTCAGAGCAGTCCAAACTTCAACCAAACCTGGGAGCTCAGACAAACTCCTAGTATTTGTTCTTTGCCTATAGAGCCAGCTATGACCCCCACATAATCCCTACATGGCCCCATGGGAATCTGACAACAGCCAATAGAATACATGTTCTTGCATAGTAACAGGAAGTGCTGGCCATGCTGTTTAGTGAAGGGGGGAAAAGTCATGATGCATCACATAATGCTGTCGTGATGACACAAGTTTGACACCCCTGGCTTAGATCATCCAGTGATGAGCACTAGTTCACTCCTCCCTACAGGTCACTTATAAACTGGAAGATAGACATGGCTGCTTTCCTACTGCAGACTGAGGATTGTACAGTATTGGAGCCCTAATAAAAATTCAGCATGCAGGCAGGAGCAATAGTACAAAAATGGACGTCCCTTGAACCGTATGCAGAAAGCCATTTGCCTGCCTGCTATAGCATTCACAAGCATTGAACCATGGATTGAGGAAAACTGCCCAATGAAGTAGGGATGGCTGCAGAGGCTGCAAGATAAAATACATAACTCTCACTACTTCATCAAGTGGCAATAGGGGGTAAAGTATCTGTCTTCCTCACCAAGTGTTTTACACTTTGACAGTGAGCTGACCCCATAGGTCTAGCCATCAGTCAAACTTGCCTTCAGTTGTAGTCACTGGGAAAATGACTATTAATGTTGCTGTTTTTCCCATTGGCTGATGGTACTTGGTGGAAGGGAAAACAAAGCCAGGAGAATCATTTTTCTTAAATTCTCCTGCATTAAATCCACAAAAACAACACCAATCACAAAGAAAATAGACCCCAACTGTCAGAGCAGAGCTACTTAAAACAGCATACTTTTCTGCTAATCCAAGAACTGGAAGAATGTGTGTGTCGGTATGTGCTCCTTTCAAAATCCAAGAAAGAAATACTCAGACTCCATGGTTCAGAGCAAAGTTCTTCTTTTACTGGAAGATGAAAAGGAAGCTACAAATGGAATTCCGAAAGTGAGAATTTGGCGCGCAGATCACACATACAAAGAAATGGAATTGTTCCCACCCCCAAAGTCCAGAAGTCTCTGCCAATTAAAAGTTCCGAATATGATCATGTGAGCATCTTCAGGTAGTGATGAGGCCTCTGTCCGTTGACCTTGACATATTTTGATAAGACCTCGCAGCTGCGCAAAAAGGATAGAGGCTAGGAAAGAAATGGAAAATTGGAAAGAAGAAATCCCCCCTTCTTCTGCCCACAGTAAAAGAATGCAAAACACCTCCAGCTCTCTTCCCCCACAATTACCCCCCCCCGTTGCTAATGACAGCCGAAAGAAGTAAGCCTAGTAGTAGAGATACTAAGGAGAAATAAAGGATAATAGTTGGGGTACCAAGAGATCTTGAGGCTGACATTCGGACCCCCTAGAAAAAGGACATTAGTCCCTGTAAGAGAGAATAAAAAAGATATGTTAAGCATTGCATACATTCTTATGGTTTATCAGGATACTTAGTATAAAATTTCTTTAGCAGGTCAGGAGCCCTAACGTCTTTTTTCGCTCACCCACTCAGCATGAGAGGGGGAAATGTTTCCAGGCTACAAGATATTGTAGGCGACCCCTCCTTTTCGAGAGTCTAAAATCTCTTTAACTTCAAAATGTTGTTCACCCTCAATCAACAATGGGACGGGGATCAGTCTGGGTCGGTCTCAATGTACAGGTGTGTTCGGGTTTTAGCAGGCTGACATGGAAAACAGGATGAATGCGACGAAGAGTCTTTGGTAGCGTCAATTGAACTGTCACGGGATTCACAATTCGCTCAATAGGAAAGGCCCCACATACTTAGGGCCTAACTTCTTTGATCTCTGAGTGGTTTGCAGATACTTGGTTGAGAGGAATACTTTGTCGCCTACTTGATACGACTGTTGTGGGGCTCTTTTCTTGTCTGCAAACTTCTTATGGGATTGATGCGCTCGTCCAGAGCTTTTAGCGACTGGCCAATTGAGTTGTAGTTGAGATATCCAGTCATCCAATGACTGGATATTGGGTTTTCGCGAGGAAGTTCAGGTATGGGTACAAAATCTTGTCCCGTGGCCACTTTGAACGGGTAAAACCAGTGCTGCTGTGAACGGAGTTGTTATACGCTACTTGGCAAAAGGTAGCAGGTCCACCCAGTTGTCTTGCTGATAATTTATGTAACATCGGAGATATTGCTCTAGCACCCGTTAGTCCTCTACGCAGGCCCCATTAGTTTGGGGGTGGTGGGCGAGCTTAACCCTTGGGTGGAGCCTATCAACTTCAAAAATTCCTCCAGAAGTTCGAGGTAAATTGAACTCCTCGATCTGATATTATACGTTCAGGAACACCATGCAGTCTGTAGACGTGTATAATGAACAGTTTGGCTAACGACTTCGCGAGGGAATCTTGGTGCAAGGTATGAAATGTGCCTGTTTGGAAAACAAGTCGGTCACCACCCAGATCACCGTGTGCCCAGCACTCTCAGGTAAATCTACTATAAAGTCCATAGAGATTTCCTTCCAAGGAGCAGTTGGCCTGGCCACATTCTGCAACAGACCTGGCGGCTTACCGGGAGGTCTCTTAGCTGAGGCGCAAACTGGGCAGCTTGCTACATAAGTTTCAATGTCTTTTTCAAAGAGGGCCACCAGAACTGCCGTTTCACCAGGTGTAAGGTCTTCACGAAACCAAAGTGACCCGCTGCCTTGGAATCATGAGTTTGTTGTAATACTTGGCTCCTCAATGTTTTAGGTACATACAGCTTCGTTCCCATCCAGGCTAACCCATCTCTAACAGTGCAGTTATTTGCATTTGCCTGGAACCATTCATCTGTTTTCAAAGCTTCTTTAAATTGTTCGATCAAATCATTGGACAGATCTGCCTCTTGTTTCTTCTTTTGCGCCCTGGTGACCACTGGTGCTGCCAGCTGTGTGGTGGGCACAATCGGACTTATCACTTCTTTTCGAACACTGTTGTATTGTGGCATCCTAGATAAAGCATCCGCCATAAAATTCTTTCCTCCTGGGATGTACTTCAGAAAGAAATTGAATCGTTTGAAGTACTGGGCCCACCTAACTTGCTTAGGAGATAGTTTCCGAGGCGTTTTAAGGCCTCCAGGTTTTATGATCAGTCCAAACCTCAAATGGGTACCTCGCGCCTTCCAGAAAATGCCTCCAGGTCATTAGAGCCCAGCAGACTGCAAAAGCTTCTTTCTCCCAGACAGCCCATCTACGTTCAGTGTCAGTTAATTTACGGGATGTGTAGGCACACGGTTGTAGTGTCCCCTTCTCGTTTAATTGAAGTAAGACCGCTCCTACCGCTTACATCACTTGCATCAGCTTGATCACGAAGGGGACATCCATGTCCGGATGCTTTAGCACTGGCTCGGCAGCAAATAGTCTTTTAGCTTCTCAAAAGCGGCTTGGCACTCCATAGACCAATTCAACGGCTGGCTAGGCTTTGGCTTCGCTTTCTCCTTTGTTTTTAGGAGGTTGGTGATAGGCATGGCTATTTTAGCAAAACATGGGATGAATTGCCGGTAAAAGTTAGCAAATCCAAGGAAACTTTGAAGTTGTTTTCGGGTTCTTGGTGGGGCCCACTCCAATCACGGCTCGTACCTTCTCCGGTCCATCTCAAGACCCTCGGGTGAGATCGATATCCCAGGTAGTCAATCTTTTCTTGATGGAACTCACATTTGGACAATTTGGCGTACAATTTGGCAGCGCGCAATTTGTGCAGCACGGACCGTACCAGTTTCACATGTTGGTCTCTGGTCTCCGAGTAGATAAGGATATCGTCAAGGTAGACCAAAACCCCTTGTATAAATGTTCGTGGAGCACTTGGTTGATCAATTGCATGAAGACAGCTGGTGCCCCCTGTAGGCCAAACGGGAGAACATTGAATTGGAAGCAACCTATTGGGCAATTGAATGCAGTTTTCCACTCGCCTCCCTCTTTAATTCGGATTCGGTAATAGGCCTCCCTCAAGTCCAGTTTCGTGAAGATCTTCCCCTTGGCCAGGTGAGCCAACATGTCCTTCATTAGAGGGAGGGTACACATTTTCCACGGATACCGCGTTCAAATTTCGTAGTCCACCACCAAGCGCTTGGAGCCATCTTTCTTCTCGCGGAACATCACAGGGGCCGCCACTCGAGGTCTGGCAGGTTGGATGAACCCTCGTTTCAAATTCTTGTCGATAACGATCTCAATTCCTCTAACTCCTTTGGGGTCATCGAATACATCTTTGGTTTCGGTAGTGTCACCCCGGTAGAAATTCAATGCTGCAATCGGTTGACCGATGGGGAGGAGCTCATCGGAGACCTCTTCGCTAAAAACTTCTCTTAGGTCCCAGTACTCTTTCGGGATTTTCTCCTCCCCTTCTATGCGTTCGGCCCCTGTGGAAGCTGTCTCAGCAGGGTTTGGGGCTTGGGATGGGGATTCTCCCCGGTTTAAGGGGGGTTTGCTCCTCCCTCCCTGGAGGTTGGTCAGTACGAATCCGTATCCACCCCTTTCTCCAGTTTACTTGGGGATTCCATTTCCGAAGCCAGGGCAATCCCAAGATTAGGGAGTGTTCCATCCGGGAGCCACAATAAAGCACAAGGTCTCGCTGTGGGTTCCCATGGTCATCTCTAAGGGCTCCGTTATAAACCGTGCAGGGCAACCCCCGCTTCAGACCCATCTAATTGGTAAAAGGATATGGGCGTTTTCAAATTTCTCAGTCCAATGCCCATGCCTTTAACTACTTTCATGCTAATTAGGCACCTCGTGCACCCCGAGTCCAATAAGGCCAGCATTTCCCCTCAGTACCCGAGGTGGGCACCCTTAATTTAATTGGAATGGTAAGGGGGCCCGGTTAGGACTTACCGAGACGTCATCTTCCAGTCGGTCTCACTCTGTCGGGAGGAGTCGGGGTCCCAGCTCTTTTTCCGCTGGGGAGTGACTTCTACAACCTCCCCTATTGTTAGCCCGGTTTCGCGAGGCCTGGTTGGGGAGGATTCGGGCTTCCTTCCAGGGCCCCGTCCTTTTTGGATCTGGTTTGACTCGACAATCCGCAATTCGGTGGCCTTCCTTCCCACAACGGAAACAGGCAGTGGATTTGGCCCTTGTCATCACCCCTCCCTTCCGGGGCTTAGGGATCTCTCGGAGCCGAGGAGGGAGCATGGTGCTCCATGCGGAGCCTCCTCTGCGTCTACTTGGCTAGATCTATTTCCACCTCTTCCGCTAACAGGTACCACAACTGCAAGTCATGGGGATCCCTTCTGGAGATGCACATGTGGTATACCTCTTCATTTAGGCCATCTTTGTAGGCTTCTATTAGAGCTTTCTGGGACCAGCCTCGAATGCGATATGCTGCCAGCTGTCTGAACTCTTGGGTGTAGTCAGCAACTGATCTTCCCCCTTGAGTTATGGTTTTCATCCTGATCCTGGCCCTTCTCTGCCAGAGGGTCTTCAAACCTCCTCCTCAAGGCAGTCATAAAAACATCAAGGCTTCGCAGTTGGGGGAGTTATCATTATACAGAGTCACCACCCAGTCAGCTGCCATCCCCTCCAGGGTTCTGGTAACACATCTTACTTTGGCTGCTTCAGAGGTGAACTCCCTTTCATATTCTGCCATATAGCTTCCAACCTGCACCAGGAAAAACCCCAAGTCCTTGGGATTTCCTCCAAACTTCACATCTAAGGAGGGCAGGTGGCGTCTTCTAGGCATTACCCCGCTGCTGGGGCTCCCAGACGGGAGCTGGTGGTTGCGCCGGCGTGGGATGGGCCAGGGGGTGGTGGCAGCCCGACTTCCCCAGGCTGAACTCGCTCTCTCTTCCCCTCATATGTTGGAGCCCTGCCGGGTTTCTCAGAAGCATCCTTAAAGCTTTTCCCGGCTTGATCCAGCCTGCATTCCATCTCCTCCCCCCTGCCACAGCCGTTCCCTCGCACCTCTTCGACTTACAGTGATTCCAGGAGGGGGGTCTTCCGGATTTTTCCATCCAACTCCTAACGACCATCTGGGCATCTCGGTTGGAGTTTCTTCCAGTGTAAGGTCAGCTAACAAATCGGTGGCTGGCATCTCTGGTAACAGCATTTGCTGCCCCCCACAGCTCCCTGCTCATCCTCCTCGCTGGCTGGAGATGACATGATGTGAAAACCCCTCGGAAGAAAAATTGGTGTTTTCTCCGGGTGGGCTGATGGGGACTTTCGGAATAATGTCGGTATGTGCTCCTTTCAAAATCCAAGAAAGAAATACTCAGACTCCATGGTTCAGAGCAAAGTTCTTCTTTACTGGAAGATGAAAAGGAAGCTACAAATGGAATTCTAAAGTGAGAATTTTGCAGTAGATCACACATACAAAGAAATGGAATTGTTCCCACCCCCCAAAGTCCAGAAGTCTCTGCCAATTAAAAGTTCCGAATATGATCATGTGAGCATCTTCAGGTAGTGATGAGGCCTCTGTCCGTTGACCTTGACATATTTTGATAAGACCTCGCAGCTGCGCAAAAGGATAGAGGCTAGGAAAGAAATGGAAAATTGGAAAGAAGAAATCCCCCCTTCTTCTGCCCACAGTAAAAGAATGCAAAACACCTCCAGCTCTCTTCCCCCACAATTACCCCTCCCCCGTTGCTAATGACAGCCGAAAGAAGTAAGCCTAGTAGTAGAGATACTAAGGGAGAAATAAAGGATAATAGTTGGGGTACCCGAAGAGATCTTGAGGCTGACAGTGTGTTAGTAAACAGAGGTTGGGCATAGAATGAGGATTCACAAAATAACGATCCCTAAGATTATTGTTTCTTTTTTTTATTTTATTTTTAGACAAACATACACAAACACAACATAAAAACATAAAGCCATCTTCCAATTACATACATACAGTGTGTTGGTTGGTTACAAAATTTTTTGTGCATCCTCTCCATAGTCCTCACTTACAATTACTTGTATATATTCTCATATTATCAACCAGATGATGATGGAAGATCTTAATGGAGGAAATAATGGACAATAATATGAAAACAGTCCTGATAGCAATCTACGCTCCAAATGATAATCAAGAAGAATTCTTTAGAAAATTACATATGAAAATAATTGAATTGGATTATGTTAATATTTGTATGATGGGAGATTTCAATTGAATAGTAGATGATAAACTGGACTATACAACACAGAAAACAATAAAGCAAAGTAGAAAGACTCCCCCTAAATCCTTTTTTAAAATGACAGATGAAATAAATTTAAAAGAAACATGGAGAGAAAGAAATGCTAAGACTAAACAATACACTTTTTATTCAAACAGACACTCATCATGGTCTAGATTAGATAAGATATGGATGTCAACAGAATTGATTTCTAACATACAAGAAATTGACATAGAAACAAGTACCTGGGCAGATCATAATCCAATGATAATTAAATGGAAAGGACAAAGAAGAAGATCCAGATGGACTTTAAATAATACTATATTAAAAGAAAAAGACTTTATACAGAAAATGGAGAAAGAATTGGCTTTTTTTCCAAAGAAAATAAAAAAGAAGATACATCAATGTAGAAACTATGGGACACAATGAAGGCTTATGCCAGAGGCTTGATAATAGACTATACAAGGAAAAGAAATATTATGAAAAGGCAAGCCTGTAAGGTATTAGAGGGTGAGTATAAAAGACTTGAAAAAGAGTTACAGAAACTGCCACAGAAAAGGGACATTAAATTAAAAATGGACACAATTAAACATAAAATGGGATTAATGGAAAAAGAAGAATTAGCACAAAAAATTAGGGGTGCGAAGCAGAATTATTTAGAAGACGCAAATAAACCAGGTAGATGGTTAGCATATAAATTGAGAAAGGAGAGAGAATCAAGAAAAATATCACAATTAATAGATTATCAAGGCCAAGCTTGCTATGGACGTAAAGAGAAGAAAAAAAATTATACGAGATTACTATGGAAAATTGTATGAATAAGAGAATATAGATGATGAAAGATTTAAACAGTACTTGCAGAATGCCAATCTACCCCAGATACCTAAAGAGACTGAAATAATGCTAGAAAGTAACATAACAATGATGGAGTTAACTGAAGCACTTAAGAAACAAAATAATGGGAAGGCACCAGGTCCGGATGGACTTCCAGCAGAATTTTATAAGACATTACAAGAATCGTTGAATCTTCCACTGTTAGAAGTTATGAATGAAGTTGTGTCAAAGAAGAGGATACCCAAATTGTGGTCAGAAGCATATATTACACTTGTTCCAAAGGAGGACGCTGACTCACCACAAATTAAGAACTATAGACCTATTTCTCTGTTAAACCCAGACTATAAAATCTTTGCTTCAATGTAGTCAGAAAGACTTAAAATATAATTTTATTCATCCTGATCAAAATGGGTTTCTGCCAAAAAGACAAATTAAAGATAATATGAGAATAATTCTGGACGCTTTGGAATACTATGAGGCACATCCTGAAAAACAAATGGCTTTGATATTCTTAGATGCACAGAAAGTCTTTGACAATGTGAACTGGCAATTCATGTTATTACAGCTGGAGCAGATGGGCTTTGGTAAGAAATTTATTTAAGCCATAGAAGCTATATATCATAAACAAACAGCAAAGGTAATGATGGAGGGAGAATTGACAGAATCTATTGATATAAGAAAAGGGACAAGACAAGGCTGCCCACTGTCACCTCTATTGTTTGTGTTAACCTTGGAAGTGTTAAAAAGAAATATTAGAGAAGAAAAAGATATAAAAGGGATGAAAATTAAAAAGGAAGAATTTAAACTACAAGCATTTGCAGATGACCGGGTTTTCATTTTAAACGATCCATTAGAAACAGCATTTAAACCGATAGAAACGATAGAGGCATATGGGAAAGTAGCTGGTCTGAAAATAAATAAAGATAAAACGAAGATCTTGACAAAGAATATGTTAGTAAGACAAAAGGAAGAATTGGTGGATGTTTTGAAAATCCAGGTCACAAATAAGGTTAAGTACTTGCGGATAGATTTGACAGCAAGATGTAGCACACTTAAAGAGAATAACAGAAACAACAGATTTTGACAGATCTGGCAAAATGGGAAAATTTACAATTATCATTAATAGGGAGAATATCAACAATTAAGATGAATATATTACCTAAAATTTTATATCTGTTTCAAACCATTCCAATTAGGCTAGGGAAAGACTACTTTGAAGATTTAAATAAAATAGTGTTGAAGTATATATGGCAGGGAAAGAAAGTGACCGTTGAAAGAAACCGTTGCAAGAAGCTAGAATAAGAGGATTCTAGCTATTATCAAGCGACAAACCTGATGTGGGTTAAGGAATGGATAACACTAAGAAATATTAGTTTGTTGACATCAAAGGACATGATTTATTGTTGGGGTAGCATGCCTTCCTATGGTACAAGGGAATTAAAACACAGAGGTATTTTAGAAGACATTATATATGTGAGGCTTTGTTACTAAACTGGGAGAAGACTAAAAAGCAATGTTATTTAAAAATTCCGGTCTGGTTATTGACTATTGAAGCATTTTCTAGTGCTATAACATATAAAAAGGAACAAGCAGTTAGATATGGTGAAATATTGAATGAAAAGGGTGAACTTAAATCTATGCAAGAACTAGAAGAACAAGGTATAAAGATGAACTGGTTTTCATATGTATAAATACGCTCTAGATACAATAACAATTTTAAAACAGAAGGTTTTTATGATAAATTGACTGACAGATAAGATTTTGACAGGTACTGATGAAAAGGTGATTAAAAAACTGTATGGACATTTATTAGAAATTAAGCTAGAAGAACAAGTTAAACAATGGTTGCTTGGGGGAAAATTTTGGATATGGGATTGAGTTAGAGAAATGGCAAAAATTGTGGTCTTAAAATTATAAAATGACAATGTCAACAGCATATAAAGAAAACTTGTATAGGATGTTTTACAGGTGGCACTTACCCACAACAAGAATAGCAAGAATGTTCAATAACAAATCTGAAAAATGTTGGAAATGTCATCAGATACCTGGTTTATATTACCACATGTGGTGGACGTGTGCAGAAGCTAAAAGATATTGGACCAAAATCCACACATGGTTGGAAAAAATGACAAAAAAACACATAGACTTGAAACCAGAGATATTTTTATTGGGAATTTTACCTGAAATATACAGTACGGAATTGAAATATTTGATTGGAAATGTATTAACAGTGGCTGGGATTGTATTTGCTAAAAATTGGAATAATGAGGAAATACCAATGCAGGAGGAAGTTATTAAAAAAATAATGGAATGTGCTGAAATGAGTAAATTGTCATTTGAAATTAGAGAACAAGATAAACAATTTTATAAAATTTGGGATCTATTCTATCAACGGTTACAAAATAAAATAAGGTAATGAAATATGCAGAAATTTACAATATATGGAGAATAGAATTATATAGAATATAATACAAAGATGTATTATTATTGGATGGATTTAGGATAATAATATGAATTGTTATAATATAAATCAATTGAAAAATATGGAATATCTCGTTTAACATGAAGGAACAATAGTACACTCAAATGAATGATTAACAATGATAATAATGTATTTAGAAAGACTATTGTTTCTTAAAGCTTACATTTTGCTACAGATATTTACCTCAGTTAACATCGTCCCTTGAGTCTAAAATTTCATCCTTTATCTTATCTCATGTCACCACACCTTTGCTATAAATGATTTACCATTATCTGCTTTCTACAATATCTATAGGTTGAAGTCTTTAAATTTATTTTTTTTAATTAAAAAACAATTTTATTAATTTTTAAAGACAAACAAAACAAACAAAACATAAAAACATCCAGCTTTCTTTCATAGATATACAAACAGTGTGTCGGTTGGTTTACCAGTTTTTGTGCATTCATTTCATAGTCTCAATTACAGTTACATTACATAATAACTCATATTATCAATCAGAAATTACTTACCCTAGTATCACTATTAAATAATTATTTGACTATGATTTTATTCATTCATACTTTGTGAGATAACTATAATTTACTTAATTTATTTTATAACAAATCATATAATCATACCAATCTATCCTGAAAACTTTTTATAGATGTGATATCAAAGAAAAAAGAAAAAAAACTATATATTCATTATTATCTAAAATTCTAAATATTCTATTATTATATTTTATCATCCAACCATTGATAGAAAAGGTCCCAAATTTTATAGAATTGTTTATCCTCTTGTTCTCTAATTTCAAATGTCAATCTACTCATTTCAGCACATTCCAATATTTTCTTAATAACTTCTTCCTGCAATGGTATTTTCTCATTTTTCCAGTTTTTAGCAAATACAATCCTAGCCGCTGTTAATACATTTACAATCAGGTATTTTAAATCTTTATTATATGTATCAGGTAAGATTCCCAATAAAAAGATCTCTGGTTTCAAATCTATGTGTATCTTTGTCATTTTTTCCAACCACATGCGAATTTTAGTCCAATATTTTCTAGCGTCCTCGCAGGTCCACCACATATGGTAATATGACCCAGGTATCTGATGACATTTCCAGCATTTTTCAGATTTATTCTTAAACATTCTTGCTATTCTTGTCGGGGGAAAGTGCCATCTGTAAAACATCTTATACAAATTTTCTTTATAAGCTGTTGACATAGTCATTTTATAATTTTGAGACCACAATTTTTGCTATTTCTTTAAATCAATCCCATATCCAAAATTCTTCCCCCAAGCAATCATAGTTTCTTTGACTTGTTCTTCCTCTAATTTAATTTCCAGTAAATAACCATATAATTTTTTAATCACCTTTTCATCAGTACCTGTCAAGATCTTATCTAAATCAGTCAATTTATCATAAAACCCCCTGTTTTAAAATCTTCATCATACCTTGAATGTATTTGCGCATATGAAAACCAATTCATCTTTATACCTTGTTCCTCTAAGTTTTGCATTGATTTAAGTTCACCCTTTTCATCCAGTATTTCCCCATATCTAACTGTTTGTTCCTTCTTATAAATTATAGGATAGGAAAATGCTTCAATGGTCGATAACCAAACTGGAATTTTCAAATAACATTGTCTTTTGATCTTCTCCCAATTTAACCACAAAGACTCCTGTATATAATGTCTTCTAAAATAGCCCTGCGTTTTAGTTCCGTTATACCACAGAAAGGCATGCCAGCCCAACAACAAATCATGACCTTCTAATGTCAACAATCTAGTCTTTCTTAGTGTTATCCATTCCTTGGCCCACATCAAATTTGCAGCTTGATAATACAACACCCAATCAGGCAAACCAAAACCTCCTCTAATTCTGGCATCTTGTAAAAGTTTTAACTTTATTCTCGCTTTCTTACCTTGCCATATATACTTCAACACAATTTCATTTAACTCCTCAAAATAGTCTTTTCCAAGCCTGATTGGTATTGTTTGAAACAAGTATAAGATTCTGGGTAGGATATTCATTTTGATTGCTGAAATTCTCCCTATTAGTGATAGTTGTATATTTTAAAGTCTTTAAATTTATTTTGGACTATAGAAAAATACCTTGAAAGTTGTGAGTTAATGTTACTTGAATAGTGTGATTGCAGATTTCAAATTATGTTTCCACAAGGTCAGGGAAGATAAGTGATTTCTATCTATAATTGATTGTCCCAGTGTCTACTGAAAATACCTAGCTTCATTTGAGTATTCGCAAAATGCAAATACCGAACCGATAGTAATGCTGGTTGAATCCCACCCCTGCCTCAAGCAATTGTCACAAACAAAAATCGCTTTTAGGCACAAATATTTTCTGGCTGGTTAGTTGACCTGGGCCTTTTTGTCATCTTATTAACTATTGACTTAATAGAGAAATCATCTTTTTTGTCCCTCTCCCTGGAATGGATCCCTGGAATCCATTTTAGGAAACTATGATGTATTCCAGTTCTCACATTCTTCTCACTTACCTGGGTTGACTTGAGTTTTCACAGAAGTTGGAATATCCAGTAGCAGCAGGAGTAGCCAAGGCATCAGTCTCTGAGAAGGAATCAGCATCTTCGAATATTCCCTCAGCCCTTTATTAAAAGAAGAGAGTCAGAGTCTACAATTAATAAAATACTTATAGTGAGTAAAGCAATAATGGGTGACTTTGACAGCAGGGATTTAAGTTTCTTTTGACCTTAAAATTATGTTAATAAAAAAAATCTGATAGTCATTAGATATATATAAGAATGTGTATCAGGGACTGCTAGCAGTTGTAATGGTAGCCAGTTTGAATGGTTTAAAAAGAAAATGATACAGTTTCATAGAGAATAAGCCATTAATGGTTACAACACTGATAAATACAACATTTATTATCTATTGAATCATATGCAGAGTATCTTCAATATTGTTTTCTGGGAAGCAACCATGGAAGGAGCCTATCTCCTTTCAGTCCAGGCTGAAAGATGACATGCATGAAAGATGGCCAGTGTGCTGTATGTATGCTATCCTTTCTCTCATACCTAGGTGTCCCATCAGATCAGCCAATAGTGAGCACCATCCATCCCACCCTGCAGGCCTTCAGTAAACTGGGTGGCTGGCATAGCACCCAACTGAGGGTTTAACATGTAAGAGAAGTGGTGGAAGAAAGTAAGTTAAGTTTTTATGAGCAGTATTGAGCAGCGTAGTGGCAGATCAGTTTGACAAAATCTGTACAAGTCATTTTTCCCCTTGAAGTTTTGGGTTCTTTTTTACATTGTAAATTTTAATAAATTGGGTGGGATAGTATTTTTTATTGAGTCCTTGTGCTAAAATCTTTTCCTCAAATGTTAAACACTTTCCTTACCCAGGGAGCCTCTCCTGGATTGACTAATTTAAGTAGGCTAATATTAAAGAACTACCTATTTAAAATGGCTGGTTACAGGCAATATATTAATTATTATATGAAATAGTTAGGGGAAGATCCCTGCCAGACAAAGTCTGCATGAATACTCCTTTCCTATATCCAATTCAGTTGGATGAAGACAAGTCAGCTATGTTATTTGTTTGCATGTTTGCTTGATTATAAGGTTTCTATGCTACTATGGACCATTAAGTGACCTACAAAACCATCTCCAATAAGAGAAATAAAAACACTACATCAAATATAACAAAGAATTTATCAAAATAATAAAATTGCAATTACGTTCACTTTACACTAAAGAAATAATCAAGTGTATACCCCAATGGGAGTAGGGTGGGAGAGCTCACTTTCCACAGCAATTTTTTTTTTTTACCTTGGGGAATAATTTACACATTAGAGCTGTGATGGCGAACCGATGGCACGCGTGCCAGAAGTGACATGCAGATCCACTTCTACTGGCATGTGAGAAGTTGCCTGGAAGAGCCCCACTGCGCATATGCACCCACCGCCCACCCGCACTGCTCGACAGCTGATTGTTGGGTATCTGGCATGTATGCGCAGGGGGGAAGGTCCATGGGAGACATGCATGCATGTGCAGAGATGCACAGTGTGCATGGGGGTCTCTTGCACATGCACAGATATGCACAGCACATGGTGTGGTTGTACACACATGCACAGGGGGCGTGGGGGGGCCAGCACGCATTGCCTCCTGGGTGCACGCACATGCAATTTTCAGCACTGGAGCCAAAATAGGTTAGCCACCATTGCATTAGAGGATAAAGGACTGCTCCAATTGGCTTTCTTAGAACTCTTGGCAGGTTTTGATACCATTGTCCACAATATTCTTCTGGATCTTTTTTTCACAAAATTGGATTACTATAATATAGCAAAATGGTGGTCATAATGGTGGTCATGCACCCACAGTGTAAGGACCAGACTGTCTCTCCTTCAGACAATAAGAGTGAACTTGGGTATTTCAAAAGAAATTCTTTATTGAAAAGGAAGACAGCAAGTCAAATTCAAAACAGGGTCTGATATCCCTCCAGGCATGCAGCTTAGATAAAGGGAGTTAGAACCCCTCCCCTTAGTCCAGTGTGGATTTTGTCAATACAAAGAAGCAACATGTTAATTCCCCCCACTTTTTTTCTGGGAATGTAGTTGAGAAGAAATTCCCAGGAAATATCTTTTGGAGATGGAATTTTTATGGCCCCTTCTCCTCTTTCTATCTCTCCAAGAGGTGACAAGTTTCCAGGCATGGGGGAGGGGGCATCCAGCCCACAGATATAAATCAGTACAAGGATTAGGATACTCAGGTTACATCAAAAAGGATTACTTGTATCCCCCCACTTCTTCTTCCATTGAAGAATGGCAGATACATGGATCTGAGACACAATATGTTACAGAGTTTTATCTTGTCTATCTTGTTCTGCGGTTACACTTTACTGATCGAAAGATCAACAATGTGGAGATCATAGATACTCCTTTTGCTATTTTCACCTAATTCCAAAAATGAACCGAATGTTTCTGACCATTGGCTAAACTCATTAATGGGTTGGTTGAAGGTGAAGAGTAAGAATGAACAGAACTGATTTTGCTCAGTTACAGTCAGGCAGAGGTCAGATACTGAATTTGTTCTGGAAGAGGACTCTCTGAAAGACCAGGGTCACTTACGTAGGAGTACTCCTGTAAGACAAGAAGAAGCACAACTTGGGGGCAGAGTCTAGAGGGGAATCAGTCTGGAATCCTTACGTTGCCATAAGAGATCCAAGACGAGCCCTACCTTGAATTCCATTGACTCTTATCTAGCAGTAATTTAGTACTGGCCAATAGTTGACTATATTCTTGTGAGCAATACATCATATTAAATGGAACCTATAGTATGATCCTGATTTTTCGTGTCTGACAATCTTTGGTTCTACGCTGTTCCTGGATCTTTAGGCAAAGAGCAATAACACGTAGTGCACCAATATAATCATCCCTGAGCTCTCTGCTCTGACACTGCTAATGTATTAGTTACAACTACAACAACATGTTCTACTTGATGCCACCTTTAGAAGATTATCTTGTTAATTCTACTGGTATAAACTGAAGCAACTAAAAAGCTAAGTGGTATCCAAAATGTATTTATTTACATGGCCACTCATCTCACACAAGTGACTCTGGACAGTATACAAGGATTAAAAACACACATACCCAAAATAATCCTTCCATGATATATATCCCAACGATCATCTAATTACATCGTTCCAATATTGAAAGGAAGGGAAATTCAGTTTAAGAAGTTGGTTTTAATCTTTAAAATCCTACATGACTTTGCCTTTCTTCAACTGGGCACCCCCAGATGTGTCAACTTTTTTGGATGCAATCTATGAAAGCAAATGACAAACAGGACATCAAAAATTGGGGGAAGTACTTTTCAGAATTATTATTTGCTTATTGCTTCACAATTTGCCTTTGTTGTAAATGATGGTAAATTGGTAAACATAATTTTTCCAAACAGTAAAATAGCTATTCATTGTGTCTGTGAATTCAAAAAATCTACTGAAAAGAGTTTAAGTTCAATCTAAGTAATTATTGCAAAATTTTGAAACTTGAAAGGGCATTGTTTTACTGAGTACCAGATGACAAATTATTTCCAGTACTTGCTTCTTCTGAAAATGTATAAAGTTCTGTTAGAATATTGTACAATAGCCTTTGCAGTATTTTCAACATGTGTGTGGTTATGGACAAATCCTTCCTACATGAAAAATGGATTAGCTGAGCAGATACTGAAAATATTGTAAAAGCTACTGATCAAAGTCTATCTGATTCAGGATCTGCTTTAAGCAACCAGATATATTTCACACATTATTTTACTACATTTCTTGATTTGGGTTCATACAGGAAAACTTTTTTTATAGGATTAAACATTCCACCTCTCCCTTTAGGGCTTGAAATGCAGCATGCTCGCTTAGGAAGGAAGAGAGCTTTAAAAAAAAGATCTGTGCATTTTGTACATAACGCAGCACACTGAACAAACCACTTATTTTGGATCCTGTCAGCTGTCTCAAAAAACCAAGCAGGATATAGACTAGTTGAATTAACTCTACTTTATTGTAAAGCTACATTAACAGAATCATACAAGTCCGAAAGTGACGATGGGAAGGCTGAACTTTTCAAACTAAGCTGGGCTACAACTTCTTATCATTTTTTATTTTCCAAGAAGGTTGACTCAGCTGTCCATCCTTTCGAGGTCAGTAAAATGAGGAGCCAGGTTTTGGGGAGCAATATATACTGATGTTGTAAACTGCTCAGAGAATGCTGTAAAACAGTGTGAAGCATATAAGTCTAAGCGCTATTGCTACTGCTATTATAGAGATTTACTTTCATAACCTTCCAAATTCTATTGCAGGAAATGTCTGGGTATAAGAGAATTCTATTCTGCTTAATGTTATTTTATTTTAGAATTATATTGGTTATTGCATGTGGCAGGCATTATGCTATTTGTTTTTATTGTGTCTGATTTAGTGTCTCCTTGTGTGGAGAAATACTATTAAACTCAAGTTGGATAATGAGAAAAAAAAGAAAGTAGACATTATAGGTCTCTTTTCTTGTTCCCTTACTGTCTTGCTCACTTTCTCATTGACAGCCTCAAGATTTTTAGTTTTCTCAACAGTTTATCTCTGGGTCCAGTAGTTCTGCTATTTGATAACAGTGGGACAAAAACGAAACTTCTCTTATCCATGATTTGATTGAGGATGAGGGCAAGGGAGTTAGGAGAAGTTTCTGCTTTGTATTATTGATGGAAAAAGCTTTTCTACATCAGTACTACTTCATTATCTCAGTGCTATCCATGTGTAACTTTCTGAGTTTTCCCACTGCTTTCTGAGTTTTCTTGCTTACTAAAAATTATTTAAGGGGTCTTTTGAATGAAAATATTGGAAACCCATTAGTTTGGAAGTGAATGGGATTCTAAGGCAACTAAAACCTTGAGTCCTCTGTATAAGATGTATTTGCACAAATGTGTTGGGCAATGCCCTTCAGTCTCTTACTTGATTTCAGTTTTAGAGTCTTTTGACTCATAATACATAAAGAGGGCGCTAAAAGAATGCAAAGCAAAGCAAAGTGTCTGTCTCAACATCAGTTACATTTTTGGATATAATGGTAGTTGCATGCCAGTGTTTTATGGTAAGAGAAGGCACCTGCTTAGGAAAAGAGGGAAAAATAGGCTGAGGTGGCAAGAAGTATCCCGGACAGCAGAAAGGAGAGATCAAAAGCACTCAACACCTTGTTGCCAGTGGTTCAGTGAGAAGATCCATTGTGGTACTCATGTTGTGAGACAGTCCAGAAATATTTTCAAAATATGAAATATGTTCTTGATTCAGACTGTGTCATTTATTAAGTGAAAGCACATAATTATTCTGCAAACTCAACCAATAACTAAGTGTCCATTCAATAACACGATCAGTATTATTTGTTTCTAAAAATGTATTCATTTTTTTTTCATTACTAAATATTCTGAATGAATTTTTTTTTGGGGGGGGGGGAAGAATTTATCTAACTAGCATCAAGGCTATCTGTTACTAAAATTTAAAATATTGAGAACTTTCCCATTTTTTCTAAACCCACAGCATTGAATATACAACATTTGCATTTTTGAAACAGTATTATCCCATTTGGTGGAGATTCTGGCTTTGAAATACAGTAGATTGCTAATAGTCTTTGGAGAAAAAAAAACTCCTGGGCATCATGCAACAAATTGCACCATGTTAAGCAACTGTAACAGTAAACACACTAATATCTATGCATCTTTAAGGAAAAATACATGAACAGAACATTAAGATCAAAGGAGTACAACTAGAACAGGACACTGCTTACTTCCAATAATATCGAGTCAGTTATTTCAAAGAAAACAACATCACAAGATAGTAGCTTTCTCCATTGATTATTCCCAGTAAAAAGACCTTAATTTGTCCTGAGTGCCATCTATCCATTAGAACAGCAGAAAGAAATGTAAATAAGAATAAAAGTTTATAAAAACTATGGAGTAAAAATTATACATTTACAAGGTCCTCAGCATATAAGGAGAATGATTTATTGTTGGCATTTGGCACCAATGAGATTGGCAAAGATGTATCCCAATATGAATCCAAGATGTTGGAAATATAAACAGAGCTTCTTCCACATGTGGTGGCTATGCCCCGAAGCCAAAAAAATATTGGGTCAAAATATGGAGTTGGTTACAAGAAATAAAGAAATGTCAAATAGACTTCAAACCTGAACTGTTCCTTTTAGGAATAATTAAGGAGAAATGTAGTAAAAAGACCAAATACGTGATATTACACATAACGACAGTGGCGAGAATTGCATTCACACAAAGTTGGAAGCCAGATAGTATACCGCCGGAGGAATTAGTAATCCAAAAGATATTAGAATGTGCTGAGATGGACAAACTCACTCTAGAGCTAAAAAGCAAAGAAGAATCAGAGTACTATGAGCTATGGGATAATTGGTTTGAATGGTTGAATAGTAGGAATAAGAATAGTAGAGATAAGAAAAATGTATATAAATGTATATAAATCTATGGAGTTTTGTATATGTAACAATGATGCCACAGTGTTGTTAAAGATGATATGTAAATATGAAAAAGCATAATAATAAAAAAAGAATAAAAGTTTATATTGCTTCTGGCAGGTACATTTTGTTTTGGTGTGACACATTGTCTTTGGTTAAATCTTTTAATTGAACCTTTTGAAAGCTATTGAAGGCACTGATGATCACCACTTATTTTTAATTGAATTCCATAATTTAATTGAGCCTAATTAATAGTATTTTGTTTAATCAGATCTAATTGATTGTATAGGGTTACTTACTAGTACTAAAGAGAAGGCAGTTCTGTCAACTTTCTCTACTTCTAGTACAATGTGATTTTGGAATATAAAACTATTATTATACTTTTCATGCATCCAAAAACTTGTCATGAGTTATGCAATAGGAAGAATTCATTTGCCGCCAAATATACCTGTCAAGGAATCAGAATCAACAACAACTTCCATATCCATATTTCACAATCATTTATGTTTACAGTTAAGGTTTTTTTTTAAAATATCATGCATTTTTAGAAAGTGTAACACTTCTTTATATGTAGCAATATATCTTCCTTAAAATATGTTAAAAGGCTGTTTCCCTATTTGAAACTAGCAGAATTAACTCCTCACCCCTCTTCATCCACTAAGCTTTGCTCTCTCTCTCTCTCCTGGGCCTAGAATTCCCAGGAAAAGAAAAAGGAAGAAGCATAGGTTCTGGGCCCTTTCTGAGCTTGGTCCTGGTGGCTTTGCCAGGAAAAGATGCAGGCGCCACCAAGAATAGGACAAACAATCATGAAACAGAGGGTTGTCACGAGACACGCTTATACATCCAATGAAAGAGAGTCTGGAAATGTCTCATAATTTCCTAAGAGAAACAACTTAATGCAAATGGAATTCTCGGCTACTGAATCAACAACCTGAAAGCTTAATTAGCCACAAAAACAAGAAATATCTGGGGGTTTTTGTGGCTTCAGAGCCTTTTCCTTGACTCCATCAGTGGCATCTGTAATCAACCAGCCTGGGCTGCCATGCAAACATTTTTTAAAAAAACCATAGTTATTTATCTTTTTTTGTGGCAGGTATGCCAGGAAAATACATAATATCATCTTTCATATAACCTCATTTTTTCCCCTAACACTGTCCCAAGCCAGACTAGCCTTTTGTTGAGAAATGGCTGAGATGTCCATTTTGCTCCTTCCACTAGATAGACTGAGAGGGAAAAAGTTTGATTATCTGTTTATAAAAAGCATTATAAAGTCAATACCTGGGTGTTAAAATGATCTTTCAGCAGAGAAAGTCAGGAGGTTTCCAGAAATTTAATCCACAGCTTTACGGGAAAGTAGATAGTTCTTGTTTTCTCTTCCTAGATGGAGAAGCCGGGCTGGAAAGAAACTTCTGTAGGCTGATGCAAGATGAGTTTGCGAGCAGTTTAGCATTCTGAGGATTCCTGGGACCAGGCCAGAAATCCCACAATCCAACATATTTCACATTTGGTTTCAATTAGGAAATGAAAAAGGAGAAAGAAAATCGCCAATTGAAACTCAGTTCTCTTTGGAGGCTCTTTTCCCTCACTCAAGGGAACTAAAGCTAAACTATAATTTACAACAAAGCTCATTCATTGGAGAGAAGAGAGCTATAGTGAACTGGCTCCAAGAATCTGCGTTTGCTTTTCAAACATGAAAAATATGACCCCTTGTTTATATTTTTCTTCTGAGTTAGATAAACAATAAAAACAAAAGAAATTCTGTTCAGTGTTGGAGAACAGCTCTGGAGGAAAGATTTAAGTTATGGAGTTTATTTTTAAGAAATACAAATATTGGAAAAAACTGGCTGGATGAATTTTTCTTTTTTGGTTTAAAGGCAGAAAGTTCACCCATTTGTTTTAAGTTTATGGACTCCAACTCTGAGTAGCCCTTTCCCCCTTTACCTACTTCCTAAAAATGAATAGAATAGAAAATGAAATAAACAGGAAGATGCCAAAATAACAACAAAAGTGTATCTTGTATGAGTGAAATGGATAATGATATGAGATGATATAAGATTAAATGGAAATGAAAGTATGATTATGTACAAGTGTTATAATCCAGAATCATGGTGCTCACGTGAAGAGATGTGTAAAATTAAAAAAAATTAAAAACTTTATACATACATATATAAAAAAGTGTATCTGGGGGTTTCTTATAAATTTATGTTTTAAAGTTTACATACTATTGTAATAAAGCTTGATCACATTTCATAGTAATTGTTCGTACACAATTTATGTCTGTGAACAGCTCATTCATAAATTGCAGTAACATCTAGTCTTTCTCTACCAAATAATTGGGGTACAAATTATCTTTCCAATGATGTTGAAGAACAAATCTATTAGCAGAAATACGTGAGGAATCCTTTTTTAAGATGATCAGCTTAATATTCATATGGCTTAATATAGATAACAAGACGCACCTTGTAAGAGCCCCTTTCCAGGATTACAGGAGAAGATAGTTGATAGTTTTGAAGGCAGAAGAGGGCTTTATGCCCCAAAGGCAGATAAAACGGTAGAACCATCTTCTAGGAGAAGAGAAACTCTGATTTCAAATCTCCACTGCCTTGTGGCTATATCTGTTATTAGAAAAGGCTTCAGGAGTCCACCTCGAGGCAAAATCCAGAGCGGGAGTCCTGGAAGCAGTTAGTGACTGTGTACAATCACGTTCTGGTAACTCCTGCAACGCAGCTGGAACTGATCGTATCAGCTCTGCTGTTCCATTAGACTATTTCAGTGATGTGGAGAGGGAGGATCTGCTGCTTGGGTAACAGTTTATCCTCCATTTTAAATTACCCAGGCCTCGTGCTCTGGAGAGGACACTCCAGCTTTGCATCCAGCATTGAACAACACGGGAAATGGCAGTTATCGGTTTCATAGCACAATGCCATAGTCTCTTGAGACTGAAGGAGGCCAATTCAAGATGTAAAGTCTGTTGAGAAATCCTATTTGATCTTTAGTACCAAGGAAAAAGTAAGACTAAAGACAAAACTTAGACTAAATTTATCCCTTCCTATGCCATGCCATCTTATCCCATCTATCCTGTCCTATTCTATCCTCAAAATTTGAATGTGAAAATGTAATTCATAATTAGGTAGTTGAAAACATTTAGAAGTGATGACCTCTGTTAATTGTTGGAACAATGATAGGAATCAAATATGAAACTGTAAATGCCATTGAATATAAAGATTTTTAAAAAATACTGAAATATGCTAAAGTGTTAACATTTGGTTTGGTGGATTTGCTAAAGGAGCCCATTGAAACAGCCCTTGCTCTGACAAAATACCATTTGCCCTGGAAATTCTGCTATTCCTGAAGAAAAGAACATCAATATGGGTAAAAGGGTCACTCTAGAATGATATTACGTCCCAGGAAGATATGTGCTCCTAATGCTATAGTAACTCAGAACATAGGGCAGTGCAAATTCAAATATTAGAAATTCTAATGATAAGATATGTTATTTTCTAGCTATTGATTATTGAGAAACATCATTCCATGTGGTGAATATTGTAATGCATTTATTGAATATTTGGCTGACATTGAAAGTGTTTCTGCCTGTTGAAAAAATGTGGGTGACAATCAGGAAGGAAGCCTTTTTAAATTCATTGAAATCAGGCAATATTCTCTATAAATTACCAGGGATGGATGAATGGATGAATAGAATGAATGAATGTAAAATTCAACTGTGATTTTAACAAAGAGCTATTATCCTAACTATTTCACGGATGCTGTCATCTCTACCATCTTTGGCTTGGTGCCTTGCCAGCATCCTGGCATCAACTGTTAGGGGGGAGGGGAAGGAGAGCAAATGGGCAATAAACATGTATGGGACATTGATGGGAAAAAGAGAAGAGGGTTCACAGTTTAATGGAAACCAGAGGTGCAAGAAACCAGCCTGTGCCAGGCTACGAAGCTTGGGAATGGAATGTGGATTGCTCCAAACCTTGACGTGGTTCACAAAACACCATTGGCCAAAGGTGAATTGGTCATGAGGGAAGGGCTGGGACGAAGGGGATAAGTTTGTAAGCTTTTGCATGGGAACTTTAGTTCTAGCATGCTTTTACTGCAGCCAGCAATCCTTAGTAAAAAAAACCAAAACCTATCACTTCAACCAAATGAAGTCGAGGATCTTTTTTCCCTAGAGATCTAGGAAAGGAGCAGGTCTGACAGATGCGTCATCATTGTGGGATTTCTGTAACACTGCTAATTTGACAAAGCACATGGGCTTTAGTGTTGAAGTATGGACACTCTGAGACATCTACAGTAAATTGAAAAAGGAAGGTGGTTAGAGAACAAGAGTTATCCCCAAAGCAGTAGCAGTGTAATTAGAGGAAAATTAAGAGTACTTTTAAATAATGATTTCCATAGTCCATATGAAGCAGCTCTTCTCAAGGTGCCCTTGAATCATTTCCATTGTGCTCATTACTTTAAGGAGTTAACTTTATAACCAAAATAAAATTAAAAGTCTACTATCAAATGTTTCGCATACAATACTTGTATCCAGGTTGGTTGCTTTCATCTTCCTTTCTCAAATGCTTCTTTTCTTTGTATTTTATTTGTCCTCCTGCTACTGTACTTATTTTGCTTTCTGAAGTATCTTCTCAGGTTTGCTGCTCTGTGGAAATGGAATGACTTGCCAGAAAATTGGGGTCTACCTCATTTGACTGTCATTCCAAGAGGCTTTATTGCCACTCCAACTACTTCAGGTTAGTCTTCAAAATTGCTGAGGTATCCTTTCCCCACATTGCTAGTTCCATGAAGAAATCTATGTTCTATCTTTTATTTGTACATCTGTGGAACAGATGGGCTACAAAGGATTTTTTTCACTTTGGATTTTCACCTATCATTTATTTTTAGAAGTGTCCACCATTATGCTTATGGGTTCTAATATAAAAGGAAGCCTTCACTGTTGCCCTCTACAAAGCAAAAATATGTGCTAATCAACATCCAAGTCAAATAAGATGAGCAGCATTATATTGTGCATTGTAATATGTGTCTCAAATATAGCAGGTTCTTTCCAGGGCTTCTGCATTGCTGGGAATAAAGACAAAAAAAAAACGGAACAATTTGCATTTCTTGCAAATGGGAATGAGAATGCATGAATGTCTTAAATACAGGGAACTTCTTACGATCTACCAACAACAATTGTGCCTTGCAATCCAATCAGCTGACTGGGAGGAAGGTGGATACATACCCACTTTTGCAGGCCATGCAAGAAGTTTTTGAGAGTCGGATTTAGTCTCAGGAATTTGCTAATTTCAGCCTAGCTTGTTTCTTATTGCTGAATGTAACATTTTAGCATGTGACTCCAACCAATGGATTTTTTAAAAATCCTGCTTACACCACCACCAATCTATGTCCATATATCCATGGATCAAATCTGGCTAATATTTCTCCTACTATAACTATAAATAGCAATTGAAAATAGTTTCCAATTCCCCCACCCCCAAATTATTCATTCTTCCATATTTATTTAAACAGTTTTCCCATTTCAGAGGAAATGTATTTTAAATATACTTAATTCTTTACTCCAACGTTGCAACATACTTTTCACTCAGTTAAGTTTCATTTGGCAAACATATCCCATGCAGGATTGACCAAGTTCTTCAGAATGAGCAATTCTGAACACTGCAATTTCACATTTTAATTACATGTCTGGGTAGATGAGATGGTTCTTGTCTGGTTTTTGCCCATCAAAATGTTTTGCCTGCCATTTGAATTTCATAATCATATCTTTGAAAGCATTTTTCATGATACAGCTGAACAATATTCATGTAACTGAACTGTAGATCAATATTTACATAACTGAATTGTTAATAAAAGTTCACAGAAGCTGGCTATGTGAATTTATCTGTTATTAAGCAAAACATTTTGGACATGAAATTTTATCACTAGTGGCAGACAGAAAGTTAGAAGTACCAAGGAAGTTCATTTTAGGCCTATTATCATGCAACTGAA
Organism: Pseudonaja textilis; assembly: GCF_049901715.1. Lineage (NCBI taxonomy): Eukaryota > Metazoa > Chordata > Lepidosauria > Squamata > Elapidae > Pseudonaja > Pseudonaja textilis. Next base: position 101,990,062 of record NC_141992.1, read on the forward strand.
TGTATTGATCTTCATGGATGAATCACATCTAATGCCCAAATTAATTAACTGACCATCCAACCCACCCACCTATCTCTTACAGAGTTTCAAAAGAGACCAGAAACTGTATAAGGTCTGAGACTAACATAATTTTTGAAGTTTTGTGATTTAATTTCTTTTAAGTGCAGCTCAAAATCAAACTGAAAAAAAATGAATAGGGTTTTAACCAGGGGTGGAATTCTACCGGTTCGCACCTATTCGCTATAACTGGTTGTTAACATTCTAAGCAGTTTGGAGAACCGGTTGTTAGAAGAAATTACTGGCCTAATCCTGTAAGGAAGTCAGGAAGGAAACATTCTGGTGTTGCTTACAGAAACTGCCTCTCCGTTAAACCTTATTACGTTCTTGGCAGGACTAAACTTCCTGTCTCAGGAACATCTCTGGAGTTTTTTTCCCCTCCTTTGCTGGTACTTTGCTTGTGTGGAGTGACCATTCAAAGTTACAATGGCACTGAAAAAAGTGACTTATGACCATTTTTCACACTTACAACTATTGCAGCATCCCCACAGTCATGAGAAGCCAGGTGAGGAGATGCGTGCCTCGATGTGAGTGATGTTGAGTTGGCCACACCCAGCCAGTCACATGACCACCAAGCCATGCCCACCAACTAAGCCACGCCCACAGAACCGGTTGTTAAAAATTTTGAATCTTAACAGAACTGAATCGTCATCATTTGCATAAATCCCAACCCTGTCTCTTCTGTATTTTTATGTCTGTTAGAGCAATCTCTGGAAATTAACATCCCACAAATACCTGTGTATATTTTGGTTAAAATACCAAAATAATATTCCAAAGCATTTGATGAAAGGAAATTTCCCCAAAAGAAACATGTTTTGCGGGGAGTGGGCAGAATATAGACTAGGCTGTCAGCACTCTCACTATCTTTGCATTCTAACTCAGCTTGAGAAGAAATTTAAATAGTCCTTATTTCCTGCAATGATTCCTTAAACACAGTTTCAAGAGAGAGACTCTGTTGTATCCTTGTTCTATATACAAATCTTGGGAAGAGAATACATTCCTTAGATCCTCACTGACTGCAGTGAGCACTTTCCACAAAAATGTAGAAAAACGTATCAGTCTCTCATTATCGTAGTATCTTATAGCCTCTGCCCTAACATAAATATAAGTCGTATTAAAGAAGTTTCAAGAAACATTATATTAGGAAAAACATTTTAATTCATTTTAATTCAATTGTATTATTTTTAGTGTTTCAATTGTGCAATTCCAGCAAGATATAATTATTTGTAAAGCATAGGTACCAAATGCAAAAACCAAACTTAAAAATAAGAATTCATGTAAGTGTCCCAACCTTCGTACCACTTAGACCATTTACAGGTGTAATAAAGGACTTGGAAGAAAATGCTGATGTCTTCAAACACTACAGCATGTAACAAAATAGGTGCTGCAATTTCAAACAGTAACAATTTAAAACATTAAAGAATTATATAAATAGTTATTTCCAAGATTCCAAGATGAAGTCAATGTTTGTATTTTTTCTTATTTGTAGCCTACTACTGATTTTTAAGAAAACTCAATTTGAGTGAAGATTCTTCAAGGTGATAGTGAAACCTTTGTTTAAATACTCAGTCTGACACAAAAGGATCATAAAATCTCGGACTAGAAAGGTGATCTCTCCTGGACATTTCAGACACCATTCTTCACTAGTTCGTGGATCCCACTTTGGTCTATAATCAAAGGAGCATGGAATTCTTTGTCTTTGACCAACTCCACTAATCCCTAGGAAAAAGGAAACACTCAGAAACTAGTCAGGATAAATTTAGTATCAGTACAGCAAATTTAACCATCAAATGTAATCTAATATACAATTTGGACTTTGAGAGAATCAGTTTCAAATTCCGGTTCAGACTGTACTGGATGGCCTTAAATACAGCTTTGTAAATCCCATTTTCTAGGTATACAGCAATAGCACTTAGACTTATATACCACTTTATATAGTGCTTTACAGACCTCTCAAAGCAGTTTACAGAGTCAGCATATTGCCCCCAATAATCTGGATCCTCATTTTACCCACCTCAGAAGGATGGAGCCTGGTGGGATTCGATCTGCCAAATTGCAGTAGGAGTAGCATGCCGTACTGCACCCTAACCACTGCGCCACTAAGGCTCCTCCTATATGCTTAAGGTATTATCATCTTCCATTAAGGATTATTATGGGGATGAAAATCAAGTGTTAGGAGCACTTGATATATTCATGTTAAACCTTCAAGCTCACAAGACCTAGTAAAGTCCAATTAAACCTTTGTACTGTTGCATAATTATAGTATTTGAGAAAGGTTTTGATGAAAGCCTCCTTATAATGGCTTGCAACAACATTGAAACTAGCTGCTTACTCAATTTTCTATGAAAGACAGTTTTGTAAAAGTGATGTTTTAAAGCTGCATTTTTAGCTATTGGAGTAGGCTAGCAAGTTTAGCAGTCTAATTTACAATAATATAATACGAATCCCAATATCAAGTAGGAATGAAGTAGTAATCCATAAATGTATTGTATATACTGTAGTTATATTAACACCAATGATTCTACATGGATTGTTGAAATTTGTAATACAAGCGTTCAGCAATTAAACATCCTTCTTTACTCACAATGCCATCCAAGTATGGGAAACAAGGATTACATGCCCAGGACTTTTGCCATGAGCCACAGGAACATCAGCTTTCCCATTATTACATCACACTCCTTTCACAGAGGTTGCTTGTTTCAACTTTGCCCTATCATCTGTATTTATATTTAGCAATAGCACTTAAGACTTATATACTATTCTACAGTGCTTTACAGCATTATCTGTGTGGTTTAGAGTCAGCATATTGCCCCCAACAATCTGGGTCCATTTTACCAAACTCGGAAGGGTGGAAGGCTGAGACAACCTTCAATCATTCAGAATCGAACTGCTGGCAGTGGGCAGAGTTAGGCTGCAATACTATATTCTAACCACTGTACCACCAGGGCTTATTTATATTATCATCCTTAAAGCAGATTTGTGACTTTACGACAGAGTGTTTAGAAGGCAGGGGAAGGAGAAAAAGAATTCAGAATACCATAGCAACTTACTTCACCCCCATAGGAGACAAGAGGAGAAATCTCACACTGAATTGGCGAGTCATTTGCATCTTTCAAACTAAGGAAAAATTATAAAGAAAAGGTGTTAGTTCAAGATGAGAAACACACCTATACTCCTATATTATTTGTGTACATGGCAAACGCTTGTTGAGGCATGAATGTCTTTCTCTGCTCTTGTCATGAAACTTGTTTTTAGTGCTCCAGAAATCTTATTAGTATTAACAGCATGCAAGGTGAGAGGAGATGGACAGAGATGGGGAGACAGAGATATGCACTAGGTAGAGAGACAATATTTTGAGAAATATAATTTTTTCCCAGGAAAAATGAGACAAACATTGAAACCCGGGCAACCCTCAATTTTTAGTATCATACTGTATCTATACACTATTAAAAGTCTTGTGTCTACTTGCAATTTTCAATGGTGCTAAGTGGTTCATCATAAGGGCAACAATTTCTGAAACAAGTTACCTTAAATTTGCTAACTTATAGATTGCCAAAATTCAGGACCCATTACTCTTGTGGGATTGAAGTTTGGCAGAGTTGTGGCCATTTCAGCACCACTGCAACGTTTCTTGCCATAAGAAAAGTCAATGGGGAACCTGGCAGGAAGTTGGAAGTTCCAGGCTGGCAGGCAGGCAAGTAGCTGCTGTTGGGTGGAGAAAGTAAGGGGTACATAGGGATGCGGGGAAGGAAGAGACATGCACAAGAGACACCATGTGGTTCAGGGAAGGTGCAAAAGGGTGCATGGTGGTGCACGTGTGGCACCATGCAAATTGGAGAGAGGGGGCAAAGGCTCCCAAGCATGCATAAGAGGTACTATAAGAGCTGGAAAGGATGCACAAGGTAGCATGAGAGATGTCATATAGGTCAGAGAGGGTTGCAGGGATGTACAATAAGTATTGTGTGGGTCAATGAGTATGTGAGGAGTGAAAAGCTCAGCATGAGTTTCAACTGCAAAAAGCAATTATAAATCAGTACTCAGATATGGGGGAAGCAAAGAAGGTTTGCAGAGATACAAATGTAAAATTTCAGTGTAAACTAATTTTATTTCTTCTTCTTTAGCTCTTATTATGTGCCTTTAATTTCTTTCATCACTATTTCTTACTCTATTTCTGCTCTTGCATAAAGATGCTTGCCCATCATGTTTAAGAATCAACTGATGAATTCTTAACAAGATAGTTGATTGAAAGGAAGATGTTCTATCCAGAGTCGCAGAGATTAGCAAGATGGGCGGTATATAAATTTAATTAAAAAAATAAAATGTCAGTACAGAAAAAAATATAACCACTTCATTGAAATCACAAAATGCCAACAGGGGTCTATCATTGGGTCCATACTTATCCAATACTCCCCAAAAATACGTTATTGCCTATCCAGGCATACTACGTGTCCAGATAAGAATACTGTACTGCCCAATTAGGAACATCTCTTCAAAATCTAATCTCATCTCTGCCTCATCAGCTTATCTCTATTTGTTCTCAGAACAAGCATCTCGGTGACAGGAAAAAAAAAATCTTTTATTTGCTGATGTTCAGTGAATTAGTGAAAGTACCTAGATGGCTTGGATTGCTAAGCAAGCTAAGCAGAGCAGACATGGTGATGACGCAGTGATAAGAAGCAGTAGAATATTTATTAGGTCTGTAGGCTAGAAAATAAAAAGCAACAAAAAACCACAGACTTGGATTCAAATCAGTCCTCTGTTGCTGCAAGAAAATTACATGGACATGACCTCAAAATCACTAGAAGTACAGCACAATTCAATGTTTTCCTTTTGTGCATATGTTAAGAAAAATGAAAGGTTTTCAGCAGTCATTTCTTCTCTGTTCTAAATCTCCAAACATATGAGGAAGAATTCCTGTCTCCCAAAGTTTATGTAAGACAAAAAATAATATTACAACTTTGGGGAAAAAAGAACAGGAGAAACCACTATTTTCCAAACTGCAGTACGATATATTGTATATATATCACCTCTTGGTTGAGTTTTCTAGGAAACACAGAATGAAAAGTGTCTTTTTTCACTTACACCAATGGGAAAATAACAGTAGGAGACAGTTTGATTTTTTTTTACATCCTCCAAACTGGAGTGCAAGGAAAATGTAGATACAGGTAGTCCTCAACTTATGATTGGTCACTTAACAACTGTTCTAAGAGCGTCTCCCCAAAACCACTTAAGACCTGTTTTTGAAGTTATGATAGCTACAACACCTCCATAGTCATGTGATCTGCATTTTAAGCATTTGGTAACTAGCTCGTCTTTATGGCTGTTTGCAATGTCCCATGTCACATGACCATCATCTGCAATGTTTTTTGCTGGTTTCCAAAATTACTTTCAGTTTCAATTGCAGCAAAAAATATTAAAATATAATGATCTGGTCATATGATGCTTTCACTTATGACCGCAGTGACCATTGATTGTAATTAAGGTTCAATTATACTCATATATCGAGGACTACCTGAACCTAAAAAACAAAACTTTCCCAGTATTCAAATATTCCCTTTGCAAAGAATTGAAAGCGGAAGAAGGTGGCTCACATGATTTGTGTTTAGCTTTGGAGAATATCAGATATTAAAATATACCCTTTTCCCTAGGTCACAGCATGAATAAGAAGGAAACCTCACTCCCAAATTTTACTGGAAAGATGGGAATTGTTTTCTCAATGTTCTTGAAAGATAAAACCAATAAAGATGTGTGTCTAGAGAATGATGTCTTTCCATAGTCCTGTGATGCCTGCCAGAAAATTGGGAGCTAGAGGTGTTGGGCAGAAAGACACAAAAAATAGCTAGCACATTTAAAATGTTATTATTTGTACATTCCGATAATTATACACATCTTTGTAAAGTGACAAATAATGGGCCTGATTAGATCTCCAACAATCACAAAAAGTAAAATTCACTTCAGGGACCTTGGGTGGGACGAAAGAGCTCTAGCTACCCCCCCCCCTTTTTTTTTTGTACTGGGCAGTTACTGGGCAATTAACACTCTCAATGAATAACCAAGACAAAATGAGCTACTTCTAAAGATACGGAACCAATACATTTGTTGACTAGAATCTTGTATCTGTTACCTCTTCCTACAAGACTGGCTTTCAGGTAAGACAAAACAGTGTCATTTATGACAGAACAACTATAAATACAAAATAATACCCAGGAATTATTAAATACCTATAAATGAGAAACCCCTCTATTCTGTCCTCAATCGCCTTTGGATTGCTCCCTTTACTGCCCTCTTCATTCACTAATGCTCCTTTTCCTATGATCTCTTTTTCTTCACAATCTAGTTTGAAGACCCTTATATTCTCCATTTCCCTTGCTCCAGTGGTGGGATTCAAAAAATTTTACTACCAGTTCTGTAGGCGTGGCTTGGTGAGCGTGACAGGGGAAGGATACGGTAAAATCTTCATTCTCTCCCCACTCCAGGGGGAAGGTTACTGCAAAATCCCATTCCCTCCCCACTCCACTAACCTGCTTTCCAGCTCCGTTCTCCTGTGCAGGGCAACCAAAGAAGACCCAGCTGATCAGCTGGGACTCAGAAGGCAGATAATAGATGGGGGCAAAGCCAGTCAGAGGTGGTACTTGTTGGTTCTCCGAACTACTCAAAATTTCCACTACCAGTTCTCCAGAACTGGTCAGAACCTGCTGAATATCACCTCTGCCTTGCTCCCAAGGTGAAAAATAGAATTCAGTAGGATTTATGCAGTAAAAAGAACATCCAAAGCCATACTTTTGCACAGACTTCCCTGCACGCCCCCGATTTAAAAGAAACAGCACTGCAGGTGCAACATTATGCTTTACCATCTCTTCTCTATCCCATTCCAACAACAGCGACAGCAGTGTTATGTTTTCAGTGCAGCCCGCCAGCAAAGCTCATTACTTAAAATTTTAAAAGCCACAGATTTTATAGATGTGAAAAAAGCTCTACACATGCAAAGTCTTCCAAGAAGTGAATCTAAGGTAGTCGCTGGCCATTATTTCAGAGGTCCCAAGAAATAAGTAAGAATTGTTTGTTGTTTTTAATACCAAATAAAAAGATGGATGCCAAGACCCTACATGCTATGGAGAGGTGTGTTAGCCAGTAGCCAAGCAGACCCATCACCATGCATTCCCAGCGGCCCGAGACAGTATATTTACTTGGGATTGGCATCAGCTTGGATCACATCTGACCTTCCATTTGTGTTGCTGTCATATGGGGAAAAAGAAGGATTAATGAGCAGGGACACAAAATTGAGGGGTGTGCCATTATCTAAAAAGGGGTCTTTCTATGATACGGGAAGAATGGAGTGGGCAGATTCTATCTGCCTATTTAGAAGGAGGTTAGAGGCAAACAGGTAGTCCACAACTTATGACCATTTGTTTAACAACAGTCTGAAGTTACTACAGCGCTGAAAAATGACTTATGATCTGTCCTCAAAGTTATAACCATTGTTCCATCTTCATGGTCATGTGATCACAATCTGGGTGCTTGGCAACCAGCTCACATTTAACCATGGCTGCAGCATTCTACAGTCACATGATTGTGGTTTTCTCTAAAAAGTCAATAGTGAAAGCCAGATTCGCTTAAGGACTGCATGATTTGCTTTAAAAATGTAGTTATTTGCTCAACCATAGTAAAAATGGTCATAAAATTGGGTATACTCATATGATGACTCAGTTAACAATGACATCACTTAGTGACTAAAATTCTGATCCCAAAAAGTATGTGATGGTAAGTTGAGGAATACCTGTACACTAAATTGAATGGCAGCTTTTTTTATCCAAAACCCTGTTTTCAATTTATAACTCACCGTTATTATTTTTTATAAATAAGTTAAGGAGGCAAACACACACAATACTCCTTCCTTCCTCTACTTTCCCCACAACCACCACCCTGTGAGGTGAATTGGGCTGAGAGAAAGTGACTAGCCTAAGGCCACCCAGCCTAAGGGAGTAGAGCTCACTGTCTTCTGATTTCTAGCCTGTTGCTTTAACCACTAGACCAAACTGGATCTCTGATATCAATTTGATATCAGTATTGAGCAACATGTGGTTCTCTATATGTTGCTAAAATGTCACTCCCGAAGTTGCACCCAGCCTAGCAATAACGAGGGGTGTTGCAAACGGTTAGTTCAGCAATATTTGAAGAACAAAACACTGCCTTTCCTTAAATTTCAGATATCTTTCTTCAATCATGATCTTTTTGGACTTTGACACTCAACTCCAATATGACTTCTTGGGACATTTTTAGAGCCAGATGAAAATTTGTATCAGAAACTTTCTTGCTATGTAATAAAGGTGATGAGCTTTTAACACTATACCATGTCATCTGACATTTTCTTCTTTACTGTTCTTCCTACATCAAAACAAATGAACCATTGCCATCTCTCCCAAGAAAGATAACTGAGGAGGCAAGATTTCAAAGTCAAATGTTTGGGAGCATTTAGGTGACAAGCAAATGGGGTTAGTTTATAACAATTTAGTGGCTAGCTCAGGAAGGGAAACCTTAAACTGAGATCTAAACTTCCTGCAGTTCTTCCTGTAGTTCAAACAGACATGCTATTTTGATTCTTCATTGCTTTTTCACACACAAAGCTCCTTTTTTATTGTGATTTTGTTCTTCCAAAAATCTTTCTCTCTCTAAAAGTACATGTTTAAACTCTGGACTCAGACAGGGAGTACACAGACTAGACCAGCATTTTCAAACTAGGAAATTTTAAGGTGTTAATCTTCAACTTCCAGAATTCCCCAACCAGCATTCTGGCTGGCAAGTTCTGAAATTGAAGTCTATATATTTTAAAGATCACCAAGTTTGAAAAACACCGCCCTGTCTTTTTGAAGGGAACTCTGTTATTCAGATTACTGTGTTCTATAACTAGAATTCCAAGCAAACTTAGTTCTCCTTTGCTTTCTCTCTCGTTTAGAGAGCAACTCTGTACAGCTAGTGTTCGACTTACAACAGTTCATTTAGTGAATGTTCAAAGTTACAACAGCACTGAAAAAGGTGACTTATTCTTCAGTTACGACCTTTGCAGCATAATCATGTGATCAATGCTTGACAACTGGTTCATACTTATGATTGTTGTGATTTCCCCAGGTCACGTGATCACCTTTTGTGATCTTCTGACAAGCAAAGTCAATGGAGAAGCCACCTTCACTTAACAACGGTGTTATTAACTTATTGACAACTGCAGCGATTCATTTAATAATTGTGGCAAGGAAGATCATAAAATGGGGCAAAAGTCACTTAACAAATGGCTCACTTATGAACAGAAATTTGGGCTCAATTGTAAGTCGAGGACTACCTGTATTTTGTTGAACAAAGATCCCAAGATGCACAGAAAATGACCACAAAGCTTCGTTGCCATGGGTTACAGATATGAATGTTTCAGCCCTCTTTTAAGGAAGCCTGGCTGGCCTGCACAAGGGAAATATAACCTAGGCAAGTTATTTTTCAGGGCTTTAATTGTTCTGTATCTACTTTGAATTTGGAATTGCTTTGCATGGAAATCGTTTTCTAAATGCAAGAGCTTCAGTGGTGGTATGCTACCGTCAGACCAGTTCAGCTGAACCAGTAGTAAAAAAAAAAAAGCCTCCAATCAGCTGAGAGGAGGAAAAAAGCCTCCAATCAGCTCAGAGGATAAAAGACCAAAAAGCACATGGGAGGGTCGTTCCTAGCTTTTCGTTTCTTCATCCTCTCAACTGACTGGCTTGTTAGGAATGCGTACATTAGGGGTGCGCATGCATGAATGCACACATGCAATCACCCCAAACCAGTAGTGACTAAGGTAGGATCCCATTGCTGAAGAGCTCCATTTTCATGCAAATCTAACCTCTAAAGCTATGCATATTTTACAGTAATAACTAATAGACCTGTGGCAATTTTATGTTGCTACAACACCTCATTATTTAGGCATGCAATAAATACATCACTCTATTAAAGTTTAATATAATGTTATACATCAGGAAGCATGCTGCAAAATCTGGTTTGGAATTTTACCAAATGGAACATTGGTAACACAACTATGTATGTTCTCTCAGTTGAACTGGAATTACATGCAGACTACACACAGTAGTCTGTTATTAGTTATTAGAGATGGAAGATAAAAATTAGGGGAAGGTCAAATTTTCTAACCGTGGAATAGCTGGCAGGCATGTTCCATTTTCATCCACAAAGTGTCCACCAGCATTGAGAACCCAACACTGATGCAGTGACATCAAGGCGTGCCTTGCAGTGGTGGGATTGTCCTTGCCATTTTGGCTATCAGCATTTTTCAAAGGGGAGAATTCATCTTCTCGCAGCACTTCATAAACCACAAAGTTCCTGGATTCAAAATAAAGTTGAGATTGGTCAAGTGTAAAGATTTTAATCACTTTCTACATCTACTACTATCAACTACAGTCCTATAGATGGACATTAGCAACAAACTCATATGCCAAGGAAAAGTCAACAGAGGGGAAGAAAACATTTCTACCATTATTTATATCTTCACCCAAAATATTTTTTCAAAGCTTTCAAAACTAAAATGCGTACCAACTTTATAGCAATTGCTGGAGATAGTTGTAGTCCTTCCTTTAGATAGGCACAATGATGCAAAGTCTTTGAAGAAGTTTGCCTTGAGCTTCAGTCTAAACAGAATAGCCACTGGATATCTGCTTTCTCCTCTTTAGTTTAAACCACATCTGTTCCTCCTGTTGCTTTTGACTGGTTCCCAAGACAACTTTAAGACAAATTACTGTTCCTCATTCTTCTGTAACACCTTACATGTCCTACAAATGCCACATAATTCTAATTTCAATATTATATGTAGCGTATCCCTTTCTGATCTGTGCTTAACTGCACATCTTACTCTTCTATCTGCCAGCTTCCCATAATGTAGTGTTTTCAGACAGCTCAGCTTCTTAGCCACAGTCAAAAGGATAATCTTATTCAATCAGGAGTGGGGAGAACTTTCAAAAGAAAAATAAAGCCAAGAGTTATACTAAGATGCACACAAAATAAGTCAATCACTTGGGACTTACTTAGCAAACTGGAAGATATCAAATACAAATTTTTCCATTTTAATTCCATTTGGTTTGTCAGGCTTCACAGCATTTCCCGTGGTCACGTCTACATAGGGAACTTTTTTCTGAGCTATATGATGTTGCAGCTGAGGTTCATAATCACTGAAACATCAAGACAGGAGTCACCAGAGTAAGCAGCACACCATGGTCTATCAATTGGCCTATCTCCATTTTTTAAATCCCATCATTCTGGCAGGCAAATAATAGCTATTTTAAAACTAGATACCTGAGCCATCTTTTTAATCCTGTAAAAAAGTACCACTAGTGTTAATTACTGTCAATTAGGACTCACCACTGCTTGTAATCTCTTCCTGTCCCTTATCTTGTTTACAGCACAATGTAAACATTAGTGCACTATTTTGACACATTTTCTGAAAGAACCTAAGTTACTGTATGGATTTTGACCCGGAGCTCTGAACAACTCTGATTCTATATACCAGAGACTGTGCCACTTCATCATTTATCTTTTTCCTTTCAGGACATCACTAATGATGCTAAACTTATAGACAAAACAAGTTCCAAACTAGGAATCATAACTGCATCTCAGAAAGAAGTTAGGAGAAAAAAGCAACCATGATCAGGAGACCAAAAGAAATCAGCAACAAAAAGAGATACCACTTTGCAGCTTTAAAAAAATGGTTAAGGGAAATACAGCAGAGGAAAATAAAATTATGTTCTATATGTCCTAAAAGATTTTAAAAAGTGTTCTACCAGCAGCATTCTTTGCTTTGTGCAATTTGTGAGTATTGCCTATATCCATGATGGTGAACCTATGCCATGCGTGCCAAAAGTGGCATGCAGAACCATCTCTCTGGGCACACCATTGCTCTTTTGGGTTCTGGCGCATGCATGAATGAGCACCAGATAGTGCATGCACTTGCCGGTCAGCTGGTCTTCGCATGCGCATGCATGTTAGAAACTGGAAGACCAGGTGTCCTGTGCGTATGCGTGCACTGGGAAGCTAAGCTTCCAGTTTCTGGCACTCCTGTGTGTGTCAGGGAGCTGCTCTTTCGGTTTCTGGCACATGCGTGCTCCCATTTCAGCACTCAGTGCCAAAAAGATTAGCCACCGCAGGCCTATGTGATACTTTCATTGTATGCTAAACTTAAATAGTTTTTATTTTTTGGTTTGAACCATCCTGAGTATTATAGGTTGTGCCATAGGAAACATAATAAAAAAGAACAGATTTTAGCATGAAGAGCAGAAATGACTTTAGAACAGCATTTCATAGATCAGCATGATTAAAGAAAGTCCTTACTTGACAATATCTTTTAGAAACTGCATTGTGAAGTAGTGATTGGCAATATTGCCAGCATTAAAAAGTAATCGGCCATCAGAACTTCTTTTCTGGGCTGTGGCCAGAGAAATCTCACTGTATTCCACCACTTTGTAAACACCATCTACTTGGCACACCACTCCAACTGGTTCTGTCGGGTTAGTTTTTTCGACAACCTTGTAATGGGTAGAAAACAGAATTGTAATAAATTGAATTGATGTAAATAACTGTGATATACATTTTGATGAAATATAATTCCTTCTTCAAATGTAATAATGGTTATCCTCAGTTTAATATATATTGGCATAAGGGAGAAAATTTTAAATGATGGGATCAAACTATGCAAATGATCTATAGCAATTCTATGAGTGTTGACAAAAATAACAATTTTTAAGTATTTTACCACATTGTTAAAATGCCTGAAATACGACAGATCTCGACAGTGTCAGAGTTTTCAATACCCTCAATCTGGAGACTTTCAAGAAGAGTTTGGACTGCCATTTATCAGAAATGGTGTAGGGTCTCCTGTGTGGTCAGGGGGTTGGACTAGATGACCTACAAGGTCCCTTCCAACTCTGTTAATCTAATCTAATCAAATACTGTATGTACTAATGGCAAAGGTATGTTTTAAAGCAAAATATAAAACATTCCAAAATAGTTTAATAGTTTTGCACATTTAATCACAAAAGTCATGTTTTGACTGTCAAGAGATGAACATGGATTGTATTGAACTCTCTGCTTTAAGATGCTTAAGATAAAACTCACCAGGTAGCTCTTGAAATCTGATACTCATATTAGCACCTCAAGTTCTCTGTTTAGCACAGTTCAAATTGACCTTTATGACATTTTGTTTTAGCAACAGGAGTTAGATACCATCACACTACAGCAGGAATTGGCAGATGAAAAATATGGTTCTTCTGTCAGAAAGAACTCTTCTATCAGATAACCAAAATTTCAAAACTGGCAAGCTTCATCATCCAAAATTAATTTCTGTAATATTAGAAATGTTGCCAGCTCTAAAACTTTCTCTCTCACCACATGAGGGTGTCATAGCAAAATAATCATAAAGAAATCCTCCTGCCAAACTTGGGTCATTTCTGATCATTGCATCCATATGAATTTCTTATTAATATTATGGATATGGATTCCCAATTTAACCAAGGAACTAATTTACAAAATGAGCAGATATTGTTACTAAATAGCTTGTAAATTACTCGTGAATCAAATCAACCAAACCAAATCAACAGACATAATTAAAGTACACATCCGTTCCTATTCTTATCTCAGAATAAAAAGTAAGCAACTCTGGATAAATTATTTTTAAAAAGATTATGAATTCACTATAATTTCTATTCTATAGAATTCTGAAATTGGAAGGAATTTCTCTGAATTGGTATGCTAGGGGAAACTAATAGATCGAAGGTAACTGATTTAAGAAAGGTCAAACAAAGATGAAAAGAGTGGTGTCAACACCTAAGAAAATTCCTTGAAACGCTTTAGAATATATTCCCTTTTAACACGAACCTCTAGGATTAGAACTTGACAATTACCAAGTCAGAGAGCTACAGGAATGGTTGAATATCCCAGAAATATAGCAAAGAACAGAATAACAATTGTAAAATTTCAAACCAAAATAATGCCAAGAAATCTGGAGAATGACACAGTGGCCAACAAATTGGAAGAGATCAATTTACATACCATTACCAAAGAAAGCAGATTTAACAATGTGTGCAAACTATTATACAATATCCTTAATTTCACACACCAGCAAAATAGGATCCTCCAAAATAGCTTAGAACCATACCATGGAAAGGAGGTGCCACATGCTTTAGAGAAAGCCAAGGAATACAAAATACTATGGCTGATGCATGCTGACTAATCTAAAAAGCCAAAGAATACCCAAAATAAATCAATATGTGCCTTACAGATTATAAAAAAGCTTAAGGAAAACGAGAATCCCAGAATATCTCATAATTCCTATGTGAAACCTGCAATCACAATCTGGATGGAACATCCAGGTCAGCAAAGGAATGGGACAATGATGCATATTCTACCTTTATTTATTCAATGTATATGATGAATATATATTGAGAGAGCTTGGACTGGGAAAATAAAAATGAATGTTTAAAATTGGAGGAAAAAACATTGGTAGTCTGTGACATGTTGATGACTCTTCCCTGTTAAGATGAAAATATAGGTTCTATTAATGAAAGTCAAGGAGCACAGTGAAAAAAAAATGGAATTAAGATTAAATACAAAACCCAAACTAATGGTAATAGGTACAGCAACCAACATTAGAATGGACAATAAAAATGTTGAAGTGATACTTATCTTTTGCTTTTTAGGGGTAACTAGCAAAGGAACCAGCAGTCAAGAAATACGTTGTAAAATAATTGGCATAGTAGCAATAAAGGACCTGATTATTTATTTTTCCAAATATTTTTTATATTACAATGATTAAGAAAGGGAGGGGACAACTCATTCTCTTCAGTCTTTTGTTACCTTTGCTCCACAGTCTGCTCCTTTCTTTATACAAAAACCAATGAACCGAGGGTCAGCAACTTTTACTAAAATGTTATCCACGCAATAGACGTGTATGCTGCCAATTCCTCGTTGTTCCATGTCCTCTATAATATGATGAGTTCCTAAAGCTCGGTAGAGACCCCCATTGCCATCTTTAAAAGAAAAGAACGTTATATTTTATTGTTTCTTGTGGGGTTTTGGTTTCTTTTTTTTAAGCATTTCTGACTTTTTTCAAGCTACATTTGATATACAGATGTAAAGGTTTGCAATACAGAATGGGGAATGTTTTGTTTCTGGTTCTATAAGTAGCTTTCATTTAGTAACTGCTTCAGATAGTGGCTGTTTGCAAATATAATAATAAACATGGTAAATGATAGTGGAAAAATCATTTTCTGACCAATCTGCACACTTGAAGTATGTCCAAATTTTTGCACTTTGACAACAACACACACTGTAGTAACAGTACTGCTGGCTTTGCTGCATGAGAATTTTATCTGAATAAGATGGCAGCATCTTGCAATCTTCATAGCATCTCTCTTTCACATGGCTTCCGTAGTGACTATTTCTCTGGAATGAATTGTAATTGTTAAATGAAGACTACCTATACTTGTTTATGTTGAATAAAGTTTTGAAATATTATTTCCTATTTGTTTTTATGGAAAAAATTAATATTGCTTTATAGAGCTTATTGATTTTTTCCCCTTAAATATCACTTTTTTCATTTTATCAATGTATAACATAAAATGCAAATAAAAATAAAAATAGAAAATTAAGGGAAGAAAAAAGAAAGTGGGAAAAATATGGGATACTGGGGAAGAAAAAAAAGGTGTTGACTTCCAACCCTTTTTAGCAGTTCAAGATAACATTATAATCTCAATTTTTTACTTTTACACATTAGTATATTACTAGCCATTTCTATAACAAATCTACCATGTTTCTCACAAAATAAGGCCGGGCCTTATTTTTTTTTTGACCCCTGAAAAAATGGCTAGGTCGTCTTTTCGGGGTGACTTAATTTCCTCCCCTACCTAGAGCGGCCCATACACACGTACCTCGTCACGAGGCCACTTCTATTGGCCGACGAAAGCTCCCCGAAGGCAGAGTCCCCAGCTGCTTCGGGGCGAGGCGGGGCTGCCTGTGTCCCCTCGCCTTTAGGCAGTCTCTTTCGGGAGATGGAAGTTCCCTAAATGCAGTCACCAGCCACTTCGATCGGCCGGTAGAAGCGGCCTTGGGGCGAGCACGCACACACACACACACACTCCCCTTGCCGCGAGGCCACTTCTTTCGGCAGACAAAAGCTCCCTTGAAGGCAGAGTCCCCAGCCACTGCGGGGCGAGGTGGCGCTGTCCGTGTCCCCTCGCTTTTAGGCAGTCTCTTTCAGGCGATGGAAGCTCCCCAAATGCAGTCACCAGCCACTTTGATCGGCCGGTAGAAGCAGCCTCGTGGCGAGGGGAGTGTGTGTGTGCGCCGCCCGAGGCTGCTTCTACCGGCCGATTGAAGTGGCTGATGACTGCACTTGGGGAGCTTACATCGCCCAAAAGAGACTGCCTAAAGGCAAGGGGACATGGGTAGCCATGCCACGCCCTGAAGCAGCTGGGGACTCTGCCTTTAGGGAGATTCTATCGGCTATCGGGGTATTATAGCCTAGGCTACCTGCAGGGCACTCCTAAAGGCAAGTTTTCTCCCTATCCCCCCCGCCCTTCCCTCTTCACCTCGTGTAGTTCTAATGAACGATGTGAGAAATGGCGGGGGAAAGCATGGATTAAATAGGCCTAAATTTTGGGGGCAGGGCTTAATTTCACCTCATGCCTAGAAATCATGCTGGGCCTTCCTATTGATGGAGGCCATATTGTTGGAGAAACACAGTATCTGATCAGCAAACCCAATATATTTATGTATTTATGTATTTCTATTTGCACTTAATAATCTTTATAAACTATCAACAATTATTTTAAGAAAATTCACTGTATTCTTTCAGATTCTTTAACCTTAAAGGGAATTTTTTTGATCCATTTTAAAACACTAAGCTTTTCTTTAAAAGCATTTCTAAAATTAAAGCATTCTAATACATCTTTTTTTAACTTCCTCTTAGCATACGTAAAGTTCGCTATCAGACCAATAAAATTCCAACTAACTCTGATTAACTCACTAAATTTAGATGACCCCCTCCAAGTTACCCCCATATTTTTTTTCTTGTCATATACATCCTCTTTAAAACTCTAGATCAGGGGTGTCCAACTGGCGGCCCACAGACTGGTTGCATCACATGCAGGGCACGCCCAGCCCAGCTCTGCAAAGGGAAAAAAGTCATGAAATGTCACATGACGGCAAGGTGACACCATGAGTTTGACACCCATCCTCTAGATTTTTCTTTAAGCTAAACACACCTTTTTCTTTAACTTTCTCTTAATATATTTTTAAATACACTTTCAATAATATTTTACAAACTTTAGGAATCACTTAAGCATTATATATAAAGGAAAAAATACATTTTCAAACTTCAAATTAAGACTTTCAATTACAAATATCAAACCGATGAAAATCCACCCTAATTCCAAACGACTGTGGAATGATATTTATTATTCAAATAACTTTGTGTCCTGCTGATTTTATTGTGGAGATATCTACTAACTCCAATTCATAAAGATAATCAATCTTTTCAGAGTAATCTGAGTAACTGCCTATATCTCCACACTATTAGACTGTGGATAATTATCCAACCAAGATTTTAAAGTCTGCTTCAATCCCAAGTTACTAATTCATTCCTACAAACCAAACAGATCTACATCTTACCTGGGGCCATAGAAACTTTGCCCTTTCCTTCCAGGAAAATTTTCCCATTGAAGTCCATGGCAGGCAGCATCCCTTGCTTGAAGAAGATCACATTCTCCTTCTTCAAACCAAAATATTTGTGTTTTACAAAAAATTCTTTAGTCAGTTCTATTGTCCTGCCACTGGTCATTATATACCTGCCCAGAACATCAAGAGAGTCATAATTCATTAAAGTCAGATACAAACACTTTTAGGATATGCTTTCATTTTGAAACGACAAGAAATCCTTACCATGGAATAACACACTGAAGGCCATGTTGCCTTTCGGCAAGCTGCTGCAGTTTTAAAATACGCTCTGCTTGGATCTGAAACAGCGTTTTATGGGAGAGTAAACCTACATCATACATTCCTTTGGGATACGAGACACCAAGCCTTGTCCCTTGTCCACCAGCTAAGAGAAGAACAGCAACTTTGCTCTGAGAAATCTGTTGGAGACCTAAACCAAATAGGAAATATGAAAGGGAATAATCTGATAATCCCCTCAAGTGCCACTTCATGACAATAGCCATTTTATTGTAATTTTGAATAGCATAGTCATAATAAATTGTACTGTAAGTACAAGGGAAAAAATTCTGCACCTCTGAATGTTATGCCTTAATCGCTCAACAAACTGGTTCTCATGGAATGTACGACAATTATAAAAAGAACTCACCATAAGATAATATTTTATGCAGGAGCCCAAGTCAACACAGGATGGAAAACACCTATGCTAAAACCAAAACTTTAACCTTTCCAATCACAGAATGTGAAAATAGATATTTGCCCAAGTAACATTTATATAAGACTGTCTGTAACACCTCCAGGGTAAAATCTTCCTAGATAACTTCCTGCTTTCAGTTATTCCTGAAAATATTAAAGCATTTCTGTACTAGTGATTCCATAGGTAGATGTAAACAGATGAGCAACTGGTATAATGTTACAACAACGTTATAACAACATTAACTTTTTAACTTAATTTCTGCAACATAGTAGTGCCTACATAAATTGCAAGTGTTCAATGGCCTGAATGCTGCAGTGTCAAAATCTCACTTTTTAGCATTTTAAATCTTTCTCAATCAACTTGTTTGAGCTGTTCTTATACTACAATGCAGAATTCTAATGGCTCTGTGTGTGTGTGTGTGTCTGTGTGTCTGTGCTAAAGTTAAAAATTTTGTTTATCAAGTTCAGTTGATTCAAGCTGTAATACTAGGTTTTCTTCAGTTTTTATATTTCTTCGGTGTTATTGCGGATCATGCTTCAAAACAAAATAAATTCATTGAATAATTATCATAAATCATAGAATATAATGTGGAACAGGATCTTAGAGATCATATAATCCAAAGCCGTGATCAGTGCAGAGGCATAACATCTTCAGCAGATGGCCATTCAGTTTTGGTATCATCTCCAGCCAAAAACAGCCCACCCTTTCCCAGGGCAATCTGTTTCACTTTTAAATGGCTTTTGTCATCAGGCTGATGTTCAATAAAAACTGTTTCTCAGTAATTTAAACATATTGTTTTTTGTTATCTTCTGGAGCAACTTTGAAGAATTTTTTCTCTCTTTGTTAAGACTCTCAAATACTTGAAGATAGCTGCCATGTCACTATTCAATCTGCTCCTCTTTAGATTAATGATAGCCAGTATATTTTTCTTCAGTTTCTTATCATCTCATTTGCCCTTTCTGGGACATAGTCTAGTTCATTCAGAGGGGATGGGCCCAGGTCCTCCTCTGCCTGCTCAGCCGGCCTCTGCCCTTCCCCAGCCTCCTCCACAACCTCTGGAGCCATACCTCTACTCCCTGTTGGCTGTTCCTCCTCTCCCTCAGAGTCAGTCTCCACCAGGGGCATGACACAAGGTTTACTTTCTGAAAATATTCTATGCATCCTGTTGGATCCTTAACCTACCTTCTCTCTCCCATATTGGCAATTGAGCTTGGTCACGTGTTGTACTCCCAAGGACCTCACGTGGCACAGGTTCCATCTTTGCATCCATGCTTTCCTGCCCTGGTAAATCGCTACTATCTAACATAGCTTTTTTAAAAGCCTGGTCCAGCTCCTTGAGATCCATGCTGTTTAATTCTGTATATAGTTCTTGTTTTTCTAATTCATTTAATTCTTCCCAAAACTGAAGAAGGTGGCTTTGTCCTGATTCAGCCAAGCAATGCTGGAGCACATGGATATTGATGTTGCTGTCCATGATCCTGCATAAGAGAGAAAAATATATTCATGAAGCTCATTGTGCATGAGTTTTCTGCATTTTTTTCCAGCATTCAATTCTGAAATTAATTCTAGCATAATTTCATGGAGACTTTGATGGGGGGAAATTGGGCCAGCTTGATAGTAGCATGAACACTGCATGACTCTTCCACTCCCATTGTGCAATGACAAGAATACTGAAAACACTCTACAAGGGGAAAAGTCCTCATAGAGAATTTTTTCTTTTGTGTGGTTCCTATATTTCTGTGAATAACTTCTTCCTAGTGCTCTCTATTCATTTGCAGGGCCCCTGATTTAACACAAAATATGGTTCTGATATAGAACTATAAGATAAGTTCAAGCTGCAGTCTTCTGCAAGCACCCAATACATATTTTCTTGATCTTACCCAATACGTAAAATGAGATGTATTAAAACTGTATGCTACTTCTGGAGAAGTAGGTAACAGGTATCTGATAACAGGTATCTGAGTCCAAATATGATCAAACAAGAACAGAAATTATCAAATTAACTATAAATTCAAAAATTGTACATTGAATTGTACAAAATACAGAATATAAATCTAGTGAATATTATAAATGTATGTTAACTTTTGAATTCCACTACGCTTTAGTTCTGACAGTGGATTCCTTTCCCTCCAAGAGATGTTGAGCACTGTCCAAAATGGTAGAAGTGATCATTAAGTTAAAGGAATAACTCATTAAGTCATATATATATATTTGTTTTCTTAACTTTTTGCGGGTACTTACATGTATGGTATTCAGCTTTGTTCAGGTATTTTCCCATGTCATTATAGTTGTGCTTTTAAAGTTGTAGCAACGTTTCGGCAGAATCTCATCTGCCATCATCAGGCTTCTGTATTGTGTTCATCTGTGAGTCAGACTGTGAAAGTCTGTGAAAGTCTGACTCACAGACGAACACAGTACAGAAGCCTGATGATGGCAGATGAGATTCTGCCGAAATGTTGATACAACTTTATAAGCACAACTATAATGACATGGGAAAATACCCGAACAAAGCTGAACACATACACACACACACAGACAAACACATATATATTCTCAAATCTCAGCGAGAGCAACAGTGGATGTTTCAAAGGTTTAGATTTGTACACAGAATGTTATTTTATCCCAATTCAGTACAAACAAAAATGTAAACATAATAAGCAAAAGACATGAAAAAGATATGACTATCCTGACCATTCATGACTCAAGAGATATAAGCACTGGCAGTTTATGATTTCCCTGTGTCATTCGCATGAACGTGTTCATTCATTTTTTAACAAAGCAAACTGAACACACACACACACACATATATAATGATTACCTTACAGCCCAACATTTAATCTTCCTCCACCCCATATTCTCCTATTACCTCTACAATGGTTATGGTAGTACCACTCTCTTTCACATTTTTACACATGTAAAAATAGCAGAGATTCTACTGCATGGTTTTTTTTTTGACAAATAGTATAAAAATATTCTGGATATTTTGCTATAATTTGTAGATCCACTGAAATGATCACCTATGCATTTGCTGGGTAGAAGCATTCAAATCATCTGGCTTTGCAACACCTGTGCATATAAATGTTTAACAGGGTTAAATTCAGCTGTGCTGCAACAACTTATCAACATGATCCTGTGTAAGTTCTAGGGCTATCCTAGTCGTATTCAGTGCACCTTACATTCAGGTACAATTGCACTCGACTTATATACATACATACATACAAACATACATACATACATACATACACACACACATATACACACACACACACACACACACACACACTTATATATAAAGATGACATTTATAGCAATGTTTAAGAAATACAGATCCACCACTCATCTTTTCCTTAGGTTAGAATGCACGATACCATATAATAACTTCAGTAAAATTAACCGGCGTCACCACAGGAGCTTATTTTAAACAGCAACTTTTACATAGCATACATAGAACTAGAAACGTTACACAATTATAGTATAATTCACCAGGCTTGACCCAAATGAACAATAATAATTCCAGACGATGTGGCTCCCTTTCGTCCCCGATGTAAATGTCCACTTTAGAAAAATGAAACTCGCCCTCCCTCTTTCAACGCTGGCTCCAGGTGGGAAAATAGCAAACCTCGCCTGTTTCGCCGGCCAGCCAGTTGCGTCAGGCAGCACCTCTTACAACCCCTCTAAATCAGCTCGTCTCGTCTTTTTCCTTCTTGTCACACCCAACCCATCAAGAGCTCCTTCAGAACTCTGCCCCCCTCTCCGCTTACATTAGCCAATAACCAGGCAGGAGGAGGGACCAGCGGCTCAGGCCTCGTACCCTCCCACTAACTGGGTGGGGCAATGACTCTGGAATGTAGCCACGTCATGCTTCAGCGGGACTGACACGGAACGCTATTGGCTCGATGCCAGGAGGCGGGGTTTAAAGAGAAAAGTTACCGCCTTAGGAAGGCAGGACCAGGTTGGGGTGAGCTTGAAGCCGGAGACGAGCTCTATTGTCGTGGCAAAAGCTTTCGCTGGCATCGTGGTCGCTGGGAGGGAGGCGGAGAGGCGGGCAAGTCCGCTTCCGTCATGTGATTGACATTGGCCCCGGCAGTAGTCCCCGTTACATTCCGCTTCCTTAGGCTTGAGTGATGTGGCAGCGAACTTTGCTTTGTGGTTCTTTCTCTGCCCTTCATTCTGTCTCGCTTTAACCTTTTGGCTGTGTTCGCGTAACGCTCTTTGCCCGTGGTTAACTGAACCAAGGTTTATTTAATTCGCTTCTGAGTTCACACTTGTAACATTAGCGAGCCCCGCCCAGGCTAAAGGATGTATAGTTAGTGATTAATTCTGGGGCCGTGACTTTGGAGAAACGCATAACCTAAATCCAAATTCTGTACAGTGTAAGAAATAATGTATTGGTTTGATGCGGTAAATAGTTGCAAAACGGCTTTTTAGTTTATTTTTGCTCAGGAGGGTAGTGCAGTTCTGAACTCCAGCCAGTGTTTCTTGTTTATTATTTTAACCTCACAGAATCCTTGCGAACTTGACAATGTACATACTGTTTCCTACTCTTGTGTATTCTAGTGAAGATATTGCCCGTACAGATTTGGAGATAATTTTTTAAAATGTCGGATACAGCTATTTTTGCTTTTCACAAAATAAAAGCCACTA
The DNA here is from genome assembly GCF_049901715.1 of Pseudonaja textilis. Classification (NCBI taxonomy): domain Eukaryota; kingdom Metazoa; phylum Chordata; class Lepidosauria; order Squamata; family Elapidae; genus Pseudonaja; species Pseudonaja textilis. Next base: position 102,013,187 of record NC_141992.1, read on the forward strand.
ACGGACCAAAACTGCCAGCACAAAGAAACTAGCATGTTGGTTTTAGAGAGCTGGTCCCTTGAACAATTAACTTTCCCCTGCAAAGGAATATATTCTGTATACATCAACATTCAGTCATGACTGCATGAACTACAGTATTATTTTCTCCTTTTAAATTTGTCCAGGGACATCATGCCACCTCTAAAAAATTTGTTTTATCGAAGCTTGCTTTATCAAATGCACGGTCTATGGTCTGTAGAACATTGGCTTTAAATACAAGCTTCACTACTTTTGCCGTCAGACTTTTGGAACATAAAAGATGTAAATAATATGCTTAATTTCACTGATCAGGAAACAGGAATCATGTTAATTAAATGAAGGTTATTTGGCATAGTTGATGGATTAGATTTCCTCTCTGAGGACCAATGTTGGCTTAGTAGTAAAATGAGTATGGGAGGGGAAGGTGATGGAGAAACAATTTTTATTTTCAGCGTGATCGAAACATTCTGAGGATTGCACTTAAGCAATGGAACCATTTGAAAGGTGCATCCTATTAAAGTTCTGTCTTCAAAATATGTGATATTGAGCTTTGAAATTCCTTGGCTGAAATTATATTTTCTGGAATTTGATTATTCTGAGACATGATTCTTTAATGAAAAAAAGTAGGAGAGAGAATTTATAAGATTAGAATTTAGAAGAATAGAATAGGGCTTGCATTTATCCCAGGACACTCAACCATCATAAATACATGCAGTTGCCAAGTATCTGAATTTTGATCACATGACCAGGTGCAATGGTCATAAGTGTGAAAAACAGTCACAAGCCATTTTCAGTGCTATTGTAACGGTCACTAAATGGATGGTTGTAAGTTGAGAATGAACTACATTTGAATAAATAAGTACACAGGATAATATTTATAAAAACATTTTATTAGCAGATCTAATTAGTTTAGTTAGATTTAATTAGTTTTAATTAGTTTAATTTTCTTCCTTACAAAGTTCTTTTCTTTCTTGCAAAACAGATTTGAGTTCTGAAGTAATGCTATCCCTGATGTTAAATAGGATGAGTCCTGGCCAGAACAAATTCTAAAGTGATTCTGGAGATCCATGGAGACCTATGCTGGGAAAGTTCAATATTCATATTAAGATTATTTATTCAGATCCGATCCTGGTCTTCTTGCCTATTATGCCAACCATCGGGGCAGGGAGATACCCTCAAGATTATAGACCTAAAAGATTTGCCACCATATGCTTTCAATCAGTCAGTGAATACAAGTCATAGTTTTGGACTGCTCAGTTCCTGCAAAGATACAGTCTATCCCCACAGGTATCCTTTAAAGTTTTTCTGCAGTACTCAATCAGTCTGGGATGCCTGAGACCTTTTTTTTCTAGCCCAAGTGACAGCAAGACCTTGATACCCATTGCATTAATCATCTGGAAAACTGAAAAATCTCAAGATAAAAGATTGGGGAATCATGGGCAAAGTGATAAAAGCTGCTCCCAATGCATCAGGCAAGGTCCTCCTGTTTCGTTCTGCATCCCTCCTACCTGCCAACAAGGTTATTTTTTAAATATAGCTCTGCTATTCTTCCAGAAGAAAATAATTGGGTTCAGAATTAACCTAGTGATTAATTCTCACTTGGATAATTTGAAAGATGACTAATGTTTGGATTCCAGCTGTGTGCCCATATTCATCCAATATAGTCCCACCAGTCTTCAAGGAGAGGGATTAGCAATGTTTATTGCCACTGGTTGTGATGTTGGGTGGGAGGGGAAACAGTCTGAAAAAATTTACCAAGCACTACCCTTAAATTGTCCTGCAATAAATCTGTAAGGACAAGATCATTTGCTAGCCTCATTATTGAGGCAGATTAGAGCTTGCTTGTCAGGGCAGCACAAGTTATCCCATCATGTTTTTCTACTGGCTCATAAATGGAAAAAGCCCATTAGCTTAGCTGTGAAGAGGAGTTCTTAAAAAAACAAATGGTGAAATGTTTCAATCAGTGGGGGTCTATAAATGTGCCCACCCATCCAAAACGCCCCCCCCCAATATTCTGGAGTCTTATAGAACACAGTAAAGGGGGGGGGAACCCTCACAGTTTTCCTTTTTTTAAAATTGGTCTCATTCAAGACAACAATGAATCTGCATACAGATGGGAACTAGTCTTGTGGTACAACCAGAACAATCTTGAACTAAATACACTCAAACCTTAGAAATAGTGGTAGATTTCAGGAAAAACCCTCCTATACTACCACCTCTTACAATGCTAGACAACACAGTATCAACAGTAGAGACCTTCAAGTTTCTAGGTTCTATCATATTTCAAGACAAAAAATTGACATCTAACATCAAAAACGTCATCAAAAAAGCACAACAGAGAATGTTCTTTCTGTGCCAATTCAGAAAGCTCAAACTGCCCAAGGAGCTGCTGATACAGAGGAATTATTGCGTCTGTTATCTGCACCTCTATAAACTGTCTGGTTTGGCTCTGCAACCCAACAAGACAGACACAGACTTCAGAAAATAATTAGGACTGCAGAAAAAACAATTACTACCAACCTGCCTTCCATTGAGGACCTGTATCAAAAAGGGCTGTGAAAATATTTACAGACTCCTCACATCCTGGACATAAACTGTTTCAACTCCTACCCTCAAAACGACACTATAGGGCACTGCACACCAGAACAACTAGACACAAGGACAGTTTTTCTCCCGAATGCAATCACTCTCCTAAACAACTACTGCCCATAACGCTATCAAACTATTTAGTAAGACTGTATTACTATTATTATTCTCATCCTTCCTATTACCTATCTCTTCCGACTTATAACTATAACCGTGTTGCTTGTATCTTTACAATTTATATTGTTTTATTTATTCCCTAGTATGATTTGATTGCTTATTAGTAACCTATGACTATCACTAAGTGTTGTATCTTTTGATTCTTGATGAATGTATTTTATTTTCTCTTTATGTACACTGAAAGCTTGTGCACCAAAGACAAATTCCTTGTGTGTCACATCACACTTGGCCAATAACGAATTCTATTCTATTCTATTCTATTCTATTCCATTCTATTTTTTACTAATTCATACCTAAAGTGGCAGCTATTTAATGAGTAGACAACAGCCCCTTCATGACAGCTTCCCCCCCTCCCCCAGATGTGTATGTTTGTATATAACATGCTCCTAAAATGGGTTGAGTAATTCTAAAAGGTTGATTATCCCTGCATTAATACCATAACATTTCTTATGGAACAAAGCCATCTCTTTCTATTTTCTTCTCAGTCCCAGTTGAAGTACTGCTAACTTGCCAAAATTTGCTTACTCTCAAATTCAGGTTGCATAACTTTAGAAAGAGGTCTCATTTCAACCACAGACTCAATATTTAAAGCTAAATGAACAAATTACTTGAAAGGCCAGTTTAGGGATAGAGCATCATGGAGGAGATCCATCTATGTGGTCACTAGAAACAAAAAACAAAAACAATTTGTCAAGTCAACAAACTATCTTAGGAAAAAAGTATTGGCAATTTCTCGCTAACTTTAGCATATGTTTCAAAGCGTCAGCTTTGTAAATTTCTTAACAAGGATGTCACATATGTTGGTGGTTAGTGAGTCAGTTCACAGGGAATAAAATCTGAATTTCCTAAATTTCACAAGGATTTTTGTTATGGATACCAAAAAACAGTCTTTGAGCTGGCTACTACATTAAAATGTTCATTTTCCTTATTTGGATTAAGGTTGTTTTATTTACATAAATAGAGAATTGGGCCATCAGATGCTGAAACCTCCCTGAAGGAAATATTGAATTCAGATGCTTGGAACATTTCCACCATGTTATGAATGACTTGGTTCAGCTGTAAAATAAGAGAAACTGGTGGTTTGGGGTACTCTTTCTTGCAGTTCCTGGTAGCTACCTCTCCCTGGCGTTTGCTGACTCTCAAATTTCTCATTGGGAGAGTGAGTTGATGAAGAAATTACACCTGCTAGGTTTTACAGGGGATGCCCTGGGAGATTATGGCCTTAAAGACGCCCAATTTAGGGTAGTCCAACAGTTTGTGGACATTGACTTGCAATATCTACGAGCCAGAGCTAACAAAACTTGCTCCCCTCTGATCTTCAGCCAATTTAATAATTACGGACTGAGGATGGCTTCCTCTTTTTACACTCTAACCATTCCCAAGTATAGAAGAGCTTTCTCCCTAGCTCACTTTAATGTCTTGCCCTCAGCATTACTGGATGAGCAATTTAAGAGGCTCCCGATTAATGAGCAGCTATGCCCCTGTGACAGAGTTGAGGTTGAAATTGTGGAGCATGTCCTTTTATATTGCCCTATGTATAACTCAGGCAGATCTAAGTTACTGTCTCTCCTTGAAACAGACCCTTCTAGACCCAATGTTAGTAATTTGTTCTTATATTGTCTAGGGGATGGCTCCTCATACCTCACTTCTCAGGTTTCCAAAATTTTTTTAAGAGCTGCAACCATCAGAGGAGAACGCTGTAATTCCCCTTAGTCAAGTTTTTGGTGACCAATTGTTCATGATTAATTTTCCCATGTTCTTCTTTTGTTGTATTGTGTTTTGGTCTGTGGCCCCAAGTAAAGTATTATTATTATTATTATTATTATTATTATTATTATTATTATTATTATTATTATTATTATTATTAAATAAGTGAAATGCTATTGATGCTTACTCATCATATGTGGGTACTTTTTATCTCCTTGGTAACTGCTATAAGCACTTTGGAGAAAGTAATATTAAGTAGAGTTTGGGAGTAAGCCCAGATTACCCTTACTTTTACATCAAGCTTTCTGCTTTTAAATTTTTCAACAAATATTTTAGACTGTTTAAAGAAATTATATAACTGGTCTGCAGCCATTCCAGCTATTGCCTGTCCTCAAGTCTAACCAGGTTTCCTGTGGGCTTTACCTGAGGCCCTGAGAGTCCTTTTTGGCCCTAAGAGAAAAGAATTCAGGTAGGACGGCTAGAGAATTTTATTTCTTTGACAGCAATTCTACCTGAAAGATGCTTAACAATACTGTGTAGAAAGAAAGAAGATCCTGGAAACATTGAAGAATTCTGCTATTGCAATTGTGATTTTCTATCAGGTTTTTAGGTCCTTTTTTACATCGCGTTTTCCCAGATTGCAGTATGCTTAGAACTGCTTACACAAGAACTATTTAAATTCATGTAGTATATCAAATAACATTTGCCATCCATTAAGAATAAATCAAAATTCAGACTATAAAAGAAGAAAAAAGTTGATTAATAACCTTAATAATGCTGAGACTCTCAACATAATCATAACACATTTTTATTCCATGTGTTAATAAATTCAGTATTCCTGATCTGCCCCATATGGGCATGACTAAGCAGAATAACCACAAAGCACAACTCCACCCTGATGTTGTTTATACTGGATGTTCAGAGAACGTTTTTTTTATCTAGACATCAGTGAAAAAGCAGCTTTGTCTTTATAGCTAATAGAATAGTTTTTCCTTTCTACCTCTTTTTGGGGGAGGTATTTTTTTCTTATATTGGAGTAATTTTGCTTGCATGTATATTAAATGATTTTGATTATTTTTAGAGAGTAGATATCCTATTAATCTTCCATGAATTTGATATTATGTTGCTTTTGCGGCTTAGCCACCATCTTGGAATGTTTCTGGCTGCTGCTGCTGCTAGTTACCGTAGATAGATTAAGTTATATACTACCTTTATTATTTTTACAAACAACTTGGTGAATACATTCAATGTGCCTTCTTCCTATTTTTCCTACCACAACCACCTTTGAGGTGGGTTTGACTGAGAAAGAGTGTCAGCCCAAGGTCATGCAATTGGCTTTCATGGCTAATGTAAGACTTGAACTCATCCTCTTGCTTGCTTTCTAGTCTGGTGCCTTAACCACCAAACTGGCATGATCAAACATCATATCAAATATGAGAAGATGTGTTGTCATAAATCCTATATGACAAGACATGCTTTCATGGCCACTATTTTGCGATGCCCAATTTATCAGATTTCTAGTTGTTAAGACTATTTTTTCTAACAAAAATCCCCAGAACTATATATTCTCCAATTATTCACATCTGTCCCCCAGGATTATTCATCATAAACCAAACTTTTGAACTGCAATGTTTCTAAAGTGTTATCTTTACCTTTTTTTATCTTATCCATAATAGCCCTGTTATTGATTTAGGAACCACAACCCATTTTCCCCATTATTCTTGAATCTTGTCTGACATTCTGTGATCTAGATGATGTTTTCAGCATTAACACATATCAGAAGGACTTCCAAAACTTCATATTTAACATATGGCAGTACAATGGGCAAGTAATTTGAGGGAACAATTATTGACTTCAATTCTTGTTTTTTTTTAAAGCAATGCTAGGTGTCTCTAAGCTTTCTACAATCACACTTTCTGGGTGAAAATGTAATTGCTGTACCTCAGATTTCAGGATGAGCTTTCAAAAATAAGCTCAACATAAATAAAGAATTTATATCAAGTCCACTAAACTAAGGAGAACTTGAATGACATTCATTTATAATTAAATTTATATCTTGTCTTTTTGCTTTTGTAAGCACTTACAAGGTTGTATATTACTAAAAAAAGAATACAAAATTGGGACAGTGAAATCAGTACATTTAAAATGAAATAGTATTGACCACCTGGGCTCCTTTGGTGATCTCATAGAGTTTCAAATGGGTTACCCCTATCCTGTGCTCCTGCCAGTTTGATTTTAAGCTGGCTGTAAAAATTTTGTTCCAAATTATATGCTTTGGCAACAATTTGTAACATGTTAAATTCAGACTGCAAACCGCCACTTCTGCCCTATGGGCAATGCCCCTGCTGCTGCGCCTTCTCACCTGTGTTTTCAAATCTCTTTCCTCTTTTACACAAAATTAAGTTGAATTCATCTATATACAATTAAAGCAACATATGTTGGTGCATGCAAGCAGGGCAAGCAATTTTTTTTTAAAAAAAATCCCCCGTTCCTCAATGTACTTTACAGTAAACTATAGTAATAGGTTCTGTGCTTCTACTTACTAACACTGCTGAAATAGCAAAGCGGTTAAGAATTTTGCTTAGGATACTGAAGGCTGCTGCTTTGAACTTTGGCAGAAATGTGGTTTTCTAATTATGGGGATTCCCCACCCCCTTTAGCATATAATTTCCCCCCTGGGCTATTTTTTATAAATAAACAAGCAGAGTGTTTTACTATTTAAGATAATAAACCTCCAGATGTCTGTTGGAAGAAAAATCCATCTGGTTCAGTTCCAAGCTGGGAGAAAGATGCTAGAAATAAAATGGAGGCTGGTTGGAAAGAAAGGTCCATTTATTGATCAACAGAAGTTGTGCGATTCAATTTTTTTTTACTACTGGTTCTGTGGGCGTGGCTTGGTGGGCTTGGCTTGGCTTAATGGGTGAGGCTTGGTGGCCGTGGCAGGGGAAGGTTAATATAAAATCCCCATTCCCTCCCTACTCCTGGGGGAAGGTTACTGCAAAATCCCCATTCCCTCCCCACCATACTAACCTGCTTTCCAGCTCCTATCTCCTGTGCAGGGCAACAAAAGAAAACCCTGCCGATCAGCTGGAGCTCGGGAAGCAGAGGATAGGGTCGGGGCCAGTCAGAGGTGGTATTTGCCGGTTCTCCGAACTACTCAAAATTTCCAATATCGTTCTCCAGAACTGGTCAGAACCTGCTGAATACCACCTCTGAACAGAACCACCAGTTTGTGGTTCTGGTTGCAGCTGACCAATTCATTTGATGAGTACATGGATTTTTGTAAGTTTCAGAAATGCTGCTAGGGGGGTTGTGCAATGTCTGAAATGCCCTTAGAAGATTGCGTCTTCTGTGTCTTCTGCTAAATGCTAGTGGGTTAATCCTATTATGTCCTGAAGGATTATGTCCTGTCCTTCTTCATCCCATCATCCTGGAGCTGAAGGTCTTTTGTTTTGTAGATAGGCTGGCCCAGTCTTTCTTAATGGGCACAAAATATCCACTGAGGATGGGGTATTAACTGAGTCTGCTTTCTGTCTTTAAGACCATGTTTCTCCATTTCTCCCTTTGGGGAAATATAAAATATTCTGCCTTTTTAATATTTTCCAAAATATTTCATTCTTCGGGGGATGGGGCTTCCCTCACATCAATACAACATCCTACATGACAGTGCTGAGGCAATGGCCATGTTTTAACTTCTATTTCAGGAATTTAGAAGAAGCTTCATGATGACCTTTTGTCAGGATCAAAGACCAACATTTGCAGAATACTATTAGTGTGAACATGTTCTTTATAACAGTGAAGATATAAAATATTTGCAAGGCTTAGTAAAATAGTTCTACATTTTGTAGAATTTTATCCATAATAAAGTAGTCAAAAAATAAGCAAAACAAGATGTTTGTGCATTGATATTTGTATTTCCATTGTTTATCTAGATCAGGGGCGCTTAAATCTGGCAAAGGACTGTCCCGCGGTGCCTCTGGCCAAAAGGGCCCCTCAATGCCCCATTTTGGCCAGCAGGGTGCCGAGAAGGCATCCATCCTGTCTCTCCCCTACCCCCACCCCCCGGCCAGCCCACGGAGAACTACAATGCTGATCCGGCCTTTGAAGAAATTCAGTTTGACACCCCTGATCTAGATATAGTACTCTTCCATTATGATTGGCTAACTATAAAACACAACAATATGTAAAAAAAAGGAGTAATGTTTTTTTTTTTGAGGAATTATATATACTTGTTCTAATTATTCTCTTAAATTCTGGTTTTCTCCAATAAAATACTGGTAAATCGAAGTGGGGATATATCTAATCACCTTTTCAAACAATCTTCATCACAAGAAAATATATTACCATACTGATTCAGCAAGAACATTAAGATTTAAGTCAGCCAAATCACTTTTTGCCCATTTCCCAATCTTTTAGGAACTGGCAAAATTCCCACAAATCAAAGTGAAAAAAAAAATGCTTAAATCTTAAATTTTATTTAATATTTGGCCCTGAGAACAAGATTAAAGGTTCACATCAACGGAATAAGCAAATTCTTATGAGTCATATTAACCATGGATTTAAAGATGGATTATTTACCTGGAAAGTATCTAATATTAGAGGTTTCCTGTTGTGTATACTTGAGAAGTAAGAATGAGCTTCTGAAAATTGTATATAGAATTCATGGCTATTGGTTGTCTTGGTATTAGGAATAAAAATACTGTTACAAGTGCAACATCTCTGTTGCTAGATTTTAAATGAAATACACAAAATATAGTTAAACTGTCTCCACCCTAACCCATGAGATTTATCAAGAATTTTATATGAGTCACTTCCTTTATGCTAAATTGTGTGACAAACTGTACAAAACATGTCATCAAAAGATTGTAGAAACTTACTAAAAAATTTCTACTCCTGAAGCTTTTGTTGTTGGAGGTCAGAAAATTATTTAATGTGTATTTTTCAGTGGCTTGTGTACATTAAAAATAAATGCATAGAACAAGGGTCTTCAAATTTGGCAAGTTTAAGACTTGTAAACTTCAACTCCCAGAATTCCTGAGCTAAAATGCCCGGAACAGGAATTCTGGGAGTTGAAGTCCACAAGTCTTAAAGCTGTCAAGTTTGAAGACCCCTGGTATAGACTATCACAATGCTTCAGAACCCCACTTATTTAACTACTGAATTCGTATTTGATATTATGCCTTGGAGTCTATTGGCCATTCACTACCAGGATATTATGCTAGTAGTGACACAAACTTCATTCTGACAATGGTAACAGTCCAACTTAATAGATTTTAATTAAATCTTCAGACATTAAACCAATCAGAATGCTGGGAAAATTGTATCCACCTCTGTATCCCCTTTACCCAAAGAATTCAATTTAATTCAATATTGTATGACAGTTGTTGAAAAAGTGAAAGAACCTCAACTTGCCACATAGGAAACACTATGTAAAATACTCCCCCCCCCTTTTTTTTATTTGCAGGATGAGATCCAATTGAAGATAATCTTTGTAGCTCCTGCTTGAAATGTGAGTCTTTGGTGCCCTCTGAGCTTGGTTCTTTGCTTGCAGACATTTCATTACCCAACATCACTAGCACCATCACCATTACTGTCCTTCTGCCTTCCTCCCTTCTCTGTGGGAATGCCTTTTAACGTTCGCCTGTGGACATGTTCAGAGAGTGACTGATTAGCCTCATAGAGAATTTTAAGGTAAAAGGGAATAACTATCTCCAGAAGAACCTGAGAGTTGACTTTTTCTTTGGTGCTTCAGAAGATTGAAGGTTTTCAGATTGACATTAGGACAACATTCTTCAGTGAAGGGAGAGAAGACCAGAGAATGAACTGCCATCCTTCTTTCCATCCATCTTTGGACTTCAAAGCCCACATTTTATCCTCCCCATTAGGTCTGAAAAAGGCAGTTAAGCTCTAGGCAGCTTCAGAAGAAATTGGTTTTCCTTGGAGACCCCAAGCTAAGTTTAAGAAATGTTAGAATGGTGCTACGAGGAAAATTTTAAATAAACCTCTATAGTTTAACGAGAGTTCAGATCAACTGTGATGGAGCAGTCAAGGTATTAGATGAAGAACAAGACAACTTCCAGTTCAAGTCAATATGGACGTTCCTGGGTACCTTCATGATATTCTTGTTCAATATTATTTACAGATATTTCAAACCATTGTTTGGCATTTGGTTTAAATGCTTCAGGACCCTAATGGCAACTGCTTTGTTAGGAAATTCACTCCAAAAGTATACCTCTATATACCTCACTTAATAACCAAAATATATAGTCCAACATTTCTGGACAGCACCAGGTTACCCACTTTTGTTCATGAGTTTTCACTTCTGTTTATTTTTAATTAATAAATATTTAGCATTTGTTATCCAACTGGTAGGATCCTAGGAATCGTAAGCTACTTTTCAATATCCTATATGTGACATGGAAAATTTATGATTCTTTAATAAAAGCAGATGGGCAAGCCAAATCACCATTTCCCCATGTGAAATCCATCAATTCCCCAAGAGAATTTTTACATTACCAAGACGGTACAATCATGGATCTCCTGAATTCAGATGACTTGGCCATGAAAATTCCCTGTGAAGGGATTCATGAAGTCTGATACCCATCTGGGACCCAATGTTCTCTTCCCATCATTTACTACTGCTTTTATCAAACATGAAGTCTCTGGAAGTGAAAGTTTTCATGGGAACAAGACTTCACTGAGGTCATCTTGGAGACAACGTTTTGAACAAGTTGAACAAACTTGCCTTATTTTCCCAACCTTCTCCCAGGCAACGTAAATCAACTCAAAATATTGTATAATGTATGTCCAAGGGAGGAGAGGGAGCTAAGAATGTAATATGAAATTTTAGAAAAGAAAATTGCTACATGAAAATTTCTCACCTGCTCAGCTGAGACTGGCTGGTATTTTTGTGTGTGGCCAATGCTTTATCCCTTGACTGATGGTCAGCATGCTTTGGGGCCCAATGCAAAGTGTTTCTGCTGATCTTTAAAGGCTTGAATGGTTTTGAGAGGGTGTTTCTGCAAAGAAGGAAAAATCTTTCTCATTTGTAGGGGCCTTTAGTTCCAAGACCTTCTCTGTTAGAAAAAAAGTCATTCTACTGATGGCTTTTTAGTTTTAGACTAAAAGATTCTTCTTCTCCTACTTTTAGATTTTATAAAAGTTCTGCTACAGGTAGTTCTCAACTTACAACCAAGTTGCTTAACAACTGTTCGAACATGCAGTGACCCTACTGGGAAAGCTGCTTATGACTTGGATTCAAAATTCTGACGGTCAGCCTCCACAATTACATGACCAAATGCTGGGTACTCAGTAACTGGGCCAACTTTACAGCTGCTTGCAGCATCCCATGGTCAGTGATCTTATTTTACAATAAAAACTGGAATTTACTTTTTTTGGCTTTTTGGAAAAGCCACACCCACAGCAAAGCACTGGCTCACTTAACAACTCTAGTGGGTGCTTAACAACCATCGCATTCACTTACGACTGTTGCAAAAGAGATCATTTTATAACCATCAAAACCTATGAATGTGGTAGGTAGGCAGGCTAGTTTACAGTCATAAGTTGAAAAACATCCCAGAAAGAAGAAATATGTAGGAAACTGGCAAAACATGTAGTGGGGATGTACATGATTTACGGAAACTCCTATTTTTATCAGAAGGAACTCTCTTATTGTGAATATCATGAAATTAAGGAAACTATGAAGAATAAAAAAAACAGGCATTTTTCTGACAAGTTGGACAAGATCTAACACCATTTCATTAGTCAAGAACAGTTGCTCTAGCAAGCCAGAAACATTTTTTCTTTGCAACAATGCACTTTCATTCTACCTTAAATAAAAGCATGAACTCAGTAAAACCTGACTATACTTTATTTCCCTTTGTTACAATTTTGGCAGCTTTCAGAGTTTTGGGCCCTCCTGGGTATTTCCCAACTCATCAATTTTTGCTTTAGGAATTACACAATAGAGCCTATCACAAAGAAAGAAATGCAGGGAAGTTTCTGTCTAGACAGTGGTGTCTCAGAAGATGCAAAATAGAACTGGAGGATTCTACTTTGAAAAGGCCTCATCCTTGTCCCATAAGTGTCAAAAAGGGAGTCACAAGTATGGTGCAAGTGACTGTGTCACTGGAACAAACTCAAACATCTTTGTACAAATGATAAGGCTTTCAAAGAGATTTTCTCAAATATTACATTTTCCTATAAAACTGAAATAATCCATCTCATTAAGTTCTTTCCTTTTATAAATACTATAAATTCTTATATCCAGGAATTTCACTTTCTGACTTCTTTTTCACTTTATCTTATATTTGTAACAAAATATAAAACAAAAGCTATTTGATTCTAAAGAAAGGGGCAGCTGATGTTAAACAGTCAATGACAACACAAAAGAAACAAATCTAAAGCAGGAGGTTGCTCCAGAGGAACATTTTAGGGCACTTCCTTCATCTCAAAATCAAAATCTCTCCGTGAAATGGTTTCCAATTCAGCCACAAAGGAATGGGCATTTCCTTTTCCTTCAACTTTTCAAATTGATGGCCCATCATTGTTCGGTATGCAAATACAGATCTGTAACTGATGTAACACAATACCCTCAGAATGTAGTGGGCTGTATTTCTTCTCTCCAACTGTAGCTGCAACGTGGAATATGTGGTTGTTCAAACCAGTTTTATTGTTTCCAACGTATCTGCCAGGATATAAGTGCTATCCCATTCTTGCCCAGGTCGCTGAAGTGCCTTCTCCAAAATCTGAGCTTTCTCTTGAAGGTCTCTGGGAGACAATTTGACTTTATCCTGCTGTTGGCAAAAGATGATCTCATTTACTTCCCCTTCAATCTTCTGAGTATAAAGCACAGGAAAAGTCTCTTTGAGGGCAGCCAAAACAGACCTTTGAAGCAAGATATCTCGACATACCAGATTGAGAATAAAAACGCCTGCAGATAGAAAAAATAGAATATTTTGGCTTATTATTACAATCAGTGAGGCTACATAACAGAGTATTTCCTTCTGGTGGAATCTCTTCTTCTTCATTCTTTTTCCCCATTCTGTTTTTTCCTGATATAAAAAACTCTTATTATTTATTTCGTTACTTTTGTTCTCTGCCACATTTTTATTACCTGCCTGACCATTGACAGACAAAGCAATAGTTTTGCAATATCTAGCAATAGTTTTGCAAAGCTTACCAACTTTATGAGCAAGGTTTTTCTGAGGTCTGCAGAAATCTCTTCTGATATAGACATGATTCACTTTTGGAAACTGGTGTAATGAACAGCAGACCTAATCGTAGCAACCAATATAGTTTTATGTAAGGAACCCCTCAAATCGACACCCTTTGGACAAGACTCTAGTCATCTTCTTGACTAGAATTTCTAATTCATCTCCTGAAAATAGTTTCTTTACTTATCCAATAAAGACAATAAATGCTGTCTCAGTGTATTCAGTAAAAACATGAATGCAGTACAGAATTTTCTGTGTTGTTTTACAAAAATCTCTTTATTAACAAGTGTCATTCTAATCAAATTGTTGTTGTACTGCAAGATTTCAAAGAATTTTTAAAAGTTCACTGATTCTAGAACAATTCATATAAATTAGATCCAAATAAAAAGACAGGGTAGCTCCTAGAGAGGCAGCTCATCAGTCTACTTTGCTCAGGCACTTAGTACTGAGCGGTTCTCACCTTCTGTTTTCAAAAGCGTTCTCACTTTCTGAAGAAAAGCTTTCTCCACAAAGGCTGGTGGTGGACAGCTTATTCCCAAACTTGAGTCCTTGCTGTCCACATCAAACATTATTACATCATAAGATGATGGAGCTGGGAAGGAAAGGGAAAAAAGTGGAGCATATTTTTCACAAAATATCAGTGAGGATCATTAGAGCTTAATATGTGGCCAATAACATTTGTGAAAACAATATACTTTGGTTATCAAATCTATCTGTTTTGTAGTCTAATATACACATGAAAAAAAGACTTTATGCCTAAATAAATCCCAATCCATGGCAATCACAAGAGCATCTAAAAAACCATTTTACTGAGTAAGACTGACCCTACGCAGAATTTTTTTCATGAGGAACATCTGTACTTCGGAATATTCTGTCAATTATATCAGCTATTGAAACAGATCAAGATCTCCCTCTTTAGATATTATCTATCACCTTAGGTACTGCTGTAAACTTTGCTAAGTAGAACCAAAGTCAAAGGAAATTGAGATACATTTTACCTAACTGCATTTAATCGCACATCCTTCTTTTTTTGTAGATTTCTATGTTTATTTATAGAGCCGCGGAGGCGCAGTGGTTAGAGTGCAGTACTGCAGGCTACTTCTGATGATCACCGGCTGCCAGCAGTTTGGCAGTTCGGGTCTCACCAGGCTCAAGGTTGACTCAGCCTTCCATTCTTCCGAGGTCAGTAAAATGAGGAGCCAGATTGTGCTGACTCTGTAAACCGCTTAGAGAGGGCTGTGAAGCACTATGAAGCAGTATATAAGTCTAAGTGCTATTGCTACTATCTACTGACCAGAATTTCCCATAAAAGATCTTGTGAGTTGGCCGTGGTGAAATGTCAGAGACCCACTTCAGAGCAATATAACCTGACAAAAATAAATATGGCTAACTCACCACAGGACAACTCACTGTAGCACAAGAGTTACACTAATAGGAAAGAATTGGTGGAATAAAATCATTAAAGAAAGGATGCAAAAGGAGGGACTGAATGAAATATGTCAACTCATAAAACATTCCTATGCCTGTTTTAGTAGTTTCCATTAATTAAAAAGGGAGGGGGGGAGAAGATCTGGAAGAGCAGTGAAGCAGTTTGAAACCGAAAGTATATTCCAACTCTTACCTTTAAAAGATTGTAACTAAAATACTAGAGCATTTGCCCTTGAATATATTTCGTTGGAAAATGTGAATGATGACACCCAGTCTGTGAATGTGCTCAAATTGAAGAGTCTGGTTTATAAGACACCCAGGGGTGAGGGGGGAAACAGGGTCACAGGTGACTGTAAATTACCTATGTCAGAGTTGGCTTCATACAGGGCAGAGCCAGTATGTCGCCTCTAATAATTCCTTTGAAGCTTTTTGAAGTTTGGCTTGAGAATCATGATTTAATTAGAACAATTACTGGAATCCTGACAATAAATCTCAACAATTAAAATATTTTTTATTTATTTTAAATAATTAAATAGAATTGGTAAATACTCCTGTGGTGAGTTGGCCATGGCAAGTGTTCCTGCAATGAGTTGGCTGTGATTGATTGTGATTGGTTGTTGCGAGTTGGCCGTGGCAAGTTGTCCCATTCCCCACTGAAGTACCATATGTTCTGATCTACGCTGTTACCATCCTAGTTATTATACATACAGATACTGTCGCAATTTATAACTTTCAATTTATAACTTTTTAAACTCGGGAAAAAGTAATTATCAAAATAAGTTTAACTCTCACTGCTGCTTCTCTACTTTAATTTCCTTCCAGTCTCATTCTTTATGACATCAAATTTGTTTTAAAATTATCTGTAACAATATCCATAATTTTCCCTTATGATCAAACACCAGAATTGTCTTGCTGGACCAGAGTACAGATCTATTTTATCAGCATTCAATTCTTAAGCAAGAAAGTAAATAATGGCATTCTACTGTGTCCCTAAAAGCATAGACACATTGTTCCATAACAAGATATGGATTCTATAGCACATACATATGCAAATGTATTAGTTGGGGGCACAGCCCAATTGCAAATGCAAGCTCCAGAGTTAAATAACCTACCTAGCATTGCGGTTCTCAAGGTTCAACATTTAAATAAAGATTTTTGACACTACAAGGGTTAAATGCTTCTGTGTTCCTTGTGGAAAAATAAAAGTGTTTTTGTCTTAGTACCTGATTTACAGCATCATAGGGCACAATTATAGATACCGTGTATTACAAGAATTCTGATATACAGAAGTATAACTAAAACTTCCAGAATAGAAGGATGGTTTTTTAACTTTTTTTCTTCTTGAACCATTACATGCTCAAAATAACTCATTTTAACTACACAAAAGGGTAAGAGCAGTACAGATGCTTTCAAGACTTCTGAAATACTTGCTGTCAGAAAGTCAAAGAACATAAACAACGCTAAGAGATGCACCATCCATAAATCATGGCTTTGGGTGTGAATTGATCTAAGAAGTTATTACCTTTTGCTGTAAGATTGGCGACATAAACTAAGCCATCTGCAATGTGAATTTTGAGTCTATCTCCTGGTGAAAAACCAAACCAGCGTGTAGCCACTTCCAGCATGGCAGAATCAATCTCCACTACATCAACAGAGCACTGCACGAAGTAGTCATGAAGGAAGAGAGGAAGGCTGCCACCACCCAGGCCAATCACAAGCATATGGATCTGGGCTTCTGAAAACAACACACAGAACAGTTACGAATTGGAAGCACAACTAACAGTGTCCTGCTCTGAAGAAGGAGTGTGGCATTCTGTATCATAATTCTCAGTGTAAGGGTTGCAATGTCCAAACGTTTTATAGCTCTGTTATAGCCGCTCGGCTAACTCAGAGGGCAATTTATTTAAGAGTAGAAAAGAAATGAAGTCTACTGTCCCATATTCCAATTTTCTGAGGTTGCACTTCAGGCCATTCCCTGGGGCACCAAATAATCTAGTAGTGCTGGATAGAGCTGCTGACAAAGGGACCTGTTTTTTAAGAATCCCTCCTTGGAGGAGTATATGTCAACACCCATACCAAAATGCAACCTGATCAGTTCTGTATAAGGCAAGCTGCAGCCGAGCTGTAAGGTTACCAGAGCTGGGATGAAAAATCAAGATAACAGATAACAAATGACATGGCAGGAAAGATATACAGAATACTCTTAAGTTTTGCTGCCACCTAATGACCATGTGGATTTTCAGAGTTCAGATCTAATAGCCCAAAGTTTGGGTTATATGTAGAGTAGCCCTAAATACAGATGGATAAGAAAAAAAATAAAATAATTTGCTGCACATTTTGGCAGAATTACCTTGGGGCTGGGGGCTAAACACAGTATTGCAGCTTTAACTTTGCGTCTGCATGCTTCCTCCCCCCGCTTTCTTTTTACTATTTGCTCAGACACTCAATCCAATTTAATCTAGCCAAATGAATTCTAGACAATGGATATGCATTATATACGTTAGCACCTTTATGATTCTACTCTAAACTCTGTTTTTATTGCTAATGGATGGATGGATGAATGGAAGAGACTAGAAGCATAACCTTATTTACAAATGCCTCGTAGAGAAACAGGAGACTGTGAGTTCTAGCCATGCCTTAGGCATGAAAGCTGTCCCGGTAACTTAGCTCAGTCCCTCTCACTCAACCCACCCCACCATAAAGAGTTGTTATTATGGAGAAAAAGAGGTGTAAGAAGTAGTAGTATTGGTATGTTTGCCACCTAGATTCTCTAAATTCATCTAAATTCTCTGTAAAAGAGAAAAGAAGCTGGGACAAAAATCTAATAAATAAAATCCCACTAATTAGCTACGACTGACAGGGACCTAACAAATTCACTTAATATTCATGACCCACACCTTAAAAATGATCCTGTGGCTTCCTACTCACTTGGAAGACCTTCAGGGTTTTTCAGCAAGCACAGTCCTGAGACCATAGCTCTGTGGTGAGCACAACACAGGTAACTTTTGTCAATGGCCAGACGAGCAGCTTCAGCATCAGATTTGGAATGGTCCCTTAGGTCCACTTTCTTCTTCTTTTGCTGCTTCTGCTTGTTACCTGGCCAAAGAAAGCAAAGCAAGTTGAGATGGACATATGGACTACCGTAACGATAAAGGGGGGGAGGGGTGGTTTGATTATTTATCTTATCTGGGATAGGAGACAACTATTCAAAATACTCCATCCCTCCCCAATGGGACACTTCCCCATAATGGGTCACGATTGGAATTCTATCTTTCTCCCAAAATAGCCATTCTGTTCATTTGTTTTCAACAACTTATTAATTTTAAAGCAGGCTGGAATTCATTTTAGTTCATTAGATGGCTGTGCAAAGATAATGTCCACCCAGATGTTCCTGAGTTATAACTCTTGGACAGACAAGTAGTAGTCAGGGATGCTGAGAATTGAACAATATTCAAAGGGCCATAAATTTACGTGGTAGAGAAGACTGATACGGATTTGCACATCTTAAAATATGTGGTGCGGAACAGGAGAGACAGCAGTGCATATTGTACTTAGGAATTCAAAAACATTGCCTTACCTCACTAGCCTGCTTCTTTCTACCATTTCCTTAAGTTGATCCACAGAAAGCTGGAGAGAAAAGTGGGGCTGTGCAGTACACGTCTCTCACTTATATACCTGTACTAGGCCTCCTCACAACCCCATTCTAAATGATAGCCGCCCATAGTTAGTAGCCACAGCTTTAATTTCACCTTTGTGGGATACCCTGGAGGAAAGCCTTGCTTCTGACTGCACTATATTCCTGTTGCTGAGGAAGATGAGGCGACGGAAATAGCAAGCACCACCTCCTTTGACATCTTCAATAACGTACTCCCCACTAAAAGGACTAGTATCACTATGCTGGATGGTACGGATCCCAATGTCTCCATCCACAGACAGAAATGGCACCTGCAAGAGAAGGCAATCTAATGATGCTACCATCCCAGAGTTTCTTCAAAGATCAAGGGAACAGAATATAAATGCCATCTACTCTGGCTACCTGAACGATGACCACCACTTTCTAGGGTCTTAGATTTGTGGTAGCCTTTGCTAGAACCAATATTGAGATGGCAGAAAAAAGATTCTGACACTGTGTTTTTGGGATTCTTATACGCAAGAGGCAATGCCAATTTTATTTTAAGTATCAAGTTCTTTTGATCACCTAGCTTTCCCAAAACGTTTAAGGTATCTGGCTTGAATAGACCCATATTTTTATCACACACAAACTGAAGTTTAAGTACTAGGCCAAGACAGCTGATTGCTGTTCCTCCCTGCTCTAGCAGCAGCAGTAGCCAGGAGGTCCTGAGCAGCCTTTGTTTCTGCAGACCATGGAACAAATTAGTTTTGCTTCTGCTGTACAGAGAGTTTGTCAAATTCATGCAGCATTGCTCAAAGAAACCATCACATCATCACTGAAAAATTCAAGGAGGGGAAAAAATACATTTTTAATCACATAGCTTCTCAAAGTATCAGCAAGAAAGTGCTACTATAATTGCATCCTGCTTGTTGGCTTCCCTTAAGTATTTAGTGGGCCACTGCTAAAGAAGATCAGAGGGCTAAACGGACCTTTTACTGGTCATTAGCCAGACAAAAGACATACCTGCTGCTGGGCTGGAAGCCCAGGGGGGGCTAGTTCCATCACTTTTTCTGACAGTTCTGCCTGGATGGCTCCCATGTTGTCATAGTGTTGATTTCTATGTAAGGCCACAGTTACCAGACGCCAAAATCCCGCACTCATGGCCAACTGCTTCCGTCCCTCCTCCGTTCCAAAGAGCCACTCAGTTTCTCTGCCCTGTGGTACTGCATCAGGCAACAGAAGGGATTTGTGTCTCATCAAAAATGTGGAGCTTTCAGTGCACAGATTCTATATTTCAATTTCATGGGATATTTAAAGCAGAACAATTTTTCTGTTCTCATGTTACAGCTTATTGCTTTCCTTGGTAATTCACACTTTACTAACCACGATTCTTAACATTTATCCTTACATAAAGCTTTGATCGCTACTTTCTTAAAATAGTATAATTATATTCAATTATTTACAATTAATCATATATTGGAAATGTATGGTCACAACTCAAGATGTTTTAGAAGCAAATTCTGGGAATATTACAATATTATATCCACCAAAACAATACCAAGCAAAAATATATATAAATATCATTTGTTAGACGCTGCAGCAATTATTTTGATAACTTCTATTTTGTGAGTTCGAATATCAAATATCAGAAAATGAATTGATACTCGAAAACAATATTATGATACAGAATGTTTAATCATTTTCAACTCTTTTGTCTGATATGAACTTTCTGATACGAACCGATTTAAAAGTTGCTAGTTCATTCTTTAGGGATGAAATTCATAGAGAAAAAAAATCCTAAAGGCTACTTGCTAATTAGCATTGATAAACTCAAAATCCCATAAATATTGGAATAGATTTTGCTACCCTTGCAAATACTGTTTTTCAGCATATCTGAAAAAACTGCAAATTTTGCTCAATAATATTAGCAACGTTTGAGGAAGGGAATCTAAAGATAGAATCTTGGGTTGTTTGAATTGTATTTGATCTCCAATACAGTGGGCTAAATAAGGAACACATTAACTCACTGATAAAGATGGCAAATTGCTTGTCCTGTGACATTTTCACCTTTGGGCTATGCACTACATGTAAAGTATACCGGACTTGACCAGTGTCTTTGTTGCAGAGATCCAGAGAGATGGTCCCTACATTGGAGTTCTTATTGAGTTGATTCCACAGCAGAGAATAGTGTTGTCTCTCTTTCACTGCATCAATTAGATGCTCACTGTTCTTGAACCGGGCAGGTTTCTCTTGTGCTTCAGTACAGAGCTCCAAAATGCATAAAACAGAGCCAGGGACTGGTTTTATCTTTGTCATAACATAAACAAAGACAGGCAAAGCAAATTCCTGTTCTGAAGTGCCTGTTTTCTGGCCAGGGACTTGATGTACACGAACCATCCAACCTTCCTGAGAAAAATATTCCACAGCTGCCTTCAATACGTGTGTCTGAGCCAAGGAGACACATAGGTAACGCCCCCCGAATTGCAAGACACGGCCAATTTCAGCAAACATTCTTTCAGCTCTTTTCAGTGTGATTTCTTCTCCATCAGTCAGCAGGGCATCAAGTGTGCCTTTATCAAACACCACCTGGAAATGATCATCGGGGAAATCCATTTGCAGTACATCCATTACCATGTAAGTCATTTTGGGTCTCAGTTGCTTGCTGCGTTCCTGCATCTGCTTAACAACCCGCTCATTAATGTCCACACTGATGATATCATGATAGCCTTCATCATACAGCTGCTCACTTAGTTCTGAATTGCCACAGCCAACAACAAGAATCTAACAGAAAAGAATGGAAGAAATGTCATGTTCCTTTTAGGCTTGTCAAAATTATTCCTTAGCATAGGGATTTTTCAGGTAGTTTATACAAAGAGTTCTAGCATCTGGCCCTCAAAGTAATTAAAACATATTGAAACTAAAATGAAAGTAGATCCTGGATAATTTGTATACACTTCACTGGATATTTTAAAATAAAAGTCATGAAACTAATGAAGAGAAATATAATCTTAGGAAAAAGTTGGAAGTTTAGACCCTGACCTATCAAAATGACTCATGAAAGCTCTCTTTAGAGTCCATGCAAAATCCATACTTTTAGATTTCAGCTTAAAGTAGGGTTGAGAAAGAAGTTAGCACCCCATAATTTCTTATCCACATATGCAGAAAGTAGAACAGGAATAAAGGGGAATTTCCCATATTACACTAGATCACATACTGAGATCAGGGGTTGGCAACCTGTGGCTCCAGAGCACCCCTCTTCTGACCCTTGTTGGTACTGCATGTACTTCAGCCACTCAGAGATGCATGACTTTCTCTCCGCCCCGGAGATACTGGCCTGGCCACAGCCAATTCTCTGCATCATAATGGGCTCCAGGAGGAGGAGGGGACGCCGTCTCCTCTATTGTGAAGCATGCTAAATTTAAGTGTGCTGCACAAGGTGCTGCAAGGGCAGCAAGCAGGCCATGGAGGCGGCGAAAGGAATATGGGGAGACACGTGACTTTCTCTCTGCCAAAAGACACTGGTCCTGCCCGGCTGTGGCTAATGCTGCTGTTCTTACCGCCTCCATGGCCTGCTTGCTGCTCTTGAGAAACAGAGAGATTAGAGAGGGAGAAAGAGAAAGATAAAAGGGAGAAAGAGAGATGAGAGTGAAGGAAAAAGAAGAGAAAGAGATCAGAGAAAGTAAGGGAGAAATGAGGGAGGAGGAAGAGAGACACAGAGAGAGGGGGGAGAGAGGGGGGGGAGGGAGGGAGAGAGAGAGAGAGAGAGAGGTTTCCCAGAAAAATACCAGGAGCCACAAAATCTGGGTAGGTGTATCTGGGGGGGTCATGTGACTGGGTGGGAGTGAGTGACATCGAGTTGGCCATGCCATCTCAGGTTTTGTGGCTCCTGATGTTTTCTCTTCTGCGGGAAACTGGTCCAGATGGCTGAGTGTTTCAGGTTGCAGAGCCCTGCTGTAGATCAAGTATTTGAAGCAATTTTATATTTCAACTAAAAAGGCTTCCTACATGATGAATTAAAAAAACCTCAGCCTGCCCCTTGATTTATAACTTAAAAGACGTAAGGCAAAATATTATTTTTTGGAATACAGGTACTTCTTATACATTCACTTTTTATCATTGTATACATAGGTGTAATGATTGGGTGGATGGAGAAGAAATAGGTTTTCTGTGAAGACTGCAGTTATCTAACAGATTATAGCAGCCAGAGATATCAAACAGAGTTCACCAATTTTTAAAACTGCTTTCACCTGCATGGCTGATGCCAGTATTTGTAAGAAATTTGTAGCACATACATGAGCTTGGGATTTCTTGCATTCTGCATTTTTTTAATATTGTAAAACTGAGGGCAGTGCCTGTCTTGCTAGTTGTCAGCTACCAAATCAAGCACATTAACATTCACGTTTCTCTCCATCCTGTGCCTAAGTAGAATAAAATCAGGAGTTATCAGAATCACCGTGGCCTCTGGTAAGAGATCGGGCTGTCTGAATTGCCTTCATCCAAGCTCATCGGGGATTTTAAAAACTAGACTAGACATCAGGCGGCCAATCTGAATTGCAGAGGCCCTCTTGACATTACGAAGCAACTGAAAAGGGGGCGATTAGTTAGTAGCTTAGTGCGTTGTGATGTACATCCAGCCAGGGGGGCTAATCTATATTTTAGTCACCGGAACGTAGCTCCGAAAGTTGGCTTGACTGATCTCAGGTAATGAAAACTCCTCCGGAGCCTCCACCGAATAAAGTTCATGCCCTGCCCACGTGCTCTCCTTTCTCCTAACTTTTGTTTTTCTCCTCCGGTTTATCACGTCTCACCGAGTCCCGCAGGCGCAGATACCGCCCCAAAGTCGGTCCGAGTCCCGACCACTCGCCGTACCACTCAAAGGCACGCTCGCCTCGCTTCCGAAAGAATCGGTCCCAATACTCCGACGAAGCGAAGTCTCGAGCGTCTCGCGGGAGCAACCGCAACGCCTCCATTGCTGAAGCCGCCGGAAGGCGTTCCCGGGAGCCAAAACACACGCCGGAAGTGCCGTCCGGGTCTTTACCCTCCCATTTTTTTACCTCTCTGAGTCCTTCCTCTACGTTCAAAGCTCATTGGCTGGCCAAAGCTTCCATCTTGGATTTTTACGTCCAGTGGATTTCAGAGTTTGCGATAGGTTCCGCCCTTCTTCAGCGTGATTCCTCGTATACCTTTCAAAGCTTGTCTTCGGAGTGCCCAGGGGAACCCTGAGGAGGTCATGATTGGCTAACTGCGCAGGCGTCAGGGCACGATGGCGATGATACCGGCGGCCGGCCGAAGCGTGGTGTTTGTCACCGGAAACGTGAAGAAACTGGAGGAGGTGGGCAGCGGCTTCCGTGGCTTTCTGCCGTCGTTTACAAAGCGGATGGGTGATGACACCGGCTAGCGTTTAGCTGTTTTTCTGTTCATCTGCGAATGATGAACTTGGTACTTATAGGCCAGCGTTCTCAATCTCAGCAACTTTAAGATGTATGAACGTCAGCTGCCAAAATTCCCTAGCCAGCGTTCTGGAGAATTCTGGGTGTTGGAGTTCACACCTCTTAAATGGCTGAGATTCAGAAACGCTGTTTTTCACTAACGAATAAACGGGCCAGCCTTTGCAAGAGTTGGGATTTCTACCTATCTTCCACAAAGAGTCACAAATAGGCAGAACATGAATGTACTGGTTATGAAAATTGTGGTTATTGATTGCTTCAGCGCAAAAAAAAATTCTGAAATGCTTGGATTAGCTATTCTGAGTTGCAAAAGTCTGGACAACCAAGACTTATGTACCTCTTTTCTATTGGCTTGGTGTTTGAATATTTGCAATCCTAGCAAATACTGGCGGAAAGTAAAGATATTTTAACTCTAAGCCATCCATTATATGGCTTTAGCCAAAGTACCTTCAGTTTGTAGCACTGTTGTGTTCCCCACTTTTATATGTTTAAATCCAGAAAATAATCTAGTGGGAAATTTGTTTTTGATTGATGTCACTAGGAACTGTCAGTCCAGAAATACCACCACCTGAGAAAAATGGCTTTATCCTATACTTGTAACAATAACCAGTGATGGGGTTCAATTTTTTTTACTACAGGTTCTGTGGGCGTGGCTTGGTGGGCAGGGCAGGGGAAGGATACTGTAAAATCTCCTGTGAGAGATGGTATTTGCCA
This sequence comes from Pseudonaja textilis, assembly GCF_049901715.1. Taxonomy (NCBI): domain Eukaryota; kingdom Metazoa; phylum Chordata; class Lepidosauria; order Squamata; family Elapidae; genus Pseudonaja; species Pseudonaja textilis. The sequence continues at coordinate 102,038,092 of NC_141992.1, forward strand.
GTTCTCCAAACTACTCAAAATTTCCGCTACCGCTTCTCCAGGACCTGCTGAATACCACCTCTGACAAAAACCCTTGGCAGTGTAAAAGAAAATAAAAGCAAAGCAGAAAAAAACCTACATGCATAAAAGAGTGCCAACAATCAGTGTAGATGAATTCTTGATGAAGTAGGAAGTTTTTAATAATTTTCTGAAATATGAAATGCAAATGTGGCATTTGGGTTTCTTAGAGAAACATAGCCCGCAGTAAATTGACTGCTACGTTGTGCAAGATAGTTGAGATGTAACTTGTGAAAGCTTACCAGTATTCAAAACTAACTACTTCTCTTTATCTTGTAGGTGATTCAGATTCTAGGTGACTCCTTCCCATACAAATTGGTTGCAAAGAAAATAGACTGTGAGTTCATGTTTCCATTTGTCTGGTATCTTAGCAAACTACTGTTCACCACTAACTGTACTTTTCTTTAAACTTTTGTAGTACCTGAGTACCAAGGGGAGCCTGATGATATTTCTATACAGAAGTGCCTGGAAGCAGCTAAGCAGGTTGAAATATTCCTTTAGCTCATAACCTAAGGCAATAAGAAACTCAGAAAGCTGGGGAGATTTTATAATTTATGCTCAGATAAATTTTGCTGTATATTCCATAGAGGTACAAGCGGTTCTGACTCTAGAAAGAACGTTTAATGTTTGGCTATAGGGTCAAAAAAGTACACATGAACTCTATATCAGGGGTCGCTAACCTTTTAGACCTCAGGGATCAATAAACTCATAATTTTAAATCCCAGGGACCACTAATTTGTTCTGTGGGCGTGGCCTAATTTGTGGGCATGGCTTGGTGGTCATGTGACTGGCTGGGTATGGCTTGTATGTAAATATTATAAATATTTATATAAATATTGATTTTTTTTTATTAAAATAGAGCAACTTTTACCCAAAATCAGGTAAAGCAGAGATCTATCTATCTGCCATTGGCTAGTTCAGTCTGTCACATAAAATTTGCTTGCAAGCAAACTCACAAAATTAACTCACAACACGCCATTTATGTAAATATTGAATATATATATATATATACATACATACATACATACATACATACATTCTCAAGTTTTCGCGGGTACTTACATGTATGGCATTCAGCTTTGTTTGGGTATTTGCCCACGTCATTGTAGTTGTGCTTTTAAAGTTGTAGCAACGTTTCGGCAGAATCTCATCTGCCATCATCAGGCTTCTATACAGACTTTCTATACAGTCAGACTTTCACAGACTTTCACAGTCTGACTCACAGATGAACACAGTACAGAAGCCTGATGATGGCAGATGAGATTCTGCCGAAACGTTGCTACAACTTTAAAAGCACAACTACAATGACGTGGGAAAATACCCAAACAAAGCTGAATGCCATACATATACATACATACATACATACATACATACATACATACATACATAATGAGCAAAGCAGGCAGGCAGGTTGAGTTGCTCACAGAATCATTCAGTGATCTATCTGCCATCGGCTACCTGAGTCTGTCACATAAAATTTGCTTGCTGTGAGTCTGCACTGAATAATAGAACTTACAGTCCTAAGGGAGGTTCAGCTGTGCTTAAAAGCAGAGCCGAAGATCTAAAGACTAGCTAGAAAGCAAGAAATCCAACCATTTCCTGCTTCCTAGCTAATCTAAATCCCGCCCAGCAGAACAGCCGATGGTTGGGGAAAAAAAGGGAAAATAGCAATTTAGCAGGCAAGTTTGCTGGGTAAGGAGTGAGTGGGCAGGGAGGCCATATGGGCGGCGCAGCCTTGTGTTCCTGCACAGCCTGGGTTAATTGCTGGGGTGTGTGTGTGTGCTCTGGGAGTGACATTTCTCTGCGGCCCACGAAAATTTTCTCCCGCCAGTTGGTGACCGCTACCCTATACCACTTCAGATAAGCCTCCAGTGATGGAGCAGCCACAACTTCTGAAGGCAAGCTGTTCCACTGGTTAATTGTTCTCACTGTCAGGAAATTTATCCTTAGTTCTAGGTTACTTGTCTCCTTGATTAGTTTCCATCCATTGTTTCCTTTTCTTGCCTTCTGTTGTTTTGGAAAATAAGTTGACCCGCTCATCTTTGTGGCAGCCCTTCAAATATTGGAACATTATATTAGCTCTGATTACATTTTTAAAATGCAGAGCTCCAACTATGAGGCCATTCTGTTTATTTCCATTTGGCATCTATATTATATACATTCCTAACAACGGTTTCTGCAATGAATCTTTATATTATTGCTATCAGAGCCGCAGATGTTAACTTGGGATGGAAATTGCCTACGATTTTTGGAAAGCTTTATTTACAATATGTGGAACTACATCCAAAAATTAATTTAGGCTTTCATTGTTCTTTTGTTGTTTTATTATTATTTTCCTTTAACAGATTCAGGGACCAGTTATAGTAGAAGATACCTGTTTGTGTTTCACTGCTCTTGGAGGTCTCCCAGGGCCATATATGTAAGTTGGACTCCAGTAATTTGCTGAGATTTGATAGCTGATAATTGCAGGTTAGAGGTAAACAGGTGAGGAGAGAAGGAACATTAGGCATAAAGGAATTTCTGTTTATCTTAATTATCTAGACCAAGGGTGTCAAACTCAAGGCTCACGGATCAGATCCGGCCTGCGTGGTGCTTAGATCTGGCCCACGAGCAGCCTAGAAATAGCAAAGGACCAGCCCATGGTGCCTCTGCTAGCAAAAATAGAGTGCGGGGGGAACGCATGTGTCCCCCCACAACCAGTTTTGGCCGCCAGAGTGCTGCAGGAGGCCTTCTGGGCCCAAAACGTGGCCTCGGGAGTGTTGCAGGAGGCCGTCCTTGGCTCGGAAGGTTATAAAAGGGAGGAAAGGTAAAGTATTTTACCTTTCAGGCTTTCAGGATTCTGCTACTATCGCCTGTGTAAATAAATTATAATTCTAGTCTTCCTATGGAATGTTTCTTGATTTAATCTCTCTCTCATAAGGTGATCACGTATTAGAAAAACAAAATCACAGAAGTGTACGTCTTTCTATTTTTATAAGTATATAAAACCATGTGTGTAGAGGTACGGTCCTGTGTAACGTCCACCAGAGCCACCCCCACCCTCTAGCCCTCTGAGGTCAAACCCAACCCTGATGCAGCCCTCAATGAAATTGAGTTTGATACCCCTGATCTAGACTGAAAGTTTTGTCTTTTTTGCATCCCTATTACATACATACAAAAGAAAAGCAGAGGTCTAGATATGTGTTATTTCCTGAGTGCTTTGATATTTAGAACTATTAGAAAACCTCCTCCCTCCTTTGTATAGTTCAGTGTTGTGAACATTTCTGAGAGAAAAAGGAAATGAAATGAAAAAGGGATATTACAACATTAGAGACCCAGTTTGGTATAGGACTAAAGGTACTAGGCTAGAAAATGGAAAACCATGAATTTTAGTTCTGCCTTAGGCACAAAGCTAATTAGGTGACTTTAGTTTCTTTTTAAACTCTAGGATGACTGCCATGGTAAATATTTTCTAAAAAAAAAAAACCCTTACCAAGAAATCACCAGGACTTGTCCAGGTAATTGTCAAGTAACAGGACTGACATAATTGCACAAAAATGAGTGAATGACAAAATTAGAAAAGGTATGAAAACAAGGAAATCACAATTACTTTTCTGTGAGGAAAGACTATTCTGATTGTGGCTCTGTCATTTGAACTAAAGGAGAATAAAAAGAAACATGGAGTATATAAACAATGCATAATATAGATGGTAGAGATAAACTAATGTTTTTCTCCTCACCCTATTAAAACCTGAGGTCATCCGATGAAACTAAATGTAGGAAGATTCAATACTGAGAGAAGAAAAATGCCTTTGTACACAACACATAAATTGCAAAGGTTGTTGCCAACTATTGTATTAATGGCAGCCATTGGACAGTTTTAAAAGGGAGTAGGCAGTTTCACAGAAGAGAAGTATATTGATCCTTCCTGATACTGATGACCATTTACACCCACTGAATCATGGGCAACATGGATTAAATATTGGTTACTGAGAAGTGACTGTCATCCACCACCCAGGTGTGAATATCGAAACAGGATGTCATTGGCCAAAGTATGGCACAGAATTTTGAACTGGATGATCTTTGGCCTGATCCAGCTGGGCTATTAAATAAGAAATGCTGTATTCATGTGCTTGCATTTTGTTTTAGTTCCCATTGTGATTAGTTTACTTTATTGTCATTACACTTCGTACAACAAAATCAAACACCATCTTCAGTGCACATCATGACCATGACAATAAACCCCCACACACATCCTTCACCCTTCACACATTAAACCAGAAAAGCCCGACCCCACACCAACACTGCATTATACAGAATTCAAAAGAGCTACTGTCCTGGGATAGAAGCTGTTTTTCAGTCTATTTGTCTTTGTTTTTATTATTCTGTACCATCTGCCAGATGGTAATAGTTCAAAAAAAGGGTTCCCAGGATGAGATGGATCTTTGAGAACGTTTTGAACTTTCTTAAGACAGCGGGAGCTATAAAGCTCTTCCAAAGAGGGGAGAGGGCAACCAATGATCTTCTGGGCAATGACATTAACCCTCTGGAGTGCTTTCCTATCTGCCACTGTACAATTGGCAAACCATACAGAGGTGCAGTATTGTAAAATGCTCTCTATGGTGCTGCGGTAGAAGGTCACCAGCAGTTTCTCATTCAGTTGTTTTCTGAGAAGCCTCAGGTTGTATAATCTCTGCTGGGCCCTTTTGACCAGGGCTGCAATGTGGGCACCCCAGGTCAGATCCGATTTTAGGGTTACACCCAGAAACTTAAAACTGGTCATTTGTTCCACTCGGTCTCCATTGATAAGCAAGGGCTGGATGTCTGATCTGTTCCTTCTATAATCCACTATAAACTCCTTGGTCTTATTGGTATTGAGGACCAAGTTATTGTCTCCACACCACAAAAGCAACCGGTCTACCTCATCTCGGTAGGCAGACTTATCCCCCACCCCCCCACCCAAGATAAGTCCCACCACTGTTTTATCATCTGCAAATTTAGCAATAGTATTATTAACGTGAGTGGGAAACGCAGTCATGCACATAAAGAGTATAGAGTAAGGGACTCAACACGCAACCCTGTGGTGTACCATTGTTAAGAATAAGGGCTGAAGAGGTATGATTACCTAATCTGATGCCCTGTGAGCAGCCAGACAGGAAATCCATAATCCAAAGGCAGACTGAATTAAAGCCCAAGGTCCAGAAGTTTAGACACTAGTCTTACATGGAAGACTTGTGTTAAACACAGAACTAAAGTCCACAAAAAGCATCCCCACATAGCCATCCCACTGTTCTATATGAGTCAGAGCAGTATGAAGAGTGATGGCTATAGAGTGATGCAAGAAGATAAGAGGGATCTACTATACACTCTTGTTAAGGAACTTTTTATGTTTTGATTTCTTGTATTTCTGATAAGGCAAATAATAAAGTGCAAGCATGCCATTATGGTATCAGTTTTGCTGAACAAGATTTGCGATTTCAGAACTGATGTTTTCACTGTTAATGTTTATATCTTTGCTGTATTTTACGTATTCTTTTATTTTTGTTCATTAGTTTTTACGAGATTTTAATAGTACTACTTTAAAGTACACATTTTCTTGGAACTCTTGTTAAAAAAAATGGAGTTGTTTGGATTAAATATTTGGTAACTTATTTAACAGATAATTTTGGTCTTGCCTTGCGTGTTGAATGATGTTCAGATGTTTTTATTATTCTTGTGATAGTGAAAAATATGATTTGTGCCTGTATTTGTGTTTCAGAAAATGGTTCCTAGAAAAGCTAAAGCCAGAAGGTAATTCTTTCATATAAACTTCCTTCTAAGATTGTGCGGCTTCCTTCATTAATTAATGTGTTACTCAAATGTGGAACGATGCTGTTTTGATAGCACTGGCCTTGCCATAATCCATATTGATTATGCACTCGGTACATTTTTTTGTTTCCCTTTTAAAATAGGATCCTTTTATTCCTGATGATTTTACTTTTCAGTGTTCTATATGCTACCCTTCTCTTCTTCTTGGTTTGTGTTTGCAGATCCTTTCTGTTCTGTTCCATTCTTCTTTCAATGATATTTTCCAGTAGAAAGCTAGGATAACTTGTAAAGTACTAACAAGTTTTTGTCTGATTTCATATTAAAGTAGCTATTTGGCAGAATTGATCCTAATGTTCCATATCTTAGATCTGATTTAGCCTTCATAAACCTGAATTATATTGACATCATCTATTTAAATATATGTTTAAAACATTTCTTCTGCCACAAGCACATATACAGGAACAGAAAATTCATTGAATTTTTAACTGCATTATGTCCTAGACCTAGAATAGAAAAGCTATCGTAGTAGTCCTATTGATTTTGTTTGATATATATCAAACATGTCAGACATATGGATTAAAACCAAAATATGTGAACTGCCATTTTGTGTCCTATACATCTCCTCTTCTGTCAAGCAAAATTTACTAAAGAAGAAATTATGACTTTTTTTTCTTATTGCTTAGGTCTCCACAAACTCTTAGCAGGATTTGAAGATAAATCTGCTTACGCTCTCTGCACCTTTGCTTTCAGCACTGGAAATCCAGATGATCCTGTAAAGTTATTCAAAGGCCAGACTCAAGTATGTATGACAATGTGGAATTACCTGTGTTAGTAAATGACCTGAGGAATTTCCTTTTCTTAGCATAACAGCCACTTTCAGCATTCATACATAACATCTTAAACATAGTCCAAGTGCTCTCATTTTTGAGTAGTGCCCAACAGTAGGCTAGTCCTATTATGGGGAGAAGTAACTAGAATTATTTAATGACAAATAAAAAACAGTATAAATAGGTGAGAAGGAATGAAAGAAGATCAGTTGGTTGGTTTGCTGTGCAGGAGTAATGTGATTGATAGTACAGGTAGTGGGATATATTTCTATGTACATTTACAGCAGAGTCTGCTACACAGCTTCTTGTTTCTAATTCCTATCTCAACAATGCCCGCAATGGAGCTTCCTGGTTTCCAATTCAGTTATTTAATTATTGTCACTCCATGCAGCTGCCTGCTTAGTTGTGAGTGTACTTCTACTAGAATGGGTGAAGAGAATTATCACTGCTTGATAAAAGTAGCTGTACTTATTCAACATTTCTGAATTGAGTTGGAAGTGAAGGGTAATGGTATTATCCAGAGGTGGGCTTCAAAACAATTTAGCAACTGGTTCTTTGCTCAGTTGCTGGGTGATAAGTTCCCCTTCTATCCCCTCATCTAAATTGTTTATGAAGATATTGAAGAGTCGTGGGCCTAAGGCAGAACCTTGAGATACCCCACTGCATGTTTCCCTCCCTGTAGATACAGTTCCATTAAGGACTACATATTGAGTGCAGCTGATCAACCAGTTACCTATCCATCTGGTGATGATGCTGTCTAATTCACATTTTTCTATCTTAATCTAGTAGTAGTTGTCTACTTTATCAAATGCCTCACTGAAATCCAAGTAAATGATGTCCACAGCATTTTGCTAGTCCACTAACATAGTCACTTTGTCATAAAATAAGATTTCTGATTTGTTTTTGACAAATCCATGTCTGGTTATAACTTTGCTTTTCTCTGGGTGTTCACAAATTCATTGCTTTGATTACCATTGCCTATATAATCCAGAATTTTCCCATATTGTCAGCTGATAGATCTATAGTTTTCTGGATCCATTTCTTTTTGGTTTTTTGAAGATGGGAACTTTTTCCCAGTCCTCTTGTGTACCATGGTGGTCTAGAATCTTTGAAATATATGATTTAGTAGTTCTGAGATCACATCTGCCAGCTCCTTCAGAACTGTATGTTTTATGTAAGGTCCAACTCTGAAAATTCAACATCAAATATGTTTTTTCTATAGGGGCATATAGTTGAACCAAGAGGACCTCGAGATTTTGGATGGGATCCTTGCTTCCAGCCAGAAGGCTGCACAGAGACGTAAGGGAATATTTTCTCATTAGTTATAGTTGGTCAGTAAAATTACCCAGTCACTGCTGTATGTTCACGTATTAAGAAATGTGCAAACTCTGTTCTACAAAACACCAATTTTGCCTTAAATATTTATGAATGTATTGACAGCAGGCATTTGGATTATTCTATTGTTTTATTCTATTTAAAATAATGGATTTAGTACAGATGTTCCATTGGCAATTCTCATATGTCCCAAGAAGAGTATTTGATCAAATCATTCCTTAACTTGGGACTTAATATTTAAGCCAAGAAATAGAGAGTAAATTTAATTAATCCATTTATAATACTACCTGTTCTAGATGAGTAGGTTTTGCAGTTTGTCACGGTGAAGTTCTAAGTTGTTTTTTGCAGATATGCTGAATTGCCCAAGGCTGTGAAGAACTCTATTTCTCATCGTTACAAAGCCTTGAAAGAGCTGTCTGCCTATTTTGTTCAACACCACAACCCAGCAGAGAGCCTATCTGGTTAACCTGCGTGGATCTGTGAAATGTTCTTTTTTAAAATATAAAATTGAAATTAAAGCATAAGCATGTTTCCTGCCTGTACAAATCATGTTCAGTAAACCTAGTTTTTTTTTTTTAAGATGTGTGTCTTGTCTTACTGTTCCTGAAATTTGTGGTGAAATATTAAAATGTTCACTCAGGATAAAAGATGAATTCCAGACGACTTTTAAAACGCTTGTATAATATCCCCCCCCTCCCAAAAAAAAATCATCTATCATAATGCTACAAACTTGAATAGCTGTCCATCTCACAGAACAAATGATTCCGGGCGGCTTACAAGTTAAAATGAATTCCTTTAAAAAAAAATCATGATTAACAATTAAAAAATCAAAAACTATTAAAAACTGAGCTAAAGTAAAAAGCAGACAAGGATAACGGAGCCATTATATTTGTTTCCGCGTGTTCTACCTTCACGGGCTCAAACCAGTAACTATTAGTCGGTATACAAGTGAAACCGCACACCCGATTCGTATACCGCAAGCCGATCGTGGCGAGTTCAGCAAACCAGGCTTAAGGGAGTCGTAGGCCCATTTACCCTTAACACAGGCGCGGTCTTTTCCATTGGTCAGAAGGAGGCTGTAAATGAAAGACCCCCCAGTGCTGCCGACCTCGCTGTCTCCAACAGCCCCGCTTCCTTCCGCTTCAGCTCAGACCGCCGCCCAGCGGGCGAAAATCGCTGTTACGGTAGCCGAGAGGGCTCACGTCACCGGCGTCTTTATCGATATGCTGGGCGCTCGGCTCCACCCCTTGAGGAGGTAGGCGCGCCGAGCGATCGATGGAGCAACAGCTGACGACGACAACTCCTCCTCTTCCTCGGACCGGCCATTTCCGCACCGGCCTGAAAGGGAAACAGGTGAGCGAGGAAATAAATAAAGGCGCGCGGGGAGAGGGGTTGTGGGGTTGGATGATAAGAGGAGGCTTTCGAGTTTGGCGGGCGCTGGCTCGTGGGAAACTTCGGATGCGGGACGAAGCCGAAGATCCCTTCGGGAGGAGAGAAAGCAAGTATCCCGGGGACGAGGCAGGAATGGCGAAATGGCCAATAGGGAAAGAAACTAGCAAGGCTGCTAAGCCCGGAGAGGACGAGTGCCTCGCTGGTGGGCTTTTGGGAAGAGCGGGATGGTCGGCTGGAGACGAGTGAGAGATGAAGAGGAAAGGAGTCATAGAGGAGCAGTTTTTTAAAAAGCCCTCGGGGTGGGACACTGTGAGCTTGGAGGAGGGGTGTGTGTGTGGAGAGGGAAGCTACATTAAAAACATGTTAAAAGAGGCAGGCTTGCATAGAAATATATGTAAAAGACATAGGAACGGCCGGCTTGTGTACACTTGTGTACAGAAGAATGGTAGAAGTAGGTGTAATGAAGACTGGGCAGAAGCAGTAAAGCTGCATTCCATGTTGGCAGTGCAAACTAAGGAAGATGGAATTCCTGAAGCTACTTAAGCTTCAGATTGAAAAAATGGGTTTGTCCTTAAGTCACCCTGCCTCTGGCCATTGTAGGTCACAAAAGCATACAGTATGTTTCTTTCCATGCTGAGATACCTGTAATTGAGCAAATTGAGGTGCTGTCTTTTCACTGAAAGTATCCAAGGCACTGGAGATAGTAATAATGTAATGGTTCGTGATAGTTTATACTTTGCAAATGGTATTTTGATGCTTCATCATCAGTGTTTTGGGGGACACTTGAAATAAAGCAAGGGCATATTCTGCACACAAGGTCTGGAGGAGTATTGGTAGGAAAGGCGTTACTTTCAGGCTTTGTAAATTTCCTTAAAGCATCTGACCATTTTTGGAAATGAAATTTATCAAATAATGATCTGATTAAAAAATAGTCCTTGCTCAAGTGTTTAAAGATGTCTCTAGGTGTACAAAAGCATAATTGGAACTAATGGTAGATTGAAAAGGCTTTCCCTTTCAGTTTTAAACAGTATATAACAGTATATAGATAACTATTTTCCTAGCCAGCCCTTTGACAGTATTGCTGATTAAAGAATTGTTGCATATTTTATTAGTGGGATAGAAGAAATTATTTTAAAATAACCTTTACATCTTTTCCATTCATAGGACCAAAACCAATAACTGATATTTTAGAATCTTTTTACCAAATTTATTGTGCATGCATAAAAGGCTTTAGGAACTAATGGGGATTTAATTAATATATAGCTAGAAGTGGGATATATTTACAATCTGAACTTAATTCTTTTTTTAAAAATGAATTTTATTAATTTTCAATAAACAAACATACACAAACAAAACACAAAACATGAAAACATAAAACTTCTTTTTGGAAAGAGGCCTAGTCCCGGGTTACATCTTTTGGTACAGACATAAATCAAGTTCATGCTCACTTTATATACCATTTCATATCTTATTTACCATTCTATATGGCTTCTCCCCTCTTTTCACTCTCTTAATTCTACTTTATTTATTTCATCTCAATTTTAAATCATTATACTGATATCTTTTGTCTGTTCTGTAATCATCCATTTTTCTTTTCTTATTAACACAATATTTCTCTTGTAATCACTAATTGAAGTATGATACCTTTACCCTTTGTCTCTGAAAAAGATCTGGTTTTTTACATCTTGTTTAAGCCTTTGTGACTTCTCTTCCCTTTTTCCCTTCTTTTCTTGTCCAATCTAACCTTTGTACCCCCCCATCTCTTAGTCTCCACCCTCTTAATCTCCCCTCTCTGTTGTATTCCTCTTTTCTGTTGCTTTCTGACATTGTATCAATTTTTCACCTTATTTTCCCTTTTTTTGGTTGTTTTTTTAAGTCTTGAATTCTCCATTCTCTTTCCCCTTTCTTCCTCAACCAAAGTCACTTGTTCATCAAAGATGGCTTCTTCTTCTTCATCCCAACTTTCTTGTTGTAATTCCTGGTAGGTAGAAATCGCCATTTCCAGAAAGTGAAAAACAGATCCAGAAGAGCCCTTCCCTTCTTGTTCCTCCTCTCTTAACTTTTGAAATTCCATTTTCAATTCTTCAACAGATAATGCCGTAAAAATTTTTAAACAACCCTAAAGTTATTAGTCTTTCAAAAAATAGTTTCCAAAAGTCCCAAAGTCACCAAGCAACCCTAATCAACACAAACTCATTTAGCACTTTCTCCTTTTTATACTTTCTCTTCTTGGGGTAGAATCAATTGCAAAGTTCCAAAATGTATTTTTTGAAGTCTTATTGCAGTTTGTCTCTGGTCTTATAAGCTCCAAGCAATCTCCTCCAGCAAAGTCTTAATATAAGTTCTTTATCTCTCCCTTCCCACTTATAGCAAAAAAAAGAATTTTTAAATTTTGATTCCAGTGTTCAGAAATACCCCCTTGGTTTTATTTTTCAAATTTAATTACCTTCTGTTGCCAAGATGGGTTTTTCCGATTTCCTTCTGCAATTTCCGTAGGGAAGGAGAGTGAGAAAAGAAAAAAAACTTTCCCTTTTAAACTTTCTTCCGCTGCTTTTTTATGATCTTAGGGAACAATGTATCTTTAAAAAAATGTTGAATTTCCAGGGTATTTAGATGTTACTTGTTATCCCGGTTCAGCCAAAAACTTTCACTTTCTCAGCTTCCTCCTGCACAGTCTTTTTCCGGATGAAAGTTTCTTTGTGGTGGCCATTGCTGACCGCCGCTCCACCGCTTTTGGAGAAAGGAGTTGAGCCAGCTGAGGAGGGGGGTTGTGATCCCCCCGGACCCCTGCTGGGCCTCCTCTATCTTCAGTCACCTCTACGGGGTGACTATTAATCCCCAAATCCAGCTGGATCGGGGGCACGCCAGCGGCGAACACAGCAGGAACCACGCATGATCACGGATTCCTGCCGCCGCCAAAGCCTTTCAAACCGGAAGTTCCTGAACTTAATTCTTGATTTGAACAATATTTCTGCAGTGGTTTAAAAATAAAATTATTCATGAATTATAAAAAGTTTCTTCAAACTATACTGGAAAATCCCAGACCTCATATTGCTTTCATGTAATGATTTATCTTATTAGTGGGATAGAAGAAATACAGGAATCATTGTAGCCAATCATTAAAGTCTTATAATTTGAGAACTAAAACCTGATAGACTGACTAGAATGTCATGTTTTTTTTCTACTAGGATAAAAAGATAGCACTGTTATGAAAACATGCCTCCAAAATTCAAGCGTCACCTCAATGATGATGATGTTACTGGGTCAATCAAAAGTGAGAGGGTGAGTGCATTTGGGTAGTTATTGTGGTATGATTTAATTGTGCGGCCTGCTGGTAAAATGGCTTTAATAATGCTTTTAGAAGATTCTTGGAAATAATTGCTAGGAGTTGTATAATATTTTTTAAAAAGCAGCTCTCATCCGTGTCATAAGCATCTACCAAGGTGCTTCTGAATTGTAAGGATTAGCCATTGACATCACTGTTGCCCAGGTGATGCCCGAGGGGGCTCCTTTCATGTCCCTATTACCTTCCCAGTGAAGTTTATCTACTTGCATTTCCCTGCTTTCAAACTTCTAGGTGGGCAGGCATTAGGGCAAATTCAGAACTGATGAACCTGTGATTTTCAAGATGTTGATGAACTATCAGTAATGAGGCATAGAGGAATACCTCATTCCTTACAAGAAAAATTGAAGAGTCTACAGAGCCCCAGCTCTAGTTTTTAATACATAGGGTAGTATTGCTACCTAAATTGGTCTGAACTTTTCAAAGTTCAGGATCTATTAAAGGTCTAAAGTGGTGATTTTCCAAGTATAGTCCACTAGAGCCCCTCAACATTCACCATCCAGCAACCAAGAAGGAGAGTGAAGGAAAAAAAAGCAAGTTCTACGCCATGCAGCTGTTGTTTCTCAAATTGTTGGAACTCAGATCAACCCCTTTCTGTATTTATGACCTTGTTGGGACATGACCTGCAGGGTCCATTCAATCCACCATTGGTTGAATGATGAAACCAGTCTTCACTTTAATATGAGACGGTATTAGGGGAGTTGTATACATTTTGTACAGTTAGATTGAGATAACTGTTGATAGTTCCCCTTCACCCAAGGAATCTCTCTTTTTTTTAAAGATCCTAGGGGAAAAGATTGAAATTCTGGCAAAACAAACTAGAAATATTAAGCAAAAGCAGTGAAACAGATTATATATTGCAAATCTTGAAAACAAAACTATATAAGGTATGTGACAAAACCAAGATTGACACTCTTATTTTTACCTTTCAAAGCCATTTTTCAGAGCACCATATACACTTGCAGATAAACCAAGAATTTTAGGTGCCAACATACGTCCCAAAATTGCCCTTATTCGCAGGTGTATATACAGAAATAGTTTTTAAAAGTATGCATATTTCCTATCTGTACTTACAAGTGTATCCTCAAATAAACAAGTCCTCAAGATTTTTAACCAAAATACCATTGAAAAATGTAGGTTATTTTATCTATGGTGACACATTTTTCATGGCATTTTGATTAAAAAATTGAAAGTAGGCTTATGTATGGATGGGCTTATTCACAAGTATACGTGATTTATAATTCAAAAGGAAGACCTAATGATTCTGTCTTGTATTGTCTTTTTGTGGATATCAGATACCACATATCAGTGGTCCCCAACCCCCAGGCCATGGACCAGTTACCGGTCCATGTCCTGTTAGGGACTGGGGCGGATAGTTTGAGGTGAGCAAGCGAAGTTTCATCTGTATTTGCAGCCACTCCCTAGGGCACACATCACTGCCCCACATCCACCTCAGATCATCAGGCATTGGATTCTCACAGGAGCACAAACCTTACCATAAACCGAGCATGAGAGTTATCTAGGTTGTGCACTCTTCCCCACCCAGCCCCAGCCCATGGAAAAATGGTCTTGCACAAAACTGGTCCCAGGTGCCAAAGAGGTTGGAGATGACTGCCATACATTGTGTCATTAGCATTACATTCTGATAAAATTCCTTTTTGAATAAAAATACCCATTAGTAGAAATATTCTTTTTCATCCATGTATCAATCTTCTGTGTTTGCAGAGAAACCTCCTAGAGGAAGATTCAGATGAAGAAGAGGACTTTTTCTTGTAAGTGTTTCCAAACCAGAGTAGAGATAACCATCAAATCCTAGGTCTCATGCACCGTTCTTTTTGCCTGTTCTATGTGCTTTGATCTCAAGGGTTCCTTATAAATGCCAGGCAAAGTATTACACAACTTTTATTGTGATTGTCAGTAATAGCTACTATGAACTCTTCAGTGTAAGGCTGAAAATTCTGCCAGATGTCTTTACAGAGCTTCCAGGATTGGGCTGTTTCTTCTGAATGCTTTCAAATTTCAAACAGCCGTCCATTAATCAGCTATATTATTTGTCACTCATCCTGGGAAATAAAGGTAACAATTTAACTTTAATCATTTTGTAGGAGAGGACCATCAGGTCCAAGGTTTGGACCCAAGAATGACAAGATCAGACAGTAAGTACTTTGTGGCAAGTAAAATCTATTTTTGCTTAATTTTCATGTCCCACTAATCTAACTGTTCTGCAATCATACTTTATCGGGTGAACTGAATTACTGTTTCCTAGACTACCTGTTCATAAAATAATGAACCTTTTATTTTGGAAAAATCCCATTTCTTTCAGTACTTTAATATTTTAAAATTTATTTTTTAGGCAATGTCCCTCTTCTATCTTTATACACACATTCTTCTCAGTATACAATTTCACAGGAGAATATAAATAAATAGACTCAAAGTGGTAGGGAACATTAATTAAAAGTAGGAAAATAATCAACTTTACCAGTTATGTAGGAGTAACAATAGGAATTTATGCTATATGCTTTGGTGAAGTCCTAATTAATAGTTCCTTTTGTTGGGGATTAGAAAAACTATCCTCCTTCATTGCATATTTTTTCATTTATTTCCCTTGAGCCAGCATCTTATATACTGTATCTACTATAACGCAGAACAGAATCCACGGCCTTCTAGAAATACAGGTACAGTAGTCCTTGTTTAGTTGTGACAACTCAGTTATTAAGCGAAGTGGCTGCTAACTGATCTGTGACTGTTGCTTTGATCTTTCTTTGTTTTACAAACCTACAATGGTCATAAATGCAAGGAATAGTTGCAGAGTTATGTCACTGGCATAACTGAACATTTGCTAAACAAGACAATCACTAACTGCCTTTCTTTGCTTCTTTTTTAACTGCTTCCATATATATGAAAGCTATATATTTGTTTTTACATATATCAGATATGGGCAAATATTTTATAACTGAAGGAGACACAGATTTGGGTTTGTGAAGACTAAAAGGGATACAAGGGTGTAGCAGCAAGATGACATCATTGAAGTGAATAAGTCTATTTTTATATTAGCTTCGCAACAACCATTCTAATTGCTTTTTTTTAGTCACAATTCAAGATTCTTATTCTTACCTACAAAGGTGCCAGAATATCTAAAATATTGCTTGTGAAACTATTGTGGGCATAAATGTGCACTTGAGAATTCAAGAAAGGATGAACAGTGTGGTTAGTGGGGATCTAACAAGTATTATACTTTGATATATATTCTTTACATGCTTACTTGCAACTTTTTCAATTTATTCAATAAGTTGAGTTCAATTCAAGTTCTGCCTTAATCATAGAATTCTTTATTGGCCAAGTGTGATTGGATACACAAGGAATTTGTCTTGGTGCAAATGCTTTCAGAGTACATAAAAGAAAAGATACATTCGTCAAGAGTCAAGGTACAACACTTAATAATAGTCATAGGGTACAATAAGCAATTAAATCATATTAGGAAACAGTCAATATAAAGCATAAGGATACAAGTGACAAAGTTACAGTCATACAATCACAAGTGGGAGGAGATGGGCAATAAGGAGTGATGAGAAGATTAATAGTAATAGTAATGCAGACTTTGTAAATAGTTGGACAGTGTTGAGGGAATTATTTGTTTAGCAGAGTGATGGCGTTCAGGGAAAAAAACTGTCCTTGTGTCTAGTTGTTGTGGTGTGCAGTGCTCTGTAGCATCGCTTTGAGTGTAGGAGTTGAAACAGTTTATGTCTGGGCTGTGAGGGGTCTGTACAGCCCTCTTTTTGACTTGTGCAGTATACAGGTCCTGAATAGTAATTGTTTTTTCTGCAGTCCTAATTACTCTCTGGAGTCTGGGACTTGTTGGGTTGCAGAACCAAACCAGACAGTTATACAGGTGCAGATGACAGACTCAGTTCCTCTGTAGAACTGTATCAGCAGCTCCTTGGGCAGTTTGAGCTTTCTGAATTGGCACAGAAAGAACATTCTCTGTTGTGCTTTTTTGATAACGTTTTTGATGTTAGGTGTCCATTTTAGGTCTTGTGATATGATAGAACCTAGAAATTTGAAGGTCTCTACTATTGATACTGTGTTGTCTAGTATTGTAAGAGATGGTAGTATGGGAGGGTTTCTCCTAAAATCTACCACCATTTCTATGGTTTTGAGTGTGTTCAGTTCCAGATCCACCATTTCTATGGTTTTGAGTGTGTTCAGTTCCAGGTTTCATACCACGAGGCAAGTTGTACAACCTCCCATCTGTATGTGGATTTGTTGTTGTCTTGAATGAGACCAATCACTGTTGTATCATCTGCAAACTTCAGTATTTTAACAGATGGATCGTTTGAGATGCAGTCATTGGTATACAGGGAGAAGTGTAGAAAGCACACAGCCTTGGGCGGGGGGCTGTGCTAATTGTACAGTTATCAGATGTGATTCTGCCTAGCATCACCTGCTGCTTTCTGTCTGTTAGGAAGCTTATGATCCATTTACAAGTGTGTTCAGATACTGCTAGCTGGTTTAGTTTAGTTAGAAGAATGTCTGGAATGATGGTATTGAATGCTGAACTGAAGTCTACAAAGAGGACCCTTGCGATTCCATATTGGACTTGGGCAGATAATTATCAATTCAGATGCCTATTTGAAAAACAAATTGATGTGTTGCTATTTACAGTACATTCTTTAACCATTATATAAAGAATTTAAAGACTTTGCACACTAAAAATATTTGATATTAACTATATCACACTCAATTCAGATTCAGAGCTGTTGAATAAATTGGGCTACAACTCCTATCATTCCCACTCAGCATCTAGACTGCAGGATATCAGTTCAGTAGCATTTTCTGGTATTGATGACAAATTCCTTGGTCATGTGATGCATCCTTGTGTATATTTTTAACCCAGAGTTCAAAACCAGGTTGATGAAGTTATTGATGTCATGCAAGAAAATATCACCAAGGTGATAGAAAGAGGAGAGCGGCTGGATGATTTGCAAGATAAGTCAGGTTGGTATTTTTCCTCGTCCCTTTTAGAAGATGAAACTGAGTTCCAGGAACACCATGTCTTTCATATTACCTGATCTCAGCATACTTGGATTTCATTATCTGTTCTTATTTCTTAGGTTCCCTGTTGCATACATGGGTTCCTGGGTATATAATAGTGATACTGTTGTGTCTGATTTAGAGCTAGCTTGTTCATGGGAGAATTTTTTAATTTTAAAGCTCAGTTTACCATGCTTTTAAAGAAAAATGGCTCTGAATATCTCATAGACCTATGAAAAGGTAGTCCTTGTTGCTAAATGTAACGTGGAAAGACAGAAACAGCTATTTATAGACTTCTGGTTTGAGCTTCTTCAGCGACAGACCAAAACCTCGTTTCTGCGAGGCTTCGATCTGTGCTCGCCACTGGAGCACCCCGAGCTGGCTGGTTTTGGGGCTAAGCCACCCTGTAGAGGTGGTGAAGAGGGGAGAGACTGCCAGCAGGGTTGAGGAGAGCCGCATCTCTCCTCCCCAGCTGGCCATTACTCCCTTTCCCAAAGACGGTTGCAGCGGTGGTCAGAAATGGCCACCACAAAGGAGAACTCCACCAGAAAAGAATATGCAGGAGGAAGATAAGAAGAGAAAGTTTTGGTTGACCGGGTCAAACAGCAAAAGCAACAAATAAGGTACCCTGGAATTGAAACTGTTAAAAAACAATAACATTGTTCCCTAAGAAGATTTTTAAGCTGCGAAAGAGAGAGAAAAGGGAAAAGATTTAGTTTTCTCCTTTTCCTATACTGACAGCTAAGAGACTTAAGCAAGAAATTGGAAAAAAATCCACGTTGACATCAATAGGCATTTAATAATGAAAATAAAAAGTCAAAGGGATAATAAAGATTTCTGGATAATTAAAAGCTTTTGAAAACAGGAAAGGAGAGAAAAAGAATAAAAGGGTAGGATCTGGAAGGGAGGAGACTGCCTGGAATTAAAAAAGAACTTACAGCAAAATCTCAACAAGACTTCCAAAAGATACATTCTAACTGAAATATCGCAACAAAAACCCCAGGAAGAGAAAGTCGAAAAAGAAATAAGAAGATATAACTCGGGACTATCTGGATTACTTGATGATTTCTGGATTCTTGGTTATTGTTTTGAATGACTAAAATCAATTGGGTGGTTGTTTAAAACTGTTTAAAATGGCTCCACTTTTAGAAGAACTGAAAATGGAACTTAAAAAGTACAAAGAAGATGCACAAGAAGGGAGAGGTTCTTTTGGCTTCATATTTCAGTTTTTAGAAATGGAGATTTCGAATTATGAGAAACAACAAGAAATGCCTGCAGAACAAGAAGATTGCGACAAAGAAGAAGCCATCTTTAATGAACAAGTAATCCTAGATGGAAAAAAGGAAAAGGGGGAAAGAGAATGGAAAGTTTAAGATTGGGAAAAACAACTCCAAAAAAAAAAAATAGAGTGAAAAATAAGTATAAATCAGAAAGCAACAGAAGAGGGAAATGCAGAAGAGAGAATTAGAAGTAGAGAGACAAGGGGGTAAAAAGGGGAGGGAGAAGATGAGAGGGAAGAAAGAAAGGAAAAGAAGTTATAAAGGACAGAAGCAAAATACAGAGAAACAGGGCCTATTTAGAGATAATGGGTGAAAACTTAATGGAAAAAGGGATTCTGCAAAGGTACATAAGATAGTATGGTTGGTTATATTAGAAGCAGAAATAATTTTGGAAAATATGAAACAATGTATGATTAAAATGTCTGATAAAATAGCTATCGTAATTCAGCGGAATGCTTGTCAAATAAATGTAACAAAAGGTATATTTAATGATTTATAAAACATATGTGAAGAGAAATAAGGGAAAATTATGGAGATTATATATGTTTTTAAGGAAGTATGATATTTAATTGAAAAGAAGTGTTAAAGATGTTAAGATTTTAATGATAATGATGGAACTGAACTGGAATGGAATGAGGGTTTATAATTACATACATTTACAATCTTTTTTTTTTTAAAGAATATAGTGTGTATTATAAGAATGTACAAGCAGAATTCGATTGGAAGTTATGTATTATGTATTATATTGAAGGTCATAAACTTAAGGTGTATATTGAAGTTTAAATAAGAGTTGAATGGATGTAATTAAAAGATATAAAGGTGTCATACTCCAATTAGTAACTACCGGAGAAAATTTGTTTAATGAGAAAAGATAATATAAAATTGAAACAGAACAGACAAAAGTATAAATATAATGATTTGAATTGAGATGAGATAATCAAAATAAAAGTGAGAAAATTAAAAGAGGGGAAAAACTATATAGAAAATGTAAAATAGTATAAGATATGGAATAGAACACAAAAAGGAGCATGAAATTGAGTTTTGTGTCTGTATAAAGAAGTTCAACCCGGGACCATGCTATTTTCAAAAAAGATGTTTTACTTGTATTTTGTATGTGTGAAAACCCAAATAAAACTTTATTATTAAAAAAAAACAGCTATTTATAGGAACCAGATCTCCCATTCTTGTGCTACAGATGAGTCATTTCTCTTGTTTGTCAGTTCTCTCTTACAGTTGCAGATTACAACCTGCTAGAGGTCATCATGAGACTTATTATCTTGATTATGCCTTTTATTATTATGATGCAATTCTGTAAATGATCTCTTTATTAGTTACATTCCTATCCACAGCAATTAAAAGACTCTTGGTGGCTTGTGGTGTCAAGTACACTAAAATATTAATGGTATGATAATAGTAAAGATTGAAAAAAAATCATCCATAATAACTATCAGATGTGACAACCAGTAAATAAGTAGCAGTGTCTCTTAATTCAAAAGTTATACTAAACAACTTTGTCTTCATTTCCAAATATATAGTAATTATAGAACTAATGATCTAGAGCAGAGCTTGTTAGTAATATAAAGTACAGGTAGTCTTCGCTTGCCAATGGTAATTGGGATTGAAAACTCCATCACTAAACAATGCAATGGTAAAGATGCAATGTTGCATGACCAGCTGACTTATGTCAACAGTTCTGCCCATCCCAGTTGCTGTTGTAGACAAATCCTTTCATGCTTGCAGCATCCTGAAGTCATGTGATTGCCATTCACAATCTTCTGCTGCTTTCCCTATTGACTTTGCTTGTTAGAAGCCAGCACTGAAGGTTGCAAATGGCAAACATGTGAGCACAGATTTGTATGATCTCATAATAGCAAGCCAATCCCTGTTCATCTGAATGTGACTGCAGGAACAACTGACAGTTGCAACTGTGAGGACCCATTTTTTTAAATCCTAGTTCAGCACTGTCCTAATTGTAAATGATTGCTAAACAAATGGATGTTAAGCAAGAACTACCTAGATAGAGTTTGGTTGTTCTTCTTGGATTTCCTATGAAGAAAGAAATTGTGCAGAATTCTCTGTTCATGACCCTTCCCTGGTTTTTTTTTAAAATCAGGATACAAGCAAAAGCTTTATCTTACCACTATGTTCAATTCTGTTTCTCTGTCTCTTTATCTGGTGCAGAAAGCTTATCAGATAATGCAACAGCTTTTAGTAACAGATCCAAACAGCTCAGAAGACAAATGTGGTGGAGAGGCTGCAAGGTAAGGCTTATCTTGTTTCTTAAAAATTGAAATTGTGGTTTATTTGACCAGTTTTGTTTATTTCTTTTACCTTTCTATACCTTTCATTTTCAATTTTATCTTTTAAAATAATGTCTATTAAAAGTTTTAGTTAGAACAATAAAAGATAATACCAACTGAAGAAGAAAAAGGAAAAAGATGCAAAAAAGAGAAAAAAAGTAAAAACTCCCTAAGAAAGTAACTTCTTACTCTCATCACAACAAGTTTCATAATTTCTTCACCTCTCCTTAATAAATATAAAACTCCATCTCATAACTCAAGTCTTAACCTTATGTTGGCTAGAAATCAGGCAACCCAGTTTTAGCATGGATCTGATCCCTGGTTTGATGGTTGCCTTATCATTGCAAAGGAGCTTCTTCGCCCATATGAAAATACAAATCAAGTAATCCAGACAAAGCAAATATTTATATTTAGTAGTTGTTTAGTAACAGGGAGAGTCAAGTCTTTTTATAGAGTACAACTGATCAAATAATAAAAGAAACTGATTACATGTGAGAATTGAACAATAGAAAAGATTGATTCTAGATAACATTCCACAAGTGACAAATTTATGCATTATGTTACACCCTTTCCCAGATGGATTTGTATCTTTCTTAAAACTTGTAAGTTCATTCTAAGACTTTCAGAATATACTCTGTCGTTCAGTTCTGAAAAGGCAAATTCTTGCATACCAAAAGAAATTATCTTGGCTAAGAAGAAAATTTCCTGAAATTAGCAAAGAGGCCTAGAGTGCCATGATAAAATGCTAATAAAGCCTAACATTCTAGATAACATATAAATAATTCCAATACATCTTCTCCAATCCATGTGTCAGCAAAAAATCCAAACAGAGCCTATAATCATATTTATTTAAAACGTAATCACCGAACCAGTAGTAACGCCGGTTGAATCCCACCCCTGATTTGCTCCCTTGCTTGGCAAGGAGTCTCATATAATGTCTCTTCTTTGCCGTCCATTCTACTTTCTGGATATGAGGGTTGGGTGGCTTACATCATCATCTGACTGCTCCATCTATTCAGGTAGCGCCTTTCTTTGATCAGCCTCACATGATTCTTGGCTTTGTGTGTCTCCTGAAATTGATATTTTTCACATTCAGAATCAGTGCTAGAAATTGTTCCTAAGAAGACACGACATAGCATATAATTGATTCAAAGTTTTGGTGCAATTTTAGAGTCTTAACATTCAAAATCCAATTTTCCCACATTTTCTGACCCCTTAATATGTGTACAACTTTCTGTAGCTAAAATCTTGTCTTGCTTTTTGCTGTTTATTTTAAATTCTTAAAGATTGTAAAGATATATCTTCATTTTCTTGCATAAAGTATTGAAGACACACACATGATATTTGCAATCTTGTCACTTTGAAAGTGTCTGAACTTTTTTGAAGCAATTAATAGACAACCTTTAAAAGTGATTAGCAAGAGATGTGCAAAATTCCTTTAAAAAGCTTGTGTGCAGTTAGAGCAACTAGGGCAAATTCCCTTGCCTCCCAATTCTCCCACCCTCAGAAGACTGCTGGCTTGCAGTCTCCTTGTAAGGAAAACAGCTTGGCCAATCCCATATCCTCTCTTTGTCCAGAGAAGTTCAAAAGAGTCGATCTACTCATTGGCTCCTTGTTCATGGTGCAAACATTGGCTCCATTTTTCTTAGAGCTGTCTTCAGTCTGCCATCTTTCCTAGAAGCCCTATGTCTTGCAATTCTGTGAAGATTCAGCAAAATTAAAAAACAAAAACAAAACCCACTTATGTCAAGAAACCACAAACAAAAACTGTCCATACACTATGTTGTAGTAATCAGTAGTACAATTGCAAACTCTGGTTTACTGCTTGAAAGCAACCATGCTTTATTAATTTACTTCATTCGTACTTCATAGTGTCTAAAAGTGCATTATGTCTATGCCATGATCTGAATTTGTAGGATGCTTCAGAGTGCAGGCAAGTCAATCAGCACAGAAAAAGATTCCACTTTTTTGAAAGAATTGCTGCTTTAGTATGATATAAACATCTTGATATGCTCTGAATAAATTTTCCCCCTTCAAATCTAGATTGTTGAATAGCCCTAATAAATACAGCTAGGCCTTGATTAACTATGACAATTGACAATAGCAACTTCATCACTAGACAACATGTTCATAAAATATGGCATGTGGGGACTTCCGGTTTGAAGGGCTTCAACGACAGACAAAAATCTGCAATCGTACGCAGTTTCTGTCTGGGCTCGCCGCTGGAGCACCCCGAGCCGATTGGTTTCGGGGCTAAGCCACCCTGTAGAGGTGGTGAAGAGAGGGGAGACTGCCAGCAGGGTCGAGAAGAGCCGCATCTCTCCTCCTCAGCTGGCCATTACTCCCTTTCGCGAAGGCGGTTGCAGCGGTGGTCAGAAATGGCCACCACAAAGAAGAACTCGACTGGAAAAGAATGTGCAGGAGGAAGATAAGTGAAAGTTTTGGCTGACTGGGTTAAATTCTAAAAGCAACAACCAAGGTACTCTGGAATTTAAACTTACAAAAAATAACATCGCTCCCAAAGAAGAGTTGGAAGCAGCGAAGGAAAGTGAAAAGCCTTTTTTTTTCCTTCTCTCTTCTTCCCTATACTGACAACTAAGAGACTTAAATAAGAAATTGGAAAAATACTCTTTGACATCAATAGGCAAGTAAGCTGAAAATAAAACAAAATGCCAAAGGGATAATAAAGATTTCTGGACATTAAAAACTTTAGGAAGGGAGAGAAAAAAATAAGGGCAGGATCTGGAAGAGGGAGGAGACTGCCTGGAATTAAAAAGAATCTAAAGTAAAACTTCAGCAAGACTTCTAAAGATACATTTAACTGAAACTTTGCAACTAAGTAATAACCCCAGGAAGAGAAAGTGAAAAAAAAAGAGCAAAAAAGAAACAGCTTACGTGTATTCAGATTATTTGGTGATCTTTGGATTTTTGGTTATTATATTTGAATGACTAAAATCAATCGGGTGGTTGTTTAAAAATTTATACAATGGCACCATTTCTGGATGAATTGAAAATGGAACTTAAAAAGTACAAAGAAGATACACAAGAAGGGAAGGGTTCTTTTGGCTTCGTTTTTCAATTCTTAGAAATGGAGATTTGGAACTATGAGAAACAACAAGAAAAGACTGCAAAACAAGAAGACTGGAACAAAGAAGAAGCCATCTTTAATGAACAAGTAATTTTATGTGGGGAAGAAAAAGGAAAGGGGGAAAGAGAATGGAAAATTTAAGACTTAAAAAAACAACCAAAGAAAAGAAAAATAATTTGAAAAATAAGTATAATACTGGAAAGCAACAGAAAAGGGGAATACAGAAGAGAGAAATAGAGGTAGAGAGACAAGGGGGTAAAAAGGGGAGAGAGAAGAAGAGAGGGAAGAAGGAAAGGAAAAGAAGTTACAAAGAACTGGAGCAAGATATAGAGAAACAGGACCTATTTAGAGATAATGGGTGAAAATCTAACTGAAAAAGGGATTCTGTAAAGGTACATAAGATTGTATTGTTATATTAGTAATAGAAATAACTTTAGAAAATTGGAAACAACGTATGATTAAAACGAGGGATAAAATAGTGTAATTTAGTGAAATGTTTGTGAATAAAATAAGTGAAATAAAATAAATGAGAAAATTGAATTAGGAACGAACAGGAACATTTTAATTAGTTAATGTTTTATAAAATATAAATGAAGAGGGGGGGAATTAACTATGGAAAGCTTATAATTGTTCCTATAGAAGTATGATATTTAATTGAAAAGTAATGTTAAAGATGTTAAGACTTTAATGAATATTAATATTAATGATAGAATTGAATTGGAATGGAATGTTGTTTTAATTATATACATTTATAATTTTTTTCTTTTTTTAAGAATACAGTGTGTATTTTAAGAATGTACCAAGCAGAATCCGAATGGAAGTTATGTATTATATTGAATGTTACAACTTTAGGGAAAAGATATAAAGGCGTCATACTCCAATCAGTAACTACAGGAGAAATTTTGTTTAATGAGAAAAGATAATAGATAATTGAAACAGGACAGACAAAAAATATAAATACAATGATTTGAATTGAGATGAGATAATTAAAATAAAATTGAGAAAATTAAAAGAGGGGAGAAGCTATGCAGAAAATTAATAAGATATGGAATAGAATATAAAAATGAGCATGAAGCTGAATTTGTGTCTGTATGAAGAAAGGTAACCCGGGATTATGCTGCTTTCAGAAAAGATGTTTTATTTGTATTTTTTTTCTCTTTGTGAAAACTCAAAAAATTTTTACAAAAAAAATAAAATAAAATAAGGCATGTGATAGTGACTTACAGTGACAATTGCAGCAGTCCCAGTTCCCACCATTAGGTGAATCCAACATTGTCACAATGTCCTGTAGTCATATGATCACAGCTTGCAACCTCCTCCTAGCTTTCTCATTGACTTTGTTCGAAGCCAATAGTTAATTTCTCAAAAGATGATTGGGTAATTGCAGATTGCAGTCACATGATTATGGGGATGCTACAACAGTCACCACTGCAAGGAATGGCTTTAGGCCCTTTCATTCAGTACCATTATAACTTTGAACAGTTGTTGAACAGGAACTACCTGTACCCACGTACTGATTTAACATGATTTTGACCCTTGAGGCTAGACTAGATTAGGTTATTTTGAAACTGTGCAGCCACTTTAAATTATCTGAGCACACTCATTATTTTTTTTAATATTTTTTTTTTATTTTAAGACAAACATACACTACACTACAATACACTAAAAAACATAAAACCATCTTCCATTTTGTATATACAGTGTGTCAGTTGGCTTAGAATCTTTTATGAAATCCTTTCATAATCATTGTTCACAATTTATATCAATCTCACATTGTCAAACTAACATATGCTTATCAATTATTAAATTTCCTGCTATTTATTCCATCAATATTATATTATGTTGTCATCCAATGGTTATATATGTCTACATTATATTTTGTATCAGTCTATTAAACTTCTATAACAAAATTATCTATTCTGTTCCCTTACCATGTCTTTTTATCCAACCATTGATAAAACAAATCCCATATCATATAAAATTGCTCGTCTTCTTGTTCTCTAATTTCAAATGTCAGTTTACTCATTTCAGCACAGTCCATATTTTTTTTTAATAACTTCCTCCTTCATAGGTATTTTGTCATTTTTCCAGTTCTTCGCAAATATAATTCTAGCCACTGTTAAAACATTTACAATCAAATATTTCAATTCTTTATTGTATATGTCTGGTATGACTCCCAATAAAAAGATCTCTGGTTTAAAGTCTACATGCTGTTTTATCATTTTTTCCAACCATGTGTGGATTTTAGTCCAATATTTCTTTGCGTCCGAACATGTCCACCACATATGGTAGTATGAACCAGGTATCTGATGACATTTCCAGCATTTATCCGATGTATTCTTAAACATTCTCGCAAGTCTGGTCAGGGGTAGGTGCCACCTGTAAAACATCTTATACACATTTTCTTTATATGCAGTTGACATTGTCATTTTATAATTTTGAGACCACAATTTTTGCCATTTTTCTAAATCCCATTTCCAAAAATTTTCCCACAAGCAATCATCATTTCTTTAACTTGTTCCTCCTCCAATTTAAATTGTAATAGATGTCCATAAAGTTTTTTTATTACCTTTTCATCAGTACCCATCAAAATTTTATCTAAATTAGTCAACTTATCATAAATACCTCTGCTTTAGAGTCTTTATCAAACCTAGGTGTATTTGCAAATATGAAAACCAATTCATTTTTACACCTCGTTCTTCCAACACTTGCATAGATTTAAGTTCACCCTTTTCATTCAATACCTCACCATATGTAACTGTTTGTTCCTTTTTATATATTATTGGATAAGAAAAAGCTTCAATAGTTGATATCCATGTTGGAATTTTTAAGTAATATTATCTTTTTATCTTCTCCCAGTTCAAAAACAATGCCTCTCGAATATAATGTCTTCTAAAATACCCCTGTGTTTTAGTTCCCTTATACCAGAGAAAGGCATGCCATCCCAACTGCAAGTCATGGCCTTCTAAAGTCAATAATATACTGTTCCTTAGTGTTATCCATTCCTTTACCCACATCAAACTTGACGCCTGGTAATATAGCTCCCAATTGGGCAAGGCAAACCCTCCTCTTATTCTTGCATCTTGTAACAGTTTTAATTTTATTCTTGCTTTTTTACCCTGCCAAATATATTTCAACACTATTCTATTTAAATCTTCAAAAAACTCTTTCCCTAGTGGAACAGGAATTGTCTGGAGTAAATATAAAACTCTAGGCAATATATTCATCTTAATTGTGGATATTCTCCCAATCAATGATAGTAGTTTTTCCCATTTTATCAAATCTGTTGCAATCTGCTGTTTGAGTTTAACAGTTATCTTCCTTCAGTGTACTACATCTTGGTGTAATATGTATCCCTAAATATTTAACCTTGTTCGTGACCTGTATTTTTAAAATTTCTTTCAACTCTTTCTTTTGTCTTGCTAACATATTCTTTGTTAATATCTTTGTTTTGTCTTTATTTATTCTCAAACCTGCTATTTTTCCATAGTCTTCTATTTTTTCTATCAATTTGGGTGCTTTTTCCAATGGGTCTTCTAATATAAATACCAGGTCATCTGCAAAAGCTTGCAATTTATATTCCTCCTTTTTAATTTTCATTCCTTTTATTTCTCTTTCTTCTCTGATATTCCTGTTCAACACTTCCAATGTTAACACAAACAGCAGAGGCGACAATGGACAGCCTTACCTTGGATTATGATCTGCCCAAGTGCTTGTTTCTATTTAATCTGTTGTACATTAGTCAATAATTCTGCTGACATCCATATCATATCTATTCTAGACAATGATGTATGCCTGTTTGAATAAAAAGTATATTGCTTACTTTCTGCATTTCTCTCTCTCCATGCATCTTTTAAGTTAAATTATTCTATTATTCGAAGGAAGGATTTTGGTAGTATCTTTCTAACTTTCTTTGTTGTTTTCTGTGTTTTATAATCCAACCGGTCATTAATTATTCCATTAAAATCTCCCATCATACAAATATTAACATAGTCCAATTCAATTATTTTCGTATGTAATTTTCTGTAGAATTCTTCTTGTTTATCATTTGGGGCATAAATTGCAATTAGAAGTGTTTTAACGTTATTATCCATTATTTCCACCATCAGAATCCTTCCATCATCATCTGTGTAGATTAGTTCTGCCAAAATTGTTTCTTTAATATATAATACCATACCTCTTTTTTTGGATTGTGCCAGTGGCATAAATAATTTCCCTAGTTTTCCTTGTTTTAGTATATATTCATGTTGTTTTTTAATATGTACCTCTTGTAAGCAGATTATGTCAAATTTTAATTTTTCTAATTTTGAAATATTTTCCTTCTTTTAGTAGCCAAATTAAGTCCATTTATGTTAATCAAAATCAATTTTCTTTCATCCATATTAAGCTTTATAAGGTTTTATTGCTCTAGTAAATCTCAATTCTCATTGTTCTCTGGGTTCACCGCCTACTGCACCTTCTTTTTCTTTTTCAATTACTGCTATACACTCCTCTTGAAATTCAATTAGTGACTCTTCTTTTCTTCTTCCTCCTTTCCTCTAAAGTATTCTAAATATAATAGCTCAGCTTTTTCAACTGTGTCAATTGTGTGTCTTTGTTCCTGCCAAATGAACAAGAGGCCTTTTGTCATCAACCATTTGTAGTTTACTCCTCTTTTAAGTAACTCTTTAGTCAAGAATAAATATTCTCTTCTCATCTCTCTTACTCTTCTTGGTATCTGTTTCAGCACCACAATTTCTTTGTCTTTATATTTTAGTGTTTTCTCTCTCACCACCTGGAGTATCTGTGTCTTAATAATCTTCTTAGTAAATCTAATGTGATTCTCTTGGTAGTCTATTCCTTGTTGCATATCTTGTATAGACACGAAACACTTCATCCCTCCCATCCATAATCTTTTCTTTGGTTATTTCCAGTGCTTCTGCCAATATTTCTGCCATTATTTCAGCAAGGTTTTCACCTTTTCCTTCTATATTTTGAAATCTTAGATAAAATTCTGATTTATTTATTTCCCATCCTATTCACATCTGCCCTTCTCGACATCGCTCAATCGAACATCAAAGTCTCCAATTTTCTTATCTCTTTGTATATCTTCTTCAATTTTTTAAAATCTTTCTTCATATTTCATCATCACCTTTTGACTATTTTCCACTTTCTCATCTGTCTTTTCTATTGTTTGCTCAATCTTCTGGATTCCTTGCATAATCATCTGTAATGTCACTTCCTTCTCTTTCTCTTTTTCCTGTTATAATATTGTCTGTATAGATCGTCGTCCTCCAGATGGTGAGGGAGTTGGTATCGAAGAAGCTGGGGCTGTTGTCTTTCTACTCATCTTATAATGCTTATCTGTAAAGAAAGAGAGAGAAGAAAAAAGAGGAAAAAAGGAGTGGGGGAGGAAAAAGAAAAAAAAAGACGAAGGCAAACAATTGCCACTCCAAAGAAAAAAAGGAAAAAGAAAGTCTTCAGGCACTTGTATACCTTAATCCAATTAGTTACAGTGGTAAATGTAAAAAGTGAAAAAAATCAACAATAAAAAAGGAAAAAAAGAGGAAGATAAATATTCTATATGTTCCTCTTAATAAACAAAAATAAAACAAAAATAAAAGATTTACATTCTGGTTCCTGGTGTAAAAAGTCAAAATCCAATTAAAAAGAAAAAAAGAGCCCCACTAGTTGGGGGGGCGGGGTAGAAAGGGAGGCAAAAGGTAAAAAGCAATTCTAATATAATACAAGCCTCTGCCGCCAAATATCCAAGGCTCTTCGATAAATCAGCTCAAGAGTTTTTCAAGGTCACTTCAGTCTTCTTTCTTTCAACTTCAACTCCAGACTCCAGCTATCTGTTCACAAATGAGCACCTGAATAAACAAACTGCCATGCTCATCTCTATCTTTTCCAATACACAGCTCAGAGTCCTTGATTGTAACACAAACTAGTGAAAGAAAAAAGAAACAATGTATCCAAGCCTCTGGGCGGCGGTGCTACTTATTTTCCTTCACTTTTACTTCCCCCTCTTCAATCTACAGCCAGGAACTAAAAGAAAAAAAAAAGTAAAATCTCCCCCCCCTCTTTTTTTTAAAAAGGGAGAAAAATAAATCTTAAATCAAGCAGAAAAGTCTTAATCAAAAAAGAATTTTCAAAAGGATTGTTAAAAAAAAGGAGAAAGAAATACAAACAGAAATAAAAAGATTAAAAAGTACTAGTCTAGCTTAAAGTTAAACACCTTTGCCAAGTTCAAAATTCCAATAAAAAGGGAAAAAAAGAAAAAAAGTTCACTTTGACAATTAATCACACCGCTTAAACTCTTTCCTCTTCACTTTTAGTCCACTTTATTTTTTTCAGGGTGTTCTCTCCAAGAAATAATAAGTAAAAGTTCATCTCACCAAACTGACACACTTTCTTTCAATCTCTTCCATTCCGGAGCTGTCCCAGCTTCAGCAGCTTGAAAGGCTGCCTCTCCGCCGCCGGCAAAAAGGGCTTCCCCTGAATCAGCCAGGGACTTTGTGATGTCCCTGGGATCAACAGGACGTGTCCTTGTCAATCACCGTCTCTACGGGACGGTTTAGGTCTGTGGGGACCGACCAGCAGCTGAGATATCGACAGTGATCTTGGAAGATCAAGATCGCCCGTCCAACTGCTGCGACGCCAGCTCCGCCTTCCGAGCACACTCATTATTATTGGCATGTTGTTGAACCTGGATTAAGCTGATCAATTGTGTCTTCAATTGGGAATTAATTACATACTTTTCTGTGTGTTAATTTGCAGGTGAAGGCAATTGTGGCTTTGGTTGCTGTTGTGGTCCTGCTAATCATTATTGGTGCGTATTCCTTTCTGATATTCTTCTAAATACAATAAGTAAATAAAATGTTTTGCATTGGTGCTAGTACTTTAAAATAATGTGATGACATTCTTGATTGGTAAAAATAAAATTTACCTGTTCCTTCAGTCTTTCTGCTTTGATGTCTGGCTCTTTCTGTTGTTTGGCCATTAATGTAGAGTTTGCTCCACATCTTAAGCTTTAATGGGAATACACTCTTAATGCTAGAATACAGTAATGTTTAGATGTGAATTGTGTCTGCATTAAGAATAAATTAACCAGTGTTAAACACTTTTTTAGGGATAACTAACTGGGTTTATGTAGTTTTCTTGTCCGGTATTTACTTTATTAGGTGAATTTAGCAACAGTGTTTTATAAATCCTAATTTATTATTTATCTTATGTTAATCTATTTATTTATAAGTCATTAAGAAAATTATAGTTAAGCAAGCCATGACTTACCACAGTAAGTACATTCAATATTGTAACTGTAAAGATGATTTTCAATGATTAGAAGATGAGGGTGTTTTAGGGTTGAAACTAGTTGACTATTATTTTTGTAAGCGATTTAAATATGGTGTTTTTCTGTCTTATGCAGTTCCCATCATCCTCAAACACCGCACTTGATTTGAAGATGAACATCCTTGTGGACACCACTTCAGGATAACAGCAAAGCTAGCAGCTGTATGATTTCAGTGGAATGTATTGTGTATATAGCTTTGAAGTGATTCCTGAACTTCCAGGGAGACACACGCACAGTTCCACCAAGAGCATTCAGAGGGCCTGGCAAACATACAACTTTCAGTCATGAATTAACTATACTGTCAATATTGGATCCAAAACCTCATTGTTGCTCTTACAAAGGAACCTATATGGAATCAGATACTTGTCAGTATTTCATTTGTTTTTTTAAATAATGTATATATAAGTGAGTATATGTGTGTGTGTGTATGTATATATATATATATATACGTAGGGAATTGATAATGTTATTTATAATTTAAATAGTTTCCTACAGCTATTGATAAAGTAATGGAGGAAAGAATTATGGAGGGAACAAGGAAGTGTATAGTCTATCACTGTTTAACAAAACATTTTTCTTCAACTGAATAATTACAAATATGACTTTCCTGTGAGGGGAAATGTCCCAAAATATGGGGTTGCAAGCTACCATTCTGTATTTAAGGGATTCTGAAATTCTGTGTTGCTATTATTGCTCATTTTTGTTCTATAAAAGCATTCCAGTAAAAAAGAAAATATTTTTGACCGCAAATATGTAGCTCTTAGTAAATTATTGAAATAAAGAAGCTGCTGATTCAGCTAAGACAACTTAAATTTCGCAGACTTTGAAACTATAACACAAAAAAGAATGCAACTGCAGGCAAAACAATATGATTTCTGCTGCAACATTAACAGCAGACAGGTTCCTTTGTGTTATGTTCAGCCTGTCCACATTTTTAACTGACAAAAATGCAGCATTTCTTTTTTATCTTTGAAACCTAGAGTTGGCCTGAGTCTTTATCTAGGCCAGGGTGTTTAGATCTGTGCCACGGGGCCAGCCCATGGTGCCTCGGCCAACCAAAACTGTGTGGGAGGGCCTCACACAGCCCCCACATGCCCTATTTTTGGCCTGGATGGCTTCCTGCAGCACTCTGCCAGCCAAAACAGGGTGTGGGGGACTGTGCACAGCCCCCTCCGGCACCCTGTTTTGGCTGGCAGACTGCTGCAGGAGGCAGCACCACCTTGTCTTTAGCATCCTCTGCCAATTTAGAACTAGGTACCCTCCAAGATCTGAATGGCTATTGTTCAGAAGAGCCAAAAACATCTGGCTCTTCACCCAGGTCTTTGATGAGAGTGAGCCCCCTAATATCACTGAGTTTGTCAGCTTTTATCTTTATCTTTTGCCTGTGATTGATTTAATTCTAAATTTTTAATTGTAAACATCCAGAGTCATTGGGAATTGTGTGGTATATCAATTTTGTAAATTATTACTAATATTAAGTCCTCCTCTAGGACTGTGTCAGAGGTAGTAACAAAACACACTGTTGGACAGACAGTTTTTGGAGACATCTGGAGAAATTGTCAGTTCATTTATGCTCTGCTCCTATACAAAAGAGTCAAGCCCCATAGCAGCTGGGGACTCTACATGTCTTTAATCTCTGCATTTTGGAATTGAGACTATTTGTGCCAGAAAGTAAATCTCCCTTTGTCTGTAATAGCTGTTTTGAATGCAAAGGGAAAAAATGCATCTTGAGCATGTATCAAATGCCCACCATGACCACTCCCACACAGCCCCCCCTCTGTGTTCAAACACAACCCTGATGCAGCCCTCAATAAAATCGAGTTTGACACCCCTTATCTAGGCCTGCAGCAATAGTTTTGGGACTCCCTGGCATCTCTCTTTCTTCCGTATTTATTATTTCAGCTGCTTATTATCCCACTGTCTCGGAAACTTTCTTATGCCTTACTGTGTGCAGAGAGAGGAATGAATGATTTCTGAGTAGGCATGAATATCAATGCAGAACTACTGGCATGAGAATGAGATTGCAGGTAGTTCTCAACCTATAGCCATTTGTTTAGTGACCATGCAGAGTTACAACGGCACTGAAAACAGTCATTTATGATCATTTTTCATACTTACAGTTGCTGCAGCATCCCATGGTCACATGATCAAAATTTGGATGCTTGGCAACAGGCATGTATTTATGATAGTTACAGTGTCCCAAGATTATGTGATTACTTTTTGCAACTTTCTGACCTGCAAAGTCAATGTGGAAGCCAGATTCACTTAAAAGGACTACCTGTACCATGAAAGCATTTTAATTTTCCAGCTTCAAGACCTAAATAACTTAAAATGTTTATTGTGGCAAGGTATCATATTCATATGGAGGTGTGAAGGAGTGTGTGTGTGTGTATGTATGTATGTGCATTAAAAATGTGCTTTGTATGGTTCATATGTGATTCCATGATACAAAAGGTTGCCAAAGCATGGAACATTTTATTGTATTAAAGTACAATAAAAATAAGGTCAATCACACAAAGCAAGGCAGCAAAATAATATCAGGAAACAAAATAAAAATGTATTTGCACAATACTAGAAAATATTGATCCTCTTCAAGCAATAATGTACCTTTTTCACTTGGACCAATTATATTACACGATCTATAAATCACTGTGGTAATGATGGAGCACAAAATAATGGTTTGAGTCATAGAAAAAAAGAATGAATTATGAGTAATATACTTCTTTTGGAATGATGCTTTGTGTAATCTTGTATTGCTGAAGAGACTGGCTAGTTTTCTTGACAGCTGCACTTTATTTCCATATCTTTATCCAACTGCTCTGGATCTATTCATTCCAAAGCTTTCCTCAAGCACTTAAAAAGAAACTTCGTTTTTTCCCCTTCGGGCTGCCATTCATTTTTTTAAAATCCTTTGTTGACCTTGATTACGCTCATTCCTTTCAACTGAGGAAGCATTTGACATTGATTGAAAAAATCTTATTTTAAGATAACTACTTTGTCTGAGATACTATTGCTGCTGTCCTATCTCTTAAATTGGTTTCCATATTATTAATGTTTCCTGGTCTTTTCTGAACTTTTGGTAATTTTTATTCTTATAATTTACTATTGTTTATTATCCTCTAGGCTTCTTTCTGAACATACTTTTTTTTGGGGGGGGGGAAATCCCCCTTATTTTTTTTGCATTCCTATTTTT
Source organism: Pseudonaja textilis (assembly GCF_049901715.1). NCBI lineage: Eukaryota > Metazoa > Chordata > Lepidosauria > Squamata > Elapidae > Pseudonaja > Pseudonaja textilis. Next base: position 102,073,058 of record NC_141992.1, read on the forward strand.
ACATTGATAACTGCTAAATCTTTTTGTTCCTATGCCTTCAATCTTGTTGCTTCATTATATGAATAGCAATTAATAGAATAGAGTAGAATTTTTTCAACATGTGGAGAAAATTATCACTGTTGGAGAAAATTAAGGTGACTGGCAAAATTTGGGATTATACCGTATAAATTCAGTTATTTAATCCATTTCCCAAATTCAGTTACTTAATACATTATGCCTTTCCTACTAAAAGTTTGATGTGTTATGACTATCTTATAAAACACTGTAATCAAGATCCAAGAGAGAGATGAAAACAAAAAACATGAGCTTTGATTCACTTGTTCATCTACCACAAGGAAAAGAATGTCTAAAATTAAATTAATTGCAATTATATTATATGCAAGGCAACCTGTTCATGAGTGTAAAATATAAACTGGGACAGAAATATGCAAGATATATTATCTAAGTAAAAAGAGCTTTTTAAGTTCTGAGAAATAATATTCTGAAGAAGATCAGGCAAATTATTTGGGGAATAAAAGGGAGGAGAGGAGAAGAACAATCAGACTTGCAAGATTCTCTTATTATAGCCTGTCTTCAATAAAGTGTCATCCTGCCCTTCCTGTGGAATTTATTTTCTGGTATTCCTAGAGGGGCTGACAATTGGGAACAGAAGCTGCCCCAGAACAAACGAGAAGAGAACCAGTCATCTTTCTGCAACATCAGGCAGAAGTATGAGAAGCTTGAGAAGTATCAGAAAGAACGAACTAGAAAAGATGTGGAAAGTAATGGCCTAAATGATCCAGTGATGGTTAGGAGTATTTGGGGCTGAGATTCCTAAGCCGGGAGAGCGGCTCCAATATATTCCAGGAAAAACGTTGGAGCTCTCTGTCCATAAGAGTGCAGTATTGGGAACTGCTCAGAAACCTAAAACTCCCAGGCATCTGATAGACGACCAGAGATTAAGATACATACCTCCAAAAAAGATGACAAGGGATTTTTTTTAAATTTAAAAAGCAAAGGCTTTATTTTTTAATTTGTTCTATATATTAAATTTATATGCTGCCCATCTCCCTATTGAAGTGACTGCATAGCTTAGCAAATTATAAGGTAAGTATAAAAACAATTAACATTAATAAGAAATAGGGACTAAAAACCAAGAGGACAGATAGGCTAGGGGTGGGGGCTTCTCACCCTGTCAGTCAGCTCCAGCATGGAGCACCCCCATAATGGCAACAAGTCAACTGGCAGAGCCAGGTTTTAAAACCCCTTTGGAAGGCCAAAAGGATAGAGGTGGATCTCCGCTCCAGTGACAGGGTGTTCCAAAGCAGGGGTCTCCAACCTTGGGTACTTTAAGCCTGGAGGGTTTCAACTCCCAGAATTCCCCAGCCAGCAAGTCTGGCAAAGTCTGGAAGTTGAAGTCCTCCAGGCTTAAAGTACCAAGGTTGGAGACTCCTATTCCAAAGGGTGGTGGCCGCAAGAGAAAAGGCTCTTCTAGACCTTCCAGTCAAAGTTATCAACAAAGTTGAATTTATCAATGAACTGCCTTCACTTTCCCAGTAGCACAGGAACTAAGTCTAAAATATTTATGAGGCCTATAGGAGGTGACCTGATTGAGTGCGTTTGCAGAGCCTGGAGAAATGGCTCCACCCTTGTATGGAAATTCTGACTTTTAAAAGTTGTGGATAAGGCTATGGAAATTTCTACATTTCTTGCCTTAGAAGCATCCAGGTTCAAGGGTTGGTAGGAGGAAAGAGCGGGCAATTCCTCCAGTGTATAGAGGAGAAAGCTGAGATAAATAGCAACTACAACTCTTCCCTCTTTCCACATTTCCAAATTACTAGCAAAACTTTGCTGTCTTTTGATAGCCAAATCTGGCCCTAGCCTAGGTTCTGCCTTGGTTTAGCTTCCCAATAAGCAACCGAATTGGAAGATCATTTAAAAGTGGTTTATCAGGGTATCCTGATAAAGCAGGATCTTTCTATGTAAAAGGAGAGAAAACCTCAAACCCCATGTTACATTCCTTTTTATAGTTAACAAAAATGAAAGAGGAACTTGGGATACTGGAAAGAAAATATCCTAGAATAAGAGAAAAATATCAAAACACTACTGTATTGGTCTTCCCAGAATAATCTAGAAAACATTTGGATGTTACAGATTTGGCCATCTTCCCCTCAACACTAAATTGTTTTATTCAGTTAATCTCATTTTATTTTCTCATGTATGCATCCACAAACATGTAAGCTGTTGACTTTATAAATGTATAAAGCTTTCAGATCTGCCTCCATCAGCCAAAAATTGGCAGTCTGTCTTGCAATATTTTCTAAGAAAAAATGCTAATTCCTTTAGGAGACTTAAAATTTGTAAAATGTTCTGTAAGTTCTGCTGCTTCTAGCCAACCTCTACTGCACCTCCCTTAACTCCCAACATTACAAAACTGTGGTCTGCAAGCATTGAATTAATTTATCCACATTCTCTTTCACAAAGAACTTGCTTCACTTTAAAAGAGAGAGGCTGGTGTGAAATCACAGGGATGCCGGTGACATGGCTGATTTCAGTCTGGATGGCCTGGGGAACGTTGGGAAGTGATGTCCATTTTCACAAAAACAATAACCAGGATGGGAGATGCATTTATTCCTTCACTGTACCCAGTAAAAATGAAGACAGCTGTACAGGCTTCAGTGAGGTATTAATAACCATTCAAGATCTCCAGAGGGAGAGCAAAGCTCAGCAGCTGGAACTAGAGTCAACTAGAACTCAGCTTGATCTTCTGGAGAACCAGGTGAATCGGCTACAAGGAAGTCAACTTAGGAGGACTTCTTTATCTACAGTTGGCTTGCTTCAAAGGGAGGTAGAGAGTCTGAAGAGGGAACAAGCCGAGAGGGACATCCACATCAGCAAGCTGGAATCTACCATAAATGATCTCCTTCAAGACAAGTCAGCTTTAGAAGAAGAAAAGAATGAGCTGGAGAAAAGGTTAGAGAAAAGCATTGAGGAGGTGGCTCAGCTGAGAGTAAGCAACTGTCCTCAGACCAGAGAAGCCAGCAGGGAGCTCCTTCAAGGCTCCCAGGAAGGTAAATCTGGAGGTTCTCCAGCTAGGAAATGTGTTCTTAAAATATATATAATGTACAATTATAGATTATTTATTTTTAATTAATCATTTTTAAAGCAAACATCTGGAGAAAATGTGATGAAAATAACTTATGGAAATGTAGCCATGAAAACAAAATACAATATTTTTACAAATAAAGAGGATCTGGGGGTGTCTGAATGCCAGGGTCTGTACCACTTTGTTATTAAAAAAAAGCAAGGAGTGAAAGAGAATGGAAAAAATGTCTAAAAACATAAGTAAATATTGGATCTCTAAGTTCTCTTTTGTTGTACTCTGACTGATATACAATAAGATAATAAGTTTTAAGAATCTGATGATTGCTTTCTTATTCTAAATGTCCAGTCAAATGATCTGGCTTTGATTTACTTGCATTTATGGACAACGTTCAAAGAGTGATAGTAACAACAGATCAGGATGTGGTAAACTCCGGTAAGTATGTACTGTGGTAGCTTGTCACATTGTTTATGATGCTAATAAGAGCAAAAGGCCTGTGAAGATCTTTATGATAAGCCATTTTCTTTGGCATGTATGTTATCTCTGGCTAAATTTATAAAGCAATTTGGAAAAGGCTAAAGATTTCCAGCTTCCCCTTTTGGGGATTTGCTTTGTCCAGACGCACTGGATTTTAAAAAGCCAGATGTTGGGGAAAATAAAGTGATGAAACATCGGAACTGGGATCTGGTGTCTATTAGTGAAACATTTTAGAGTAGTAAACCTCATCTGATACTTTTATTTTTCTTTTGAATGCCTGAGGCTATTTAATAGTTTTCGTTGTAGGCAACTATTAAAAGATATTTTAATTGAGTAGCCTGGATTAATTCCATTTTTCTTTTTCCAATAGTGACTAGAAAGTTTGCAATCAGGGCATTAGTGGAACAGCCCTCATTCTATCATTTGCCTCCAGCTGATAATCAGAAGTCATCTTACCCACTACCAGTATCTGTGACGGACAAGCTCTCTCCATGATTACCCTAAACTAATGAAATTATTCACACAGAAAAAAATAATTAAAAGTGACTTTTCCTTTTGGTTTAAACAGGAAAGTTAAAATCAGCATAAACTGTACCAAGCAACTACTCCTGTAGCTTTTGCAATTGCAATGTTTGCTGTGTAAGGCTGCTTGTCTTTTGCAGGGAACTTCATCCAGCTATGGTAGCTGTCCATATGAGCGAAGTATTACTTCCTGGGACCCTCAATCATATGCAGAGCCTTCATAGATGGACCAAAAGCAATGAAAAGCCTTAAAGAGCAAATCTGTTACTTCTGGATTGCAATTCACGAACTGTATTTACCATAGAGAATTTTTTTTTTTGCCATCAATAGGTTCTATCTACACGTGGAAGGGCAAAATCAACATTTGTCTCTCATTTCTCCTGAAGTATGAGAAGTCACACCAGATTCATGAGGCAATTCTATGCATATGATACCTAATTTATAACCTCTTATTATAAAGTTCCAGGTTCAGATTTTATAGTATCAGTTGAAGGTTTTTAGTTATATCATCTTATTATGAGATCCTCCTTGATTTGCAATGTATCTGCCTTACAAAAGAATTCAATGAATAAAATGTTTGAAGTGCTTTCTACACACTAAAGTGATCTTTACTTACAAGTAAAGTTTTCAGGTAAAGTCACAAACCGCTCTTTCATGTGTATAAATTGTCAACAGGTAGGCATGCTATAACATTGTTGTCTTCCTTCCATTTTCTCTGAAGTGTCTAAGTGGGATACTGAAAATTTGGGCTATCAGGAGCTCAGATTAGACTTTGCTGAGGTTTCTTCATCTCATCTCATCGAGGAAGGCATTTCACCCTCGCCACCTAGCACTGAAGCTGAAGAACCAGGTATTAAATTTTGTGTATGTTCCTGGATTTTTTTTTTCCAGCTCTATTTAGGCTGCCATTCTCTTCTTCCAAGCTCATTAATTAGTTTTTTCCTATTTTGTCCAGGTTCTAGCTTAGAATTTGGAAATACTTTCATTTTAGTCTGAAGACAGAAAGGGAGGGGTTTTTTTGCCTGCCAATTTCTTTTTTTCAGAAGTGCCATCAAAATTTTGTCCCTTGCTCTATTTGCCAAGTGAAGGAAGATATTAAAATAGGTTCCTAGTATTTTGCATGATAGTCAATCTCATAGCTTCCTGACCAATTCTGTGGTGGGTGGGTGGGTGGGAAACCTTTGAAAAGTTGTGACACAGTGAGACTCAGAGACTCAATGAAGGAAAAGCTAAAGTCCATTTCAGCCATTTGCTTGAACTCATGAGGTCGGGGTCCACAAACTGGTTTCAAACTCCATATGTTCACCCAGGTAGCTTGCAGGAATGCTAAATTCATGGATAGAAAGATGAATGGGAATGCAGCTCTGGTATTGATGGTATTATTTTAGGAACATTGTCCTGGATTATGTGAATATCATTTGATAAAATTAGCTGTATAAAATACAATAATTTTGCGAAGAGGACAGTAAATGAATGCCCTATGCAATGCTTTAACAATGTAATCCTATGTCTTTGAACTAGAAAATAAGGCCAGTTGAACTTTGCTTATTTTGAGAAACTGCATTCTTGGCTAACTATCAGGCACTCCTCCCCCCATATGTTTTTTGTTGTCTTTTATAAAAAGCAGATTATGTTTGGCTCAGTTGCTCCCTGGCACTCAAGCAAGCTCTTTCTTTCCTCTTTCATTCGCTTTCTTTCCTATGGAACCAAGCCTACATTTCATATGTTCCTGATCTGAAGTGCTACACAAAAGTTCCACAAAAGTTCCAGTGAACATTTCTCCTGAATTTCGTTTCTTCTGCACTGAGTTTGAATGTTGGAAAAATATGGAAAATATTAACCCTACATCCATTTCTCATAGTTCTTTATAGATAGCTAATCACACACACACACACACACACACACACACACGTGTGTGTGTGTGTGTCTGTCTGTGTATGTGTCTGTCTCTGTCTCTGTGTGTCAGAGGGAGAGAGAGAGAGAGAGGGAGGGAGAGAGAGAGATCACTTGGGCTAAAGTAGGAAGTACATTCTGAATGTAGGAATAGACAAATACATACCCGCAAAACTGCCAATGTTGCAAATTATATTCAGAATTTTAAAAAGTAAAGGCATTATTTGAGGGATAATTTTCATTTAAAAAACACTCAAAAATAACTGAAGGAAGTTCAAAAACAAACAATACTGTTGGCTGTCTTGGTTACCAAAAGGTAGAATATTAACTAATTAATTAATTAATAAAATGGAAGAAGCTTTTTCTCTATTCCTTATATTTTCTTGTATAGCAGAACCAGAAAAACTTAGCTTCAGAAAACTGGCTGAAGCTACATATGTTCATACAGGCTGCTCTGCCAAATTAGAGGCATCCCTTTTTTGGATTCTGTTTGGAGATCATCAATTTTTAAAGTAATAGTGTATAGCTACATGTTCCTTAGTTTGAGAGATTAACTTCCTTGCTTATTTCCTGAATTAGGTTGCGGAACGCTAGTTTGGGTTGGTGCACCAGTGACCTTTCACAAGGCTGACACCATCACAGGGAAGTATGGTGTGTGGATGAAGGACCCACAACCTGTGTCTCCATATACCAATGGGACAATTTGGAGAATTGACACTGTCAGTGCGGATGTCCGCCATGTCTTTGAATATGATGATCTGGATGAGTTTGTGAAAGGCTACCCTTCCAAAGTTCATGTGTTGCCCAGATCCATGGAGAGCAATGGGGCTGTTGTTTATCGAGGTTTCCTCTATTTCCAGAGGCACAAGTCTAGAATACTGGTGAAATATGACCTAAAGAATGAAGTCATTGCAGTTCAGAAGGAGTTGCCCGATGCTGGCTATCATGGACAATTTCCCTACTCCTGGGGTGGATATACAGATATTGATCTAGCAGTTGATGAGATTGGACTGTGGGTGATTTATAGCACTGAAAATGCCAAGGGAGCTATTGTGCTTTCCAAACTGGACCCAGAAACTTTGAAGATTTCACAGACATGGAGGACCAATATTTACAAGCAGTCTGTGGCTAACTCCTTCATGATCTGTGGCTCCTTGTATACCATTAGTAGCTACTCATCCCCTGAGGCCACTGTGAATTTCATCTACCGCACAAGTACAGGAAACAGTGCACCGCTGAAGATCCGCTTTGAGAATCGTTACAGATACAGCAGCATGGTAGACTACAACCCTACAGAGAAGAAAATAATGGCTTGGGATAACTTCAACATGGTGGCCTATAACATCAGACTTTCCAAGATTTGATTATGTTGAAGAGATTGATAATGGGAAAATAGATAATGGAAATAGAGTTAGAAATCTTGTTAGCAAACTTTCCTTCCGCTAATTATCAACCGACATGAATCACCCAGAATTTCTTCTGAGCTACCCCAGTAGGAAGAAATAAGCCATGCAATGTGGGATCGACTCTTAATCCTTTTAATGAGTGTATACAATAAAATAGTCTGTGATTTACACTTCATGGGTACTTTCCCACGCTGTTGTTTTTTAATGGAGCACTGTGTATCTTCTTTAAAACATTAGCTGGAGCATGTTGCAGCCAACTGTGACACAAAGGCATACATGTATCAAAACAATACAGAGTCTTTTTTTTACAAGTTCTTTTTAATTTCTGCTCAATAAGTGGAATATTTTGGTTGCTAAGCAGGACTGAATCAATTTTGTTACATTTCATTATATTTACAGTATATGCAATGCTTCAAATTACAGAGGAGCATAGAAACATAGAATCATAGGGCTGGAAAGGTCCTTGGAAGCTTTCTATTCCAACTCTCCGCCCAAGGCAGGAGTCCTTTATACCATCCTGGGCAAATCAAGGTCCAATCTTTACTTGGAAACCTCCAGCGATGGAGCATTGAAAACTCTGGGAGGCAAACAGTTCCACGTATTAATTGTTCTCACTGTCAGGAAATTTCTCCTAAATTCTAGGTTGCTTATTTATTTATTTATTTAGTCAAGCGATTATAAGATAACAGGTATAAGTATAAACATAGTTATGAATTCATGAAATGGATACATATAAGAAAAATAAAAAGAAACAATAGGACAGGGATGGTAGGCACGTTGGTGCGCTTATGCATGCCCCTTACAGACCTCTTAGTTTCCATCCTTTGCTTCTTGTCCTGCCTTCGGGTGCTTTGTGGCAACCCCTCAAATATTGGAACACTGCTATTATGTTTCCTCTAGTCCTTCTTTTCATTAGACTAAACATGCCAAATTCCTGCAACTGTTCTTTATATGATTTAGCCTCCAGCCCCCTAATCATCTTTGCTGTTCTTTGCACTATTTTCAGAGTCTCAACATCTTTTTAATATTGTGGTGGACTGCTGCCTGGTCGGACTGGTTCAGGCGAACCTAGTAGTTATGGACACTGGCTGGGCCTGCCCACCTGCCCCTGTGCTATCCTTTCCATATATAACTAACTTTCAGGCTTGTTCCCCACGCTGCCCAGCTGAGTTCCATGCTGGTATTCACAGGAGCTGCCCGAGTTGATTAGCTGCCTGTTTGAAGCTGCGTTTCAGCCTCAAAGAGGCGCATGTGAGTGAAGCAAGTGTGCGCACCGCCAGCCGCTCACAATCGGCGAACCAGTTTTATCGTAAGTGCAGCCCACCTCTGCAGAACTGGATGCAATGTTCCAAGTGTGGTCTCATTAAGGCATTATAAAGCGGTACTAATTCTTCATGTGATTTTGATTCTATTCCTATTAATGCAGTCTTAGATTGCATGGGCTTATTTGGCAGCTGTAACAGACTGTAACAGACGTAAGACTGTGAAAATCCTTAAATGTATGACTTGAGACAAGCAGCCATAATCTTAGTGGAATTAAGGTGAAATAGATGATATAGATGAAATCAACTTTAATTTTTTTCTAGGGCACAGATGTCAAATTCTACCCCTAAAGTCCAGAAATAATTATATTCCATACTTAATTTGAAGGATGTATTCTTCCATGTTCTTTCACTGTTGATCTTTCCAGCAAAACTAGTTTTGCTTTATAAAGAGCAGTTCAACTGCTCTATAAAAATTGTGGGGATTTGGTACATGAGTGTGACATCATCAAAGGCTCCTCACAAGCCAATCAGAATAAACCACTGATGACAAATCTCACACAAATTTCATTAATATGGCAGCAGGCTAGATGCTGCTTCTCTGCAGTATGAGTAAAGATTTAACAACTAGCCTATGTGACAACAGAGATCAAGGTATCATCTCCCATTCTTGCCTGTCTCAGAAAAAGTGTCTCTGATGCCATACCTAAGAATAAAGCCATCAAGAAGAGTAATCCAAGCAGCACTCTGGAATGGAAGTAAGTGATCAGAAAGAAAGGCCATCCACCTTAGTTAGAGGTTTGATACTGTGCAGTGAATTTCTTTCTTTCTTTTAATATGCTCCTTCATTATCCCTGGAGACAGTTAACCATAGTAAGAATTGACCATAGTAAGAATTTTACTGAGAACTAAATTCTAATATTGATTTTTTTTAAAATTTGCTTAAAGGCTAACTGAGATTTTCCTTAATATTAGCTTAGTTTGTCTTATTTATGTTCCACATGTGCTTTTTGATCTACATTTTCAGCTCCTTGTGTATATACAGTATTTTCCCTTTCATATGTATACAAGATGTATCCTAAGAATCTGATAGCACTAGAAAACTATTTGGTCCGGTATCTTGTTTCCTATAATCAGAAATTTTGGAAACAGGACACACAATTATGGAACTGACAAAATATACCTCCAGATGAAAATGTGTGAATCAGTCTAAGAACTTGCTCCAGCTGTATTTGATCTCCCAACTAAGGAAGGGCAGTGCCTTAATGATCCAGTCAAGTAACAAATATTGCAGTGAAAATCTATATTTCTTATTTAGAGAAAGCTGAGCTCCAGAGGCATATCAGGTTCAGAGATATAGAAGCATAACTGGAGTGTTCTAGACCCTGTCCGGACCTTTCAACAATCTAATCATCCAGGTATTCCCACCCACCCATAAAAATACATCAACACTAGATATAATAA